>NC_092383.1:57672249-58005999 GCF_030028105.1 Mobula birostris | reverse complement strand
CCTTCTCCCGCAAAACAGAAGCTCTCATCCCCTACTTCCTGTTGATCTTGTGCCGTGTCTCTTTGCACCCACTTCAAGATCCTGACCTTCGCGTGGGGGATTTCCCCTCTTAACAACAGGTCTAAGGCAGGGTGCTGAGACAGACTAATTGTCACAAGTATACCCCAAAACGTATTGACAGCATCCTGATAAATTGCAGGGGAGAGACACTTCCCCTGTGTTTGGCCAAACGTCTGTTCTGCCCTGTGCTGGTCAATTTACTGCGCTTGCACGCCCTGAGCCCCCCCCCCCCCCCGCCAATGGAATGGTTACCAGCTCCAAATGTAATAGGTTACTACCACTAACCCGCTGACCAATTTGCTGATACTCACTCAAAGAAAAATGTAATAGACCACTACCAGTGATCCGCTGCCCAATTTGTTTAGCACCAGCAGGCTTTGAGATCTCAATACCTCATTGGGGACTCCCGCCCCTTACCTCACCCTCCCGTATACTCCATCGGGACTCCGCCCCTCACCCTCCCGTATACTCCGTCGGGGTCTCGGCCCCTCACCCCCCTCCCGTATACTCCATCAGGGACTCCGCCCCTCACCCCCCCCGTATACCCTTCCTCTTTTCTCAAACATTCTAGCCCCTACACTACTCTTCCCATATTTATCTATACCTTAAGCTGCTTCTGCAAGATCAGATAGTTCCTTATTTGAGACTTTGCCTATCTTTAGACAGCAATGACTAGTACATCACCGGCTGCTAGGTAAAGCTTCTTTCTAACTTGTCCAAACTTGTCCAAAGCAGTTAGCTAAGGCGCTTACAAGGTGATTAATCATTAATTAATCATTGTCCTCTGTTTTTCCCCCTATTTACCTATCCCTTCATTCTATCACTGGGTGGTGGGGATCCTCAATGCCTTCCTAAGGCACTGCTCCTTGAAGATGTCTTGGATACGACGGAGGCTAGTACCCATGATGAAGCTGACTAATGTAACAAGTTTCTGCAGCTCCATCCGGGTATGAGCTGGTAGGTAGCAAGTAGCTTCCACGCCACAAAAAATGCCAGCCCATGTCACGTCTAAAAAGAAGAGAACCTCCCCACCTCTCTTGGTATTCAAGTGTATTACCTCTTCGAGGTGTCCCAATGTTCTGAGATTATCATTAACCAAAAACTCAACATAATTACCCAGGTAAACACTAAAGTTACCAAACCTAGTCAGAGACTGGCAAGTCACTCCCCTCTTGTGATCCCAATGCATTTCCACTGTCTACAAGGCACAATTAAAGAGTTTGATGGAATATTCTCCATTTGCTTGGATGAGTGCAGCATCAATAATATCAGCAATATCCTGGGTAATCTAACCCACTTGACTGGCACTCCATCAACGCCCACTCTCATCATTATTAGTGGAAGGCAATTGAGGAGTGCTTTCCACAAAATGCAATGCAGTTACTTGCCCAGGCTAATCGAGCAGAATCCCCAAACCCCCCACCCCTAACCACAGAAGGGCAAAAGTAGCAGGCACAATGGAACGCTACAACTTGCGGGTTTCTGTCCAAGTTGTACATCACCTTGACATGGAAATACATTCAGTGACCACCTTGAGAGGTGCACTTGTACATCTGCTCATTAATGCAAATATCTAATCAGCAAATCATGTGGCAGCAATTCAATGCATAAAAGCATGCAGACATTCAGAAGATGTTCAGTTGTTGTCCAGACCAAACATCAGGATGGGGGACAAAATGTGATCCTGGCGATTTTGATCGTGAAATGATTGTTGGTGTCAGACAGGACGGTTTGAGTGTTTCAGAAACTACTGATCTTCGGGAATTTTCATGCACAACAGTCTTGAGTTTACAGAATACGGTGCTAAAAACAAAAATAAACATCCAGTGAGCATTAGTTCTGAGAACAAAAATGCCTTATTAATGGGAGAGTTCAGAGGAGAATGTCCAGGCTGGTTCAAGCTGACAGGAAGGTGACTTCAACTCAAACAACCATGTGTCACAATAATGGTGTGCAGAAGAGCATTTCTAAATGCACAACACATTGAACCTTGAGTTGGATGGGCTACAGCATCAGAAGACCTTGAAAATGCACTCAGAGGCACAGGAGGTACCACGGAGTGTATATCACTGGCCTTTCATTGTCAGTGGGTCTGAATCCTGGAAGTCCCTCCAAACCAATATTACACAAATACTTTCACCAACAGTTCATGAAGCGGTTCACCACCATTCTTGTAAGGGTAATTAAAGATAGCCTTGCTGGCAATATCTAAATCTTAAAAACTAACATTAAAAATCTATCAAACTTGTTTGAAATAGTTAGTAAGGTTGATGTAGTTGATGAATCAATTAACATTCAATTGAAATTTTATAAAGTATGGGTGGACAGAACTTTTTGCAGAACGAAAGCCCATGTGAGTAAAGATACATAGAGATTAACATATGGACACAAATAGGTTAAAGGACAGAGAGCACTGGGTGACACTGTAAATTTGTTCTTCAGACTAAAGGTAAATCACTCATCTGTCCTCCAGATGTCAGTATTGGCAACTTTATTCAAACTGGTCTACACAGCATCATTTCAAACACTGCAATTCAGCATATCAGTGCATTAAACAGCAATATACATAGAAATAGGTCTCAACATTAGCTAATGTTAAATAGGGGAAAATAACAAGTGAAGTATGATGTGATTCATTTTGATAAGATAAAGTGGATCAGTTTATTCCAAATGACACTGTTTAGATTCAAAAAATGACAGATCCCAAGGTGCTTGAAATTACTCCACGTTCATAAAACAATTAAAGATATTAACTTTATACAAAAACAAAGTATGGTACAGAAAAGAAGTTGTGCTGAACCTTTAGAAAACTTTGGATGTTTGCAAAGAAAAAGAATTCCAGGATGTATATTGTATACATTTCTCTGACATTAAATGCACCTAATGGATTGCAGATGGCTTTGGCTATCAATTCCAAAGGATCTGCCAGCATTCAAATGCTCCAAAGTGAGACCTGGTCCAGCATAGACCCAACTAAAGTCCAGGGCAAGCTGATTGACAAAAGCTGGCCTCAGTCAGTCTGTCACTTCACTAGGTTCATATGGAACCCAAATGACCGGAGCCTGGACCTGGTTTGGGATTTGACTCCTAATTTCAATATGGAGAGTCATGGGTGATTGAATCATACCGCTCAGAAACAGGCCTGTCATCTTTCTCAGTGCTAATCTCATCTTCCTCCATTACGCTTGCATTCATCTGCCATTCCTGTCCAATGGCTTTATAATTGTATCTGTTTACACTATCTCTTCTGATAGATCCTGCTCAATAAACACCAAGAACTGAGTGAAAAACCAACCTCTCAGATTAAATTTCTTCTCTCTCACCTTAAGCCTGTGTCTTCTAGGTCTAGTCTTTCTTGCCTTGGAGAAAAAATGTTGTGCTTATTCCATTCAGCCTCCTCATAAATTTATATTCCTTGACAGTGTTGCCACACGGCCTTCTAATTATAATAAATGATAATAATTCTAGTAATAATAAACCCAGTCTATCCAATCTCTCCTTATAACTAAAGCCCTTCATAAGGGAATGGAGAGCTTCAGGAATAAGGAAAGATTGGATTTGCAGCTTTCACTTTACCCACCTTACTTTATCCCCTCACTTTTTGTCCAAATCCTTCCTGTAGTGTGGCAATTAGAACTGTACACAATATTCCAAGTGGTGTCTAAAGTTTTGTACAGCTGCAACATGATGTTCTAACTGTTACATTCAATACTTCGGCCTATGTAGGCAAGTAACCCTATGCACCTGTGTCGTCACCTTCAGAAACTTGTCTCTCAAGGTGTAGTCCTAATATCCCTACTATTTATTCTATGGTTTCAGGGATTTTGATTTTGCAAACTCTATTCTTCTGCGGTTGAACGGGGGACGACTGCACAAGCGCATGAAAGTCGAACCGTGAGGCAGCAGGAGAGTTAAGAAGTGAGCAGATTAACGGAGCAGGCAATGGAGTAGTGGGAGACAGGGTAGGAAGGCTTTGGCTCGAGAGGCTTCAGCAAGCAGAGGCTGAGGACAAACCTGCTCCCAGTGAGGTAAGGCCAGGTAGGTTCCTTTAATTAATTTAATTATCTTAAGAGTAGGTAATGGAGGCAGCAGTTAGGGCAGTTGAGTGCTCTGTTTGCAATATGTGGGAAGTCAGGGCGAGCACAATTGTCCCTGATGACTACACCTGTAAAAGGTGCATCCAGCTGCAGCTCCTGACAAACTGGGTCAGGGAACTGGAACTGGAGCTGGATGAACTTCAGATCATTCAGGAGGAAGAGGGAAAAATAAACAGGAGTTACAGAGAGGTAGTCACCCCTAAGAGTCAGGAGACAGGTAGCTGGGTGACTGTCAGGAGAGGGAAGGGGAATAGACAGAATGAGCAGAGCACCCCTGTGACCGTTCTCACCAATAATAAGTATATCATTTTGGATACTGTTGATGGAGACGACCTACCAGGGACAAGTTGTGGTGGTTGCGTCTATGGCACCGAGACGGGACCCTCAGCTCAGAAAGGAAGGAGGAAAAAGAGGAGAGCAGTAGTGATAGGGGATTCGATAGTTAGCGGAACAGATAAGAGGTTCTGTGGAACAGATCAAGAATCCCAGAGGGTCTGTTGCCTCCCTGGTGCCAAGGTCCACGATATCTCTTATCAAGTTCTCAGTATTCTCAAGAGGGAGGGTGAACAGCCAGATGTCGTGGTCCATGTAGGGTCCAATGACATGTAGGAAGAGTGAGGAGGTCCTGAAAGGTGAGTTCAGGGAGTTAGGCGCCAAGTTAAAGGACAGGACCTCCAGGATAGCAAACTCAGGATTGCTACTAGTGCCACCTGCAGGCGGGTTTAGAAATAGTAAGATAGCGCAGATCAACAAGTGGCTGAAGACATGGTGCAGGAGGGGGGGCTTCAGATTTATAGATAATTGGGCAGTTTCCCAGGGAAGATGGGGCCTTTTCCAGCTGGATGATTTACATCTGAACTGGATGGGGACAAGTATTCTTGCAGGTAGGTTTGCTAGAGAGGCTCCAGTGGATTTAAACTAGATACAAGGAACAGATGTAGAGGAGAAGGAAGAAAAAGGAGATAGTAAAGTTGTTAGTGATAAACAGAGAGTAAGAGGTGGAAAATTTCTTAAGTGCATTTATTTTAATGTTAGGAGCATTGTAAGAAAGGTGGATGAGCTTAGAGCAGGGATTGATACCTGGAAGTATGATGTTGTAGCTATTAGTGAAACATGGTTGTAGGAGGGGTGTGATTTGCAACTAAATATTCCTGGATTTCGTTGCTTCAGGTGTGATAGAATCGGAGGGACAAGAGGGGGAGGTGTTACATTGCTTGTCAGAGAAAATATTACAGCCGTGCTTTGGCAGGATAGATCAGAGGGCTCATCTAGGGAGGCTATTTGGGTGGAATTGAGGAATGGGAAAGGTGTAGTAACACTTCTAGGGGTGTATTATAGACCACCAAATGGGGAGCGAGAATTGGAGGAGCAAATTTGTAAGGAGATAGCAGACATGTGAAGTAAGCACAAGGTTGTCATTGTGGGAGATTTTAATTTTCCACACAGACTGGGAAGCTCATACTGTAAAAGGACTGGATGGTTTGGAGTTTGTAAAGTATGCGCAGGATAGTTTTTTGCAGCAATACATAGAGGTGCCAACTAGAGAAGGGGCAGTGTTGGATCTCCTGTTAGGGAATGAGATAGGTCAGGTGACGGAGGTATGTGTTGGGGAGCACTTCGGGTCCAGTGATCATAATGCCATTAGTTTCAATATAATTATGGAGAAGGATAGGTCTGGACCCAGGGTTGAGATTTATGATTGGAGAAAGGCTAACTTTAAGGAGATGTGAAAGGATTTAGAAGGAGTGGATTGGGATAAATTGTTTTATGGGAAGGATATTCCCTCGGACCTTGAGGGAAGTTAGTGTAGAAATAGCAGGGGCTCTGACAGAAATATTTCAAATGTCATTAGAAACAGGGATGGTGCCGAAGGATTGGCGTATTGCTCATGTTGTTCCATTGTTTAAAAAGGGTACTAAGAGTAAACCTAACAATTATCAGCCTGTAAGTTTGATGTCAGTGGTGGGTAAATTAATGGATAGTATTCTTAGAGATGGTATATATTATTATCTGGACAGACAGGATCTGATTAGGAACAGTCAACATGGATTTGTGTGTGGAAGGTCATGTTTGACAAATCTTATTGAATTTTTTGAAGAGGTTTCTAGGAAAGTTGATGAGGGTAAAGCAGTGGATGATGTCTATATCGACTTCAGTAAGGTCTTTGACAAGGTCCCACATTGAAGGTTAGTTAGGAAGGTTCAATCGCTGGGTATTAACATTGAAGTAGTAAAATGGATTCAACAGTGGCTGGATGGGAGACACCAGAGAGTAGTGGTGGATAACTGTTTGTCAGGTTGGAGACCGGTGACTAGTGGTGTGCCTCAGGGATCTGTACTGGGTCCAGTGTTGTTTGTCATATACATTAATGATCTGGATGATGGGGTAGTAAATTGGATTAGTAAGTATGCAGGTGATACTAAGATAGGTGGTGTTGCGGATAATGAAGTAGGTTTTCAAAGCTTGCAGAGAAATTTAGGCCAGTTAGAAGAGTGGGCTGAAATATGACAGATGGAGTTTAATGCTGATAAGTGTGAGGTGCTACACTTTTGTAGGACTAATCAAAATAGGACCTACATGGTAAATGGTAGGGCATTGAAGAATGCAGTAGAACAGAGGGATCCAGGAAAATTGGTGCATAGTTGCCTGAAGGTGGATAGGGTGGTGAAGAAAGCTTTTGGTATGCAGGCCTTTATAAATCAGAGCATTGAGTATAGGAGTTGGGATGTAATGTTAAAATTGTACCAGGCATTGTGTACAGTTCTGGTCACCGAATTATAGGAAACATGTCAACAAAATAGAGAGAGTACAGAGTAGATTTACGAGAATGTTACCTGGGTTTCAGCACCTAAGTTACAGAGGAAGGTTGAACAAGTTGGGTCTTTATCCTTTGGAGCAAAGAAGGTTGAGGGGGGACTTGATAGAGGTATTTAAAATTATGAGGGGGATAGATAGAGTTGACGTAGATAGGCTTTTTCCATTGAGAGTAGGGGAGATTCAAACAAGAGGACATGAGTTAAGAGTTAAAGGGCAAAAGTTTAGGGGTAACATGAGGGGGAACTTCTTTACTCAGAGAGTGGTAGCTGTGTGGAATGAGCCTCCAGTAGAAGTGGCAGAGGCAGGTTCAATATTGTTATTTATAGTAAAATTGGATAGCTATATGGACAGGAAAGGAGTGGAGGGTTTTGGGCTAAGTGCAGGTCGGTGGGACTAGGTGAGAGTAAGCATTCCCCACGGACTAGAAGGGCTGAGATGGCCTGATTCCGTGCTGTAATTGTTACATGGTTATATGGTTATATTGCCTCATGAGGCTGGATTAAATTCCATCTGCCATTACTGCACCCTACTTTCCAACTGACTGATCCCTTGTTTGATCCTTAGACAACCATTAAAAACAACAAAACGCCCAGCACCAACCAGCTCTGTTCACAAACTTCCGATCAGAAAAGCATCCCTTCCCCATTGTCCTCTGCTTTCTAATCATTCCAGAACATTTTTCCCTTTGAGTTCCCTGCAGTAACTTCCCTGAAACTGAAAGCAGGCTGGTCAGTCTGTATTTCCATGGCCTGTCCTTGCTACCTTCTTGAGCAATAGGACAACCCTCCAGATTTCTGGAACTTCACCAGTAGCTAACTACACAGCAAATATCTCCACAAGTGCCTTTGCGATTTCTTCCCTGGCCTCCCAGGCCTGAACTTGGTCAGTCTCCGCCCATTTTCACATGCTTCAAGGCTGTAAATACCTCCATCTTTGTAAGATGCACATGATCCGACCTCTCTACTTATCACCCTTATTTGCAAGATATTCTGCTTAGTAAACACTGAGGAGAAGTAGACATTAAAAAATATCAGCCGTCTCCTGCGGCTCCATATGTAGGCACTGCTGATGGCCTTTAAGAGGACTTAATCTCTCCCTAGTCATCCTTTTACTGGTAATATAACCTCTTTAGATTATCGTTAACCCTGCATGTCAAGTCCGTCTCATACCTTCTTTTTGTCTTCCCGATTTCCCTCTTAATCCTTTTCTTAAACTTTTGATATTCATCAAGGGATTTGTTCATATCCAACTGCTCAAATATAATGTATGCTTCCTTGTTATTCTTTACCAGAGCCTCAATATTTTTCATTAGCTAGTGTTCCTTCAGCATGTCTTATTCTTCACCTTAACAGGAACATGCTGCACCTTCACTCTTGATATAACTCTTTTAAAACCCTTCTATTTGCCAACTTTGTTCCTTTGCCTTTATATAGTGGCGCCCAGTTGCCCCTGACTAAATCCTGCTGAATACCCTCAAAATTGGCCTTGCTCTAGTACAGGACTTTAACCTTTAGAACATATAGAACATAGAATAGTACAGCACATTACAGGCCATTCGGCCCACAATGTTGTGCAGACTCTCAAACCCTGCCTCCCATATAACCTCCCACCTTAAATTCCTCCATATACCTGTCTGGTAGTCTCTTAAAATTCACGAGTGTATCTGCCTCCACCACTGACTCAGGCAGTGCATTCCACGTACCAACCGCTCTCTGAGTAAAAAACCTTCCTCTAATATCCCCCTTGAACTTCCCACTCCTTACCTTAAAACCACGTCCTCTTGTTTTGAGCAGTGGTGCCCTGGGGAAGAGGCACTGGCTATCCACTCTATCTATTCCTCTTATTATCTTGTACACCTCTATCATGTCTCCTCTCATCCTCCTTTTCTCCAAAGACTAAAGCCCTAGCTCCCTTAATCTCTGATCATAATCCATACTCTCTAAACCAGGCACCATCCTGGTAAATCTCCTCTGTACCTTTTCCAATGCTTCCACATCCTTCATATAGTGAGGCGACCAGAACTGGACACAATACTCCAAGTGTGGCCTAACCAGAGTTTTATAGAGCTGCATCATTACCTTGCAACTCTTAAACTCTATCCCTCAACTTATGAAAGCTAACACCCCATAAGCTTTCTTAACTACCCTATCCACCTGTGAGGCAACTTTCATGGATCTGTGGACATGTACGCCTAGATCCCTCTGTTCCTCCACACTACCAAGTATCCTGCCATTTACTTTGTACTCTGCCTTGGAGTTGTCCTTCCAAAGTATACCACCTCACACTTCTCTGGGTTGAACTCCATCTGCCACTTCTCAGCCCACTTCTGCATCCTATCAGTGTCTCTCTGCAATCTTCGACAATCCTCTACACTATCTACAACACCACCAACATTTATGTCATCTGCAAACTTGCCAACCCACCCTTCTATCCCCACATCCAGGTCGTTAATAAAAATCACAAAAAGTAGAGGTCCCAGAACCGATCTTTGAACACTACCGGTCACGACCCTGCAATCCAAATGTACTCCCTCCTCCACGACCTCTGCCTTCTGCAGGCAATCAAATTCTGAATCCACCTGGCCAAACATCCCTGGATCCCATGCCTTCTGACTTTCTGAATAAGCCTACCGTGTGGAACCTTGTCAAATACCTTACTAAAATCCATATAGATCACATCTACTGCACTACCCTCATCTATATGCCTGGTCACCTCCTCAAAGAACTCTAACAGGCTTGTTAGACACGATCTGCCCTTCACAAAGTCATGCTGACTGCCCTTGATCAAACCATGATTCTCCAAATCCTATCTCTAAGAACCTTTTCCAATAGCTTTCCCACCACAGACGCAAGGCTCACTAGTCTATAATTACCCAGACTATCCCTACTACCTTTTTTGAACAAGGGAACAACATTCGCCTCCCTCCAACCCTCCGGTACCATTCCCGTGGACAACGAGGACATAAAGATCCTAGCCAGAGGGTCAGAAATCTCTTCCCTCGCCTCGTAGAGCAGCCTGGGGAATATTCCGTCAGGCCCCGGGAATTTATCTGTCCTAATGTATTTTAACAATTCCAACACCTCCTCTCCCTTAATATCAACATGCTCCAGAACATCAACCTCACTCATATTGTCCTCTACGTCATCAAGTTCCCTCTCATTGGTGAATACCAGAGAGAAGTATTCATTGAGGACCTCGCTCACTTCCACAGCCTCCAGGCACATCTGCCCACCTTTATCTATAATCGGTCCTACCTTCACTCCTGTCATCCTTTTGTTCTTCACATAATTGAAGAATACTTTGGAGTTTTCCTTTACCCTACTTGCCAAGGCCTTCTTATGCCCCCTTCTTGTTCTTCTCAGCCCCTTCTTAAGCTCCTTTCTTGCTACCCTATATTCCTCAATGTTTCCTAAACCTCATGTATGCTGCCTTCTTCCACCTGACTAGATTTTCCACCTCACTTGTCACCCATGGTTCCTTCACCCTACCATTCTTTATCTTCCTCACCGGGACAAATTTATCCTTAACATCCTGCAAGAGATCTCTATACATCGACCACATGTCCATAGTACATTTCCCTGCAAAAACATCATCCCAATTCACACCCGCAAGTTCTAGCCTTATAGCCTCATAGCCTCATAATTTGCCCTTCCCCAATTAAAAATTTACCTGTCCTCTCTGATTCTATCCTTTTCCATGATAATGCTAAAGGCCAGGGAGCGGTGCTCACTGTCCCTCAGATGCTCACCCACTGAGAGATCTGTGACCTGACCCGGTTCGTTACCTCATACTGGATCTAGTATGGCATTCCCCTTTGTCGGCCTGTCAACATACTGTGACAGGAATCTGACCTGGATACACTTAACAAACTCTGCCCCATCTAAACCCTTGGAACTAATCAGGTGCCAATCAATATTAGGGAAGTTAAAGTCACCCATGATAACAACACTGTTATTTTTGCACCTTTCCAAAATCTGCCTCCCAATCTGCTCCTCTGTATCTCTGCTGCTAATAGGGGGCGTATAGAATACTCCCAATAGAGTAACTGCTCCCTTCCTGTTCCTGACTTCCACCCATATTGACTCAAAAGAGGATCCTGCTACATTACCCACCCTTTCTGTAGCTGTAATAGCATCCCTGACCAGTAATGCCACCCCTCCTCCCCTTTTCCCCCCTCTCTATCCCTTTTAAAGCACTGAAATCCAGGAATATTGAGAATCCATTCCTGCCCTGGTGCCAGCCAAATCTCTGTAATGGCCACTACATCATAATTTCATGTATGTATCCAAGCTCTCAGTTCACCACATTTGTTCCTGATGCTTCTTGCATTGAGGTACACACACTTCAGTCCTTCTACCTTACTACCTTTACACCCTTCATTTTGTTTGTCTTTCCTCAAAGCCTCTCTATATGTTAGATCTGGCTTTACTCCATGCACTTCTTTCACTGCTCTATCGCTCTGGGTCCCATCCCCCTCACAAATTAGTTTAAACCCTCCTGAACCATGCTAGCAAACCTACCTGCAAGGATATTGCACCCCCTTGAGTTCAGGTGCAACCCATCCAATCTGTACAGGGCCCACCTTCCCCAGAAGAGATCCCAATGATCCAAAAATCTAAAACCCTCCTCCAACTCCTCAGCCACGCATTCAACTGCCATCTCCTCCAATTCTTACCATCACTATCACGTAGCACTGGCAGCAATCCTGAGAACGCCACCCTTGAGGTCCTGTTCTTCAGCTTTCTGCCTAGTTCCTGAAACTCACACTTCAGGACCTCATCCCTCTTCCTGCCTATGTCATTGGTACCAACATGTATCATGACTTCTGGTTGCTTTCCCTCTCGTACCAGGATGTCGTGCACCCGGTCAGAGATATCCTGGACCCTGGCACCCGAGGGGCAACAAACCATGCGGGTGTCCTTCTCATGTCCACAAGGTCTCCTGTCTGCTCCCCGGACTATAGATTCTCCAATGATGACAGCTCTCCTCTTCTCTGTCCCACCCCTCTGCACCACAGGGTCAGACTCAGTGCCGGAGGCCCTGCCACCGTGGCTCACACCTGGTCTGTTGATTTCCAAATTATTTCAAAACTAATAGAGTTGCTGTCATTAACTTCAATATTCACCCTAACTCACCAACTCCCTCGTTTCTGCTCAGGAGCTCAGTAAACCAACTAGTCTAGTTTAAACATTCCAGGGTAGCATGAGCAAATCTTCCTCTCACGATATTGGTCTCTATTTACTCGTAGTTGTAATTCCAAATTAACACAGCACCAAACTAAAGACAAACCAACGCATGTGACCTGGCAATCTGCCTGGATATACACCTTGCCTGTAATTGCAAATTAATACTTCGTTGAATTAAAACAAAAAATTCCCTTGTTACAAACTCTCTATTCTATCAGATCAAAAGCTCCTTGTTTGCATCTTCTCATAGATTCAATTTGTAATTTAGTGGGAAAATATGGCTTTTATCTTGAGGCTATTAATCTGCCAATTTATGGCCATCAAATGTGTAGCATAGAAAGCTCCACTTTGAAACAGTGGGAATCATTCAGGCAACTGAAAGGAACATCAAAGGAGGTAAAATTTGCAGCTCCTGATACCACTAAATGGGTAAATGAAATTAGTCACTTTGCACCAAAAATCTTTTACCTAATTCAAGTTTAATGCAACACAGGGCAGAGCTTTGATGAACATCGATTTCTCTAACCTTCAGCAATTTCTCCTCCACCTCCCTTCTCTCCTTTACCATCCCCTCTTACCTCTTCTCTCCTCATCTGCCCCTCCCCCTTGACTTTTTCCACTCTCCTTTCCTATCAGATTCTTTATTGTTTATTTATTTTTATTGAGATACAGTGTAGAATAGGCCCTTCCGACCCAGCAAACTCAAATTTAACCCCGGCCTGATCACAGCAACTAACCTACTGACTGGTACATCTTTGGACTGTGGGAGGAAGCCAGAACACATGCAGGAAACCCACGTGTCACGGGGAGAACATATCTCTGGTACATATCACCTCCCAGCTTCTCAATTCATGCATCAACTGGGAAGGTGGGCTGAAAGATGGCAGATGGAATTTAATGCAGACAAGTGTGAGTTTTTGCACTTCAGTAGGGCGAACCAGAGTAGGTCTTACACAGTGAACGGTAAGGCACTGAGGAGTGTGATAGAGCACAGGGATCTGGGAATACAGGTACATAATCCATTGAAGGTGGCATCACTGGTAGATAGGGTCGTAAAGAAAGATCTTGGCATATTGGCCTCCATCAGTCAATGTATTCTGTGTACATACATCTATTGATGCTTCTGGACACATCTTCAGTGATGTTCCTGGAATCATCGGGTGTTTCGGGTCTTTCAACATTATACACCCTCCTCCAGGTGACCCAGCCGGGGCTGATCAGACCCCAGCTTCTGTCCAGATCGCTAGCTACTTATGACTCCATGGCTCCCCTCTTTTGAGCCACAGCCATCTTGAGGCCCTCTCTGCCGCATCGGTGGTACTGTGGATGGCTCTCCTCTTCCTCTCTCCCTCGATGCCCCAAATGCTGAAGGCTCTAACTAAAGAACGGGCTACGAATCTCCTACAACCAACCTCCAATGGGAGACACCTCGCTCTCGATCCAGCCTGCTGACAGTTGCTGACCAGTCCTGCGTACTTGGAGAGCTTCCTTTCAAAGGCCTCTTCCAAGCTATCTTCCCATGGGACTGTCAGCTCCAGCAGCACCACTTGCTTAGTAGACTCAGACACAAGGACAATGTCTGGTCGCAGGGTGGTGGCTACAATATGGTTGGGGAACTTCAGCTGCCCTTCGAGGTCCACCAACAGCTGCCAGTCCCTTGCAGAGGTCAGAATGCCTGCAGATGTTGTTTTGGCAGGTATTGGCTGCTCCCCAGCTCTGACAAAGGCAATGGTCTGCTTGGAGGGTCGGGACCGCTTCGCCCACTCAACTCCTGCGCTGATGGCTTCAGCGATGACCTTCAGGACCTGATCATGCCTCCACCTGTACCGTCCCTCACCAAGTGCCGTTGCGCAGCTGCTGAGGGTATGCTCCAGGCTTCCTCGCTTGGAGCACAGTGGGCACGCAGATGGCTCTGCCTTGCCCCATGTGTGCAGGTTTGATGGGCTTGGAAGCACATCGTACACTGCCTGGATGAGAAATTGTATGCGGTGTGGTTCAACTGAGTACAGAAGATGGGATGTTATGTTGAAGTTGTATAAGATGTTGGTGAGGTCTAATTTGGAGTAATGTGTGCAGTTTTGATCACCTACCTACATGAAAGATGAAAACAAGGTTGAAAGAGTACAGAGAAAATTTAGAAGGATGCTGCCAGGTCTGCAGGGCCTGAGTTATAAGGAACGGTTGAGTGGCTTAGGACTGTATTCTTTAGAACGTAGAAGATTGAGAGGAGATTTGATAGAGGTATACAAAATTGTGTGGGGTATAGATAGGGTAAATGCAAGTGGGTTTTTTCCACTGAGATTTGGTGGGACTTCAACCAGAAGTCATGGGTTAGGCATGAAAAGTAACAATTTTAAGAGGAACATGAGGGGAAACTTCTTCACTCGGAGGGCCGTGAGAGTATGGAATGAGCTTCCAGCACAAGTGGTGCATGCAAGTTTAATTTCAACATTTAAGAGAAGTTTGGATAAGTTAATGGACGGTACAGATATGGAGGGCTATGATTCTGGTGCAGGTCAATGGAAGTAGGCAGTTTAAATGGTTTTGGCATGGATTTGATGTGCCTGCTTCTGTGTTGTACTTCTCTATAACTCTATGACGCCCCACCCCAGGCTCCCACACACCCACCTTCCTTTTCAACTGCTTTCACCTACCACCTGCCAGCTTGTACTCCTTCCCCTTCTCCCATATTCTGATTCTAGCTTCTTCCCCCTTCCATTCCAGTCCTAATGAAGGATCTCAGCCCGAAACACCGATTATTTATTCCACTCCATAGACAGTGCCTGGCCTGCGAAGTTCTTCCAGCATTTTGTGGGTGTTGCTCTAGATTTCAAGCATCTGCAGAACCTCATGTGTTTAAGGTCATAGGTTTCCATGCAGTTCCTTACACACCCATTTCTGCAAGTAACCTAGCATTTGATAAGTGGAAGATATTTATAACATTTGTTTAAAGTTTCAACATTTAGGTCATCAGTGTGGTATGCCAGTACTTAAGAAGTATATACAGCTACATATTTACAAGGAGACTGCTTGTACAAAATAATTTTGTCGAGCAATTTCAGATCTAAAGAAACATTCAACATTAGTTGGAGAAACTGAGATAAAATCAAAAAAGTGCTTCGTATGAATGTTTATGGTTTGATTACGATTAACAATCACAAATAGGAATTTACAAAAGAAATGTTAGATGTTCAAAAAGAACTGCCTACAGTGGATCTGGAGTTGCAATTCCATATGGGGTTATGCTGCTGGATGATAAATATAGACCTGATTTTCTATTCAAGCACAGTAGCTAAGTATGTTTGATGTAGCAAAAAAATGTCCCTGAACATCAATCCTTTATGCCAAAGAACTTTTGCTGCCAAACTAACCAGAAATTCAGGCAAGTTCAACAATATTAGAATCAAGCAACTTAAAGTATAATATCAGGACAACTTGTTCATGAACAGTAGAACAATTCTAATCTAGTCAATTATCACCTTGCCTTCAACCTTTCTCTGACACATAGGAGGACAAAAGTACCATAGTTGCTGCAACTTCTAAATTCTCCTGTAAGGTACATATCATCCTGACTTGGAAATAGATCATAATTCCTTCACCACACTGGGTCAAAACTCTAGAACTGCCAACTCAATTACTTCAAAGTTTGTGGAATGAAGGAGTCTTGGTCTCCAGCCATCATATAAATCTTTTTTTTCCTCTTCTCCTGTACCCTTCCTCTGGAACTAAACACTTGTTAGATTTATGGCTCTCTCAGATCTATTAACAGAGTGGCTAACAAGTTCTCTTTCCCAAACCCTGCCTGATCTGCTGAATTTGTCCAGCAATTTCTGCCTTACCTTTGAAGATGATAAAATCCCAGCTAATGTACTTTGGCTCTGCTGTGACTCTACATATGTCAGTCTTCCCATTTACTCTTGGCCAGGAAAGCAAGGCTTTACAGCAAAATTTCAAAGGCACAAAAATCTCTATAAGCTACCGGTGCTAATGGGAGGCCTTTGAAATATCCTGGCACAGGAGTACAATTTGAATCTCACTGTAAAATTTTTGTTTGGCACAGAATACTGCCAACGCAATGTTTAAATCAGTGCCTTCATTTATTTTAGCCATTTGATGCTTTTGAATGCTCTGCTTTCTGGATAATATTTGATTACTCAAACAAGCAAATTAAGTTCACATTCTGTTTGTGTGAAAAGATACAAGTCCATGTAATAGTGCGTGTTGACATATGATGTCTTTCCAGTGAACCGAAGGCTTAATTAAAGCTATGTGCTTACCCCTCCATCAATTACTTTGTTTTTGCAGAGTGTTTCTCTGCAGATTTGTCATATAACCATATAACAACTACAGCACAGAAACAGGCCATCTCAGCCCTTCTAGTCCGTGCTGAACTCTTACTCTCACCTAGTCCCACCGACCTGCACTCAGCCCATACCCCCAATTCCTTTCCTACCCATATAGCTATCCAATTTTACTTTAAATGACAACATCAAACCTGCCTCAACCACTTTTGCTGGAAACTCATTCCACACAGCTACCACTCTCTGAGTAAAGAAGTTCCCCCTCATGTTACCCCTAAACTTTTGCCCTTTAACATTCAACTCATGTCCTCTTGTTTGAATCTCCCCCACTCTCAATGGAAAAAGCCTATCCACATCAACTCTATCTATCCCCCTCATAATTTTAAATACCTCTATCAAGTCCCCCCTCAACCCTCTACGCTCCAAAGAATAAAGACCCAAATTGTTCAACCTTTCCCTGCAACTTAGGAGATGAAACCCAGATAACATTCTGGTAAATCTTCTCTGTACTCTCTCAATTTTGTTGACATCTTTCTTATAATTCGGTGACCAGAACTGTACACAATACTCCAAATTTGGCCTTACCAATGATGCTGAAAATCTGAAATTTGAAAAAAGACAGAAGCTGCTGGAAATTGTTAGGAGTCCTGTGACTTGCCATAGAGTGTTGGGTTCTAGGCTTCTCAAACACCTCTGTTTAATAATTGTTACCTTATTAGCCCTTGTGCTTTCTGTTTAATCTTGTCAATGTAGTTGTGACTGGCACAGGTTTTCTGCACTCTGTGATTATTCAGAGGGGACTCTCGATGAGCACTTCACAGAGTCTTTGTGTGTTGGAGAATGATTTGTCTCTGGGTGTCACTCGGTTGTGCCATCGATGCTCTGTTGGTGTTCCCATGTCTAACCTCTAGTTTTCATCTCTACATGAGAGTCTGCCATTCCCCCACACCTGGGTTCAATCCTGCCAGTGACCACCATGACAGGAAACGTTCAACAATTCAGGCAGCGGCTGTAGAGAGAGAAATGGAGTTTATAGTTCAGGTTGATGACTTGCCAGCCTTCAAACACTGAAACTGCTTCCCTTCCCGAAGATGCTGCCTAACCTACCGAGTATCACCAGCATTTTCTGGTTTCAGTATTGTGTTTCACCACAACTACAGTTACCTCTGACAACAGATTTCCAAGCTCTATCTATTCAAAGCTAAAAATAATCTCATCAAAGTAAAGGCTTTATTCTATGTCCTCTGATAAAGATCTACAACACTTACTGAGATCCTTAACTTCAAGGGAATTGAAAACCTGTACTCGGCACCTCCTGGCAGCAAGTCAGTACCTTCACAACCAGAAACATGACTAAAGACTTTCTTCAGTTAGGAAACCTTTAAATCAGTGACAGCAGTATTATCAAAGAACATTCAGCAGGTATAATGTCTTCCATTGCTCAATTGGTTGCCTTCAGGAATGAGTATGGGGAAAGTCAAGAGATCAACATGCCCATAAAATTAAAAGATTTAAAGGTTCAAAGTAAATTTATTATCAAAGTACATCTATATTACGATATAGTACCCTGAGAGCCATCTTCTTGCAGAACAAAGAAATACAATAGAATCGGTAAAAAAATACTACAAAGACTGACAAACTAATGTGCAAAAGAATGAAAAATCATGCAAACACACACAAAAATAAATAAATAAATAATACTGAGAACATAAATACTGAGAAATCGCCAAGTTTAAAGTGCTATCTACTCCTATTCACGGGATACTTGTTGAAGACCTGCTGTCTTTATCACCAGCATATCAAAATTTCAACTGCTCGCATTGCTACTGAGATAGCATATTGGAAATTAAATGGTCTCGCAAAATCACCAGCAATGAACGATTTTGACTTGCAGACCTGCCAAGTGCAGAGGCAAGGCTGGCATGCAGACAACAAACCTGAGCCAACCACTTCATGTAAGTGGACCCTGACCAAAGAGAAGGCAACAGTGAGCTTACTTGAAAGCAATAGGAATATTAGCCACTCCAAGCTCTGCTACAAGGCATCCATTAGGTGTCATGTGCAGATTGTCAGGCCGGACATTGACATAGTCTACAATAAGTGAGCTTGGTGTCCCTGGACAAAGAAATGGAATACAATATAAGCATCAGCAGGAAGGAAGATAGACAACAAATTTGTCTAACACATTCCGAAACCCTACAGGTGAAAATTGCTTTCCAATATCACTCATAGTCATACTTGAATAATTGCACATGACAATTGTTGTGATGATCTTTGGCCTTATCTCTGATGGTCACATACCCAGCATTTAAAAGTAGAAGCATTCTCATTAAACTACCACAATAAGTTAAAGCTTAGAACTATACCATGTAGATTTTAGCCTGAATCTGTTTACATGTTGAGCCACAGACTAACATAAATCAAAGAGTTTGTACTGAAATGAGCCAATGAAAAGTAATATAAATATTTTTTAGATTGCTACATTTTCCCAGAAATGGTGCCAGGATCTGAAATAATGTTGGCTGTACCTGCATTTCCATCAAAAATAATTTACTTTTAGATTATTTGCTTTCTCCCCAATGTAATTATTTCATCGTACTCGATTATATTGCAACTCTGACCGCTGTTTCACCACCTGACTAAACTGATGTGCACCCATATAACTGAACATTGACGCACTCATGTGCTTGATCAGCAGCGCTGGCTGCCCACCCAGTTTGAACTGCTGAAGAACTCACAATTGACTGCTCTCCCATTTCTTAGTCTTCTCACCTGCTCCTGCCTCAGTATTGCTATTAACTAGCTGAGCAAATTCTTTTCTCAACAAAGATTCACAGAAGCTCTATTTACTGAAAAGATCACCATCCCTTTGAGCTGTCACAGGAGCATGTGTGCGCGAGGAAGGATCTACCTGCAAAATGTTGTTCCCTGCTTGATGAAGGATGTACAGAGGGGACAGAAAAGGCACGATAGCTGGTGGTTAGCATGATGCTTTACAGTAGCATTGTTTGTAAGAAGATTGTGCCTTCTCCCTATGACCGCATGGGTTTCCTCTGGGTGCTCCGGTTTCCTCCCACCTTCCAAAGACATACCAGTTGTTAGGTTAATTGGCCATTGTAAATTGCCCTGTGATTAGGCTAGGGTTAAATCAAGGGTTGCTGGAAGAGACAGAGGGGCCTATTCCACAGTGTATCTCAAGAAATAAGTACCTTCAAGGACAAGAAACTTCACCCAGGAGGTTAAACTGCAGAAAGCTGCTTTGTTCCTGAATGATAGACAGCAGACGGGAGGGTCTGCAAAGCTGTACTTGACAATGGCTGTTTGAGACATGATAAGTACATAAAGGTTGTTTCCATTAACAACTGGTTCAAGGACCAAGACATTGAGATTTAAAGTAATGAACCACAGATAAATGGAGGATGTGTTTTTACACGAAGAGATGCCTTGATTGAGAATTCTCTGCTTTCAAACACTGTTACTCAGAATTTTCAGAGAGGACTTTGACAGGCATGAGGGAAAAGGAAGATAATTTGTAGAACTTTAGGGAATATCAGTGAGATCAGGGCTGAACAAATCTGTGAAAGATGGCAGCTTCTTCCTCATTGTCCTGAACTGTCGGACTGTCCTGAAAAACCCTAATACTATTTCAGACAAGCCACACACACAAGTTGCTGGAGGAACTCAGCTGGTCAGGCAGCATCTACGGAAATGAATAAACAGCTGACACTTTGGGCCAAGGCCCTTCGTCAGGACTGAGAAGGAATGGGGGAAGAAACCAGAGTAAGAGGTGGGAGAAGGGAAGGAGTATAAGATAGAGGGTGACAGCTGAAGTCAAATGGGTGGGGAGGGGGGAATGAAGTAAGAATCTGGGATGTTCTTCACACATTACATCTTTTTCCCCTCTCAGTCTTGTACTAGTATTAATATGTTAATTTGGTTATTTGCACACCTGTAATTTTTATGTAATTTTTGCTTAACTTATATTTATAATAATTTATGTTTATTATGTTTGCAATGTATTGCGCTACTTCTGCAAAAATCTAATTTTCATTTCATTTATACCCTGGATATATATGACTCTGCCAATGATAAACTCGAAATATGAAGAACTCACCACTGATCCACTCAAAGGTACAGAAAGCTAGCCACATTTACTCACCCCCTTTACTCAGTGCTAAAATACTCCGACTGCTAAGGTATCAGCACCTCTTCCATCTATGGAGAGGTATATCCTCTTCAGAGCAGACTGTAGGTTGAACATCTGAGCATCCAATCTCCGAATGACCATTGGAAGAAGTGGTGATTACTTTCATAGACAGTTCCAGTCCAGTGTTTAGGAAGAAAGGGCTGACTAATGCTAATAGGATGCCACAACTAACAATAATAGGTAGAAGAGGGAGAAACAGGAATAGTTGATGTGGATGATTCATGAGGATTTCAAAAATAGGTAAAAAGTATTGGTAGACGTAGTTCTTCAAAAGCCAGTTAAAATCAATAGAAGACTGAAGGCAGATGTTAAGCATATGTCTACAATTCATAGGATATAGAATATTATAGCACAGTATAGACCCTTCGGCTCATGATGTTGTGCTGACCTTTTAACCTATTTTAGTTCAATCTAACCCTTCCTTTCTATATAGCCCTCTATTTTACCATCATCCAAATCCTAAACCTTTGAAACAATGTTCAAATCCCTCCTTTTTCCCGATTCTAAGCTCTTCGACCCTTGGTGCCCTGTCTTTCCTCTTTAACACCCATCAGTAGCAATGTAATTGGTTAGAATGTCGGATGTACTAGCAGGTTGTTTTATCGAGATAAGACAGCGTCTCAGTGGATGAGAAATGCAGCTGAGTGTAAAGTGGAAAGGACTTTTTTGAATGCTGAAGGAAGAGGAATACCAACACTGCTGATGAGGGAGGTGCCATAGACCACAAGGGTGATGAATGAGAAATTGATCACCAGATTAGAGCAATGAAGTTGTGAAGCAAGCACATAATGCAAATACTCAGAAGGGGAAAGGCCGTAGGTTGAATTGAGAAGTGAGAAGAGTCAGAAAGTGAATGTGGATGGTTGTCAACGAATAGCTCTCTGAACAGGCATGGATTTAGAAGAGGTCAGTAATTGTATATGGGTAGGGATGGAGGGGAAAACTGTATGAGAGGATGAGAGGATGCAGGTATCTGCAGTAGGTGTTTGGTCTAAAGGAGTGATGGATCTCCATGAACCACAAAGGAGAAGGGACTCAGGATAGAGAATGATGTAATTTTCAGGAAGTGATGATCTCCCTGGTAACTGAAAACCCAGATTACACATTGTCTCTTTTGCCCTTTGCATTATATTAAGAAGATAAATTAATTGGTAATTGCTCTAATGGAAAGGGAAGGTACATAATTAATAGCAGGACTCTTAAATAAGAATAATAATTACTTTATTGATCCCAAGTGCGAATTTATTTTGTTACAGCAGCAACATTTAAAAACACACTTAACTAATAATAAAGTACAGAATAATATGTACAATAATTTACCAATGTGCAATAATAATGTACAAAATAATAAAATGGACTATTGTACTATGATGTGTGTTCTCCTGTCATACAGAGATGAACTGTTGTGTATGCTTATTGCATTTGGTGGGAAAGATTTTCTGTAACAATCCTTGTGACAGCAGAGCTGAAGGAACCTGTTCGAAAGGATGCTCCGCTGCTTATTCAGTAGGTCATGAAGAGGATGTGCCTGATCATCCATAATGGATAACAACTTGTTCAGTGAACCCCTCTCCACCACTAACTCCAGGTTGTAGTCAAGATTGGATCCGGCCTTTTTGAGGAGTTTATTTAGTCTTTTTGCATCACCAGCACAGATGATGCATAAAGTTGCAAGGAAGACTGCACTTGCTGCAACAGACTGGTAAAAAAATCTCCAAAATCCTGCTGCACACATTGAAGGATCTCAGCTTCCTTAGAAAATACAGCCTGCTCATCCCCTGTTGATGCACAGAAGGGTATTGTGGTCCAAGGCTCTCTGAAAATGGCTGCTCAAGTTGGTAGAGTGGTAAAGGAAGAGTATGGCATGTTTTTGTTTATTAGTTGAGTTCAAGCGACAGGAAGTTACGTTGCAGATTTACAAAACTCTACTTAGGCTGCATCTGGAGTATTTCAGTCAATTTTGGTTGTTCCATTATAAGAAGGATGTGGAGGCTTTTGAAGAGTGTTCAGAAGAGGTTTACCAGGACGCTGCCTGGAGTAGAGGGTAGATGCTATGAAAAGAGATTGCAGAAACTAAGATTGCTTTCTCTGGATCAGCAAAGGCCGAGGGGATGAGAGGTATAGACAGAGGATGCAGCAAGTATCTTTACCCCCAGGAATGAAGTATCTAATACTAGAGGGTAGGCACTTAGGGTGCAAGGGAAAAATTTCAAAGATGATGTGTAAGGCAAGTTTCTTTTGTACAGTGACTACTGGGTGTTGGAATACACTGTCAAGGTTGGTGGTAGAAGCAGATTTGATAGGTGCGCCAGAGGGTCATAGAAGGGGGTATGAATATAGAGAATGGAGGAATATCAACCAAATGCAATCAGAAAGCAATAATTTAATTAGGCATCATTAGTTTAATTTAATTAGGTACCATTAGTTCAGTTTGCACATCATTTTGGGTCAAAGGACCTATTACTATGCTGTATTGTTCTGTGTTAGATATTTGAAAGTGATTCAAATAAACAATAAGGTACCATTTTCAATGTTCAAGTTCAGCACCATCCAGGAAAGAACATCATCTAATACCATTAAAATCCTATCAATTTCCATGTCACATCTTTTAATTTTTGTATAGTTTTCAGGTATTGGCAGCAGAATATTAGCCTTCCAACAGCTCATTTTACCTTGAGATGCAGATATCATCTTTTCGAATGCTTTCTTCTTTTCTCAAGATGTAGGATATTTGAAACATATTGCTTTGAGACTCAATACCATGATTGCAACTGAAGGTTATATATTTTCTACCAACGTTATCAAATTCACCACATTAAGTTTTGTGGATCGTATTCTAAATTTACAGTATATCTAGACTACTAGCCACATTGATTTGAGGAGGCTGAAACAATATCATAGATCACTCATGTCACTCATTTTTCTACATAATTTATGCAGTACTTCCACAGCTATTTTGTAATTCATCAAATGTTGACTGCTGTGTGTCTCTGGCATCAGAGCTAAATATGGTTACAGCACTAAATAATTGTTTGAGCCACAGTTCTAACGTAACCTGCATACCCTCACTATATGATTTGAAAATAAACAGATTGATGATAAATAATGCATCATTGCAGAAGCAATTTTTATAATGAACACTGTCAAGATTAAACAACTGACCCAAAAGTTGGTAAGTTTAATTACAGCTACTCTTCAAAAGTTCACAGTACATTTATTATTAAAGTATGTATATCATATACAACCTTGAAATTCATCTTCTTACAGTAATGAAACAAGAGAAATATTATGTTGATCTATGAGAACAGTTGAGCATTGTGAATGAAATAAGATTTCAATAAAGTGAAAAATATAGATTAAAAATACATGTAGCTCTTCATATTCCTCCTAGTCATATTGCAACATACCTTGTGTTTCTTTCATGTGTTATCCTGTTACCTTACAAAGGCCTCCAGCTGACCAGTGTCCATTTAGAACGTTACAGCCTCATCTTTAGATTCCTCCTCTCTCAATCACATCTCACAGCATCTCCATAGTTCCAGAAGATTTGTGGGTCCTCCAATTCTAACTACTTGTGCAGTGCTGATTTTTGTTACACCACCACTAGCATCTATATCTCTTCCACTTTTAAGCTGTAGCTGAGACCCTATTGGCAAGATTTGTCCTAATACCATTGTGAGGTTTGATGTCTCCAATGACATATTGTGAAGCGCCCCAGGATTTTCCTACTATGTTAATGGTAAATGTAAATGCAATTGCAATTATTAAATTTGCGGTAACGAATGCATGTGAGAAACGGTTCCTGACCAAACTTCCTAGCTGTACTCATGTTTTAAAAAAATGTAAGAACGAAGTTAGTTTGAAGTATCATAAATAAATTAGTCTTTTCTAAAGTTTCACCGGGGAACCCTTGGGACTTTGAGAAGCAATGGGTACATTTCATGGGAAATCTATTAATAAGTTAATTGGCCAAAATGACAATAAGGGAATTAATTATGAGGCAGGAAGAAAAGTTGACCCCCCCAAAGGAAAACAATGGAGTGGGTGGCAATTTGGATTGATGTAAAGCCACGCACATATTCAACGTAACTACAGTCCTAGGTGTCAGCTTCCATACACTGAAAGAATGTCAATGCTATCCTCCTCCAGAATATAAATTATTATAGATCAGTGACTGATCTGTCAGACTAAAAGAATAAAGATTTAAGATACTTATGCTTCAGATAAACTCCTTTTGAACATCTCATCCACAAAAACCGAGTGAGGCGTAGCCAATTAGGTCCCGTATGACTGACTCATATGCTTGAATGTAAGTGAAGATAAGTCACAAATCCACTGCCTCAAATGACACAATAAACATCAATTACTAAGGTGGATGTCTGCAATCAATTCAGGTCTGAGGTTCAGTGAGAACTCGTACGTTATACCTGGGTTTAATGTCATGTACCTTGAGGGAATTCTGTTTTGAAAAATAACAGCAGTACATTCAAGGACACCTTGATATTCTACGTCTAGTGGCAGTGTTAACATACTTTTCAAACTGCAGTCGCCTGATCGTGCATTGGTTCAGTCAATGATAACAAAGATTTAATAAGTAATATAATTGTTTTCTTTTGTAAGATATCCTGCAGCTTTTTGGAGTTTCACCAAACTGAATCCATAAACTCTTATAATTCAAGTTATCATACCATCTGTCGAAACCCCAGTAATATGGGTAATCTAACTTCCAGTAGCCATATTTAATTTCATGATCGGAAGAACAACTGGTGTGCAGAGATGAATTCGTAATGTGTCCAAAATAATATTACTTTCCAAAATTGTTATTTAACACAAAGTGCTATGCAAATGTGCAGTTAGATGTAACAGTTTTAGATATCCTGTGGTTTCTCACAGTTTAATAGGCTGAAGAATGATCTTGGCCCTAAATATTGACTGTTTATTCATTTCCATAGATGCTGCCTGACCAGCTCAGTTCTTTCAGCATTTTGGGTGCTGCATTGCTGACACTGGACAATAAAATTTTTTGAAGTATTGCTTCCTCAGAATTTTTTTTAATGGTTATGACAGACCACTTGAATCTGAACACAAGTATAATTTCAGGCTACTTACATCACGTAGGAGTTTGGAGAAACAAGAAATTAACTTTTATTGAACATAATGAGTTTAATTGCTGATTAGTTGAACTATTGCTGATGCTTTGCAATAGTTCAACTAAGCTAAAAATGTTTTGTTGATGATTTTCATTTGTACTCAGTGGCTGAGGCTTCTCAATTAAGGGTCAAACAATAATCAGCCAGCATTGATGGATTCCAGTTGCCCTAATACCGTTTCTCTATGACCACAACTTCATGGTGAAACCTTTCACTCTGTTTGTCACTGATAGCACCAAGATTTGCAGGGAAGAAGTCTAAACGGGAATGCAGAAAATGAATCGTTTGTGACATGTTGCACTTCATGGTTTTGTATGCGTGAGGCATGTTGTCAAGCAGCCATGCGTAGTTTGGTGCTCTGTATTTGCCAAGAAAATTTTCAACAACATCCTTGAATGACTCCCCTGCTACAGGAAACAATCTCTCCACATCTACTCCGTCTAGATCTCTCAACATTTAATAGGTTACAATGAAATACCCCGTCATTCTTCTAAATTCCAGTGAGTAAAGACCAAGAGCCAACAAACACTCCTCATACAACGATCCGTTCATTCCTGGAATCATTCTCGTGACTCTGCCTGAACCCTCTCCAACGCTAGCACATCCTTTCTTACATAAGGGGAACAAAACTGCTCCATCAGAAATTGAAGATTGTTAGAGAAAATCTAAGCAACAAATTTAAGTTTTCTTAATTTAATCAGTAAAAGAGTTGGGTTTTTTTGCAGCACGTAAAATGTATATTAGGCAGGTTTGCTGGAGCTGAGGGGGAGGGTTAAAATTAATTTGGCAGTGGGGTGGGAAATGGAGTGATAGTGCTGAGGATGGGGCAGTTGCTATACAATTGGTGCAGTGAGTAGTGAGACTGTGAGGAAGGACAGACAGATGATAGGGCAAAATTGTAGTCAATGGAATGAGTTAAAGTGTAACAGGCGGCTAAAATCAAAAAGGGGTGATGAATGCAGTACTGAAGGTGTTATATTTAAATGCATGCAGTGTTCAGAATAAAGCAGATGGTCTTGGAGCGCAGTTAGAGATTCATAGGTATGATGTTGTGGGCATCTCTGAGTTGTGGCTGAAAGAAGATTATGGTTAGGAGTTTAACATCCAAGGAAAGGAAAGGCACGTAGGCAGAGGGGGTTTGGTGGCTCGTAGTAAAAAAAAATGAAATAATAAGACAAAAAATAGGAGAATTAAGCCATTCAGCCCATCAAGTCTGCTCTGCCATTTCATCAAGGCTGATCTATTTTCCCTCACAACCCCATTCTCCTGCCTTCTCCCTGTAGCCTTTAACCTTCCATGCCCTGACTAATCAAGAACCTGTCAGCCTTGGCCTTAAATGTATCCAATGACCTGACCTCCACAGCCGCGTATGGCAACGAATTCCACCGATTCACCACTCTCTGGCTAACAAAACTCCTCATCTCCATTCTAAATGGATGTCCCTCTATTCTGAGGCTGTGCCCTCTCATCATAGACTCTCCTTCTATAGGAAATGTTTTTTCCACATCTACTCCATCTAGATCTTTCAACATTCGATAAGTTACAATGGAATTCCCCCTCATTCTTCTAAATTCCAGTGAGTAAAGGCTCAGAGACTCCTCATACGATAACCCTTTCATTCCCAGAATTATTCTTGTGACTCTGCCTGAACCCTCTCCAATGTCAGCACATCCTTTCTTACATAAGGGGACCAAAACTGCTCACAGTTCTCCAACTGAGACCTCACCAGTACATTGTCAATCTGTCTAAGTCACTCTGCAGCTTCCCTTCTTCCTCAACACTGCCTGTCCCTCCACCCACCTTCATATCATCTGCAAACTTGGCCACAAAGCCATCAATTTTGTCATCCAGATCATTAACTTATAACGTAACAAGAAGGGGATCCAACACCAATCCTTGAGGAACATCACTAGTCACCAGCAGCCAACCCAAAAATGTTCCCTTTGTTCCCAATTTTTGCCTCCTGACAATCAGCCAATTTTCTGTCCATGCTAGAATCTTTACTTTATATTGATAAGCAGCCTTATGTACAGCATCTTGGCAAAAGACCTCAGAAAATCCGAGTACACAACATCCACTAATTCTGCTTTGTCTACCCTGCTTGTTATTTACTCAAAGAATTCCAACAGATTTGTCAGGCAAGATTTTTTCCTTAGAGAAACCATACTGACCTTGGTCTATTTTTTGGTCTTTTGGTCTGTTTCTACAGAGGCACAATCGAGAGCATCTTGACTGGCTGCATCACTGCCTGGTGTGGGAATTTTACCTCCCTTAATCGCAGGGCTCTGCCGAGAGTGGTGTGGACAGCCCAGCACATCTGTAGTTTTGAACTTCCCATGATTCAGGACATTTACAAGGACAGGGGTGTAAAAAGGGCCTTTAGGAACATTGGGGGCCCAAGCCATCCCAACTACAATCTATTCCAGCTGCTACCATCCGGGAAGCAGTACCGCAGCTTAAAAGCCAGGAGCAACAGGCTCCGGGACAGCTTCTTCCACCAGGCCAGCAGACTGATGAACTCACATTGATTTGAGTGTACTCTATATTACATTTACTGTTTTATTTATTATAAATTACCATGATTGCACATGGCACAATTAGATGGAGGTGTAACATAAAGATTTTTACTCCTCATGTATATGAAGGATGTAAGAAATAAAGTCAATTCAATTCATGTGCCTCCAAGTACACCAAAACCTCATCCTTAATAATCAATTACAACATCTTCCTAGCATCAAGGTCAGGCTAACTGGCATATAACTTCCTTTCTTCTGCCTCCCTCCCTTCTTAAAGAGTGGAGTGACATTTGCAATTTTTCAGTCCTCTGGAACCATGCCGGAATCTCATGCCTACACAATCTTTTCAAGTACCTCTTTCAGAACACTGGGGTGTAAATCATTTGGTCCAGCTGACTTAACTGCCTTCAGACCTTTTTGCTTCCCAAACACCTTCTCCACAGTAATAGCAATTGCACTCAATTCTGCCCCCTGACATTCTCAAACTCCCAGCATACTGCTCGCGTCTTCCACAGAGAAAATGGATGCAAGATACTTCTGTCATTTGCCTGCCATTTCCTTGGCCCCTGTGTCATTTTCCAGTGGTCTGATTTCTACTCTCACCTCTTTTACTCCTTATTCAGTACATCTAAAAAAAACTTTTGGTATCCTTTTTCATAACTAACATACCTTCATATTTAATCTTTTCCCCCACATGGGTTTTTAGTTGCCTTCTATTGCTTTTGAAAGGTTTCCCAATCTTCTAATTCTCCACTCAGTTTTGCTCTATTATATGCCCTCAAGTCTGATTTTATGTTGGCTTTGACTTCCCTTGTCAGCCACGGTTACCTTGTCCTCCCTTTAGAATGCTTCTTCTTTGGGATATATCTATCCTGTGCCTTCCAAATTGCTGCCAGTAACTCTGGCCATTGCTGTTTTGCCATCACTCTGCTCATGTCCCCTTCCAATCAACTTTAGCCAGCTCCCCACTCATACCTAAAACTCCCTTTACTCCACTCTAATAATGATACATCCAACTTTAGCTTCTCCTTCTCAAATTGCTGGATGAAGTCTATTATGCTATGATCACTGTCTCTTAAGGGTTCCTTTACCTTAAGCTTCCTAATCATTACACAACATTAAATCCAGAATAGCCTTTCCTCTAGAGGACTCAACCACAAGCTACTCGAAAAGCCTGATTTTCCCAATCTATCTGCATATTGAAATCCCTTATGACTAATTTGACATTGCCCTTTTCAACCCTGCAGTTTAAAGTCCTTAGAAAGAAGAAACTTAAGAACGTAAGATGAAGAATCATTGTGAGTAAAGTCAAGAAAGTGCAAGTGTAAAAAGATCCTGATGGAGTTGCTGTATATACGGGCCTCTGAACAGTAGCTGGAACGTGGGCTACAAATTAAAATGGGATATAGAGGAGGCATGTAAAAAGGGTAATGGTGCAATAATCAGGAAGGATTTCAATGTGCAGATAGATTGGGAAAATCAAGTTGGTGCTGGATCCTGAGAGAGGGAATTTGCAGAATGCCTACAAGATTGCTTTTTTGGACAGCTTGTGGTTAAGACCACTATGGGAAAGGCAATTCTGGATAGGGTGTTGCGTAATAACCCAGATTTGATTAGGGAGCTTAAAGTAAAGGAAACTTTAAGAGACAGTGATCAAAATAGGATGGAATTCACCCTACTGTTTGTGAGAAGTAGCAGCTAAAATTGAATGTACCAGTATTACAGTGGAGTGAAGGGAATTACAGAGGCTTGATAGGGTAGTGGCCAAATTTGATTGAAAGAGGACACTAGCAGGAATGATGGCAGAACAGCAATACCAGGTGTTCCTGTGGAAATTCGGAAGGTGCAGGAAAGGTACATTCCAAAGATAAAGTAGTATTCTAAAGGAAGGATGAAGCAACCATAAGTGACAAGGGAAATCAAAGAAGCATAAAAGCAAAAGAGAGGGCATGTAATATAGCAAAAATGAGTGGGAAGTTAGAGATTTGGGAAGCTTTTTAAACAAACTAACAGAAGGCAACTAAAAACAGCTATAAAGAGAGAAAAGATGAAATACAAGATAAAAGAGAGGGGAGGGTGGATATCAGACCACTAGAAAGTGATGCAGGAGAGGTAGTAATGGGAGATAAAGAAACGGCAGGAGAATTCAGTATTTTGCATCAGTCACTTTGGAAAACACTAGCAGTATGCCAGCAATTTGAGTGTGTCAGGGGGCAGAAGTGTGTGTGTAGTTGCTTTTACTAAGATGCTTGGGAAGCTGAGAAGTCTGAAGGTAGATAAGTTACCTGAACAAGATAGAATACACCCCAGTGTTCTGAAAGAGGTAACTGAGGAGATTATGGAGATGGTAGCAATGATCTTTCAAGAATAACTACATTCTGGAATGGTTCAAGAATACCGGAATTACAAATGTTACTCCACTCCTTAAGAAGGGAGGGAAGCAGAAGAAAGGAAATTCAAAGTTCAAAGTATATTTATTATAAAAGTATCTATGCACATACAACATTGAGATTTGTCTCATTACAGGCAGCCACAAAGAACCCAATAGAACCTATTAAAAAAAGACAACTGTCAAACACCCAATGTGCAGGGAAAAAAATCAGATTGTGCAAACAAAAAAAGGCGAATAACATTCAGAAATGAAGTTCACAAAAATGAGTGCACAGGCACAAAGCCAGTCATAGGTGATGCAGGTGCCCATTATTTGCAGGTCACAGCCTCAGTTCAGCACTGAGACAAGTAAACCTTGCAGAGCAGTGAGCTGAACGTTGGCCTGTCTCTTGCCTCTGTCCTGGCATTTAAATCGGCAAAACAGTGGATATTGCACCGTCTCCCTGTCTCTTTGATATACTCCCGGGTTTGGAACCCACCACCCAATCTTTCCAATTCGGCGTGGCACTTAAATTGGTCAAACCTCAGCTTGTTCCTCACTCTCAGGCCTGAACCTCAATGCCTCAATCTGATTTGCCTCTGTTCTACTATTTCGAATCACCTCCAATTTCACTCCAGCAATCAAACATTGGCTCATTACCCACTCTTGGCCCTGAGTCCTGACTTCTGATTTAGCCCAGTGCCTAAATTTGGAAAAAACCTTGGTTTCTCCCTCACTTTCGGGCCTGGGCCGCACTGCCACCACTCTCCCACATCGACCCCTCACCAAGTCCACTTCAGCACTGGCTTGTTCACCACTCTCTGGCCCAGGCCCTGCCATCTCGATTAGGCCCGCACATGCCACATAGCCAGACATCCCACCCTGCAAAGACTCATTTCAGGGAGGTAGCACCCCCACCCCCCACAACACTATATCCCCTCCCCCCATGGTCGACCTCCAAGGGTGTATGTAATACTATACTTTGTTTAGTGATTTTGTCTAATCTGTAAACCAAGTTGGGTATATGCAGAAAATGTAACATTAAAATACGTACTTATATTATATTATCATGTTTATTCTATTACAACTTTAAGCAAGTCTACAGGGAGTTTGGCCTCATCAAGTAGGACATCAAAAGCGTAGCTCCTTAGCAGCCAGCCAGCTAGTTTAAATAACGTTAGCTACGCTAATGAACGAATGACACCTGTTAAACTCACCTCAACATGTCTTTTACATTTTAACCCACCATGGGCAATAGAAAAGTCACTGTTGCAAACAGTGCAGCGAGCAACACTGTCGTTATTTTTTAGGTCGACTGTAAAGCCCGCCCACAGAGAAAACTGATAGGTCTATTTAGCAGGGGTCCGCAATTGTTTTTGCACCGCAGACCGGTTTAATATTGACAATATTCTTGCAGATCAGCCAACCGGGGGAAGGGTTGTTAATCACAATCGGAATATAGGTGATAAGTCAATAGCATCATAACATTTTAAGTAACATTTGGATATTAAACACACAGCACATATTTTCCCCGTATGAACATATAAAATCATTGTAATACACCAATATCACTGAATCAGTCGGAGCCCTGGGCTTGTTTTCCTGCAACAAGACGGTCCTATCAAGGGGTGATGGGAGACAGCGATACTCGAAGAGGGTTCCTTATGTCCAATCTATTCCACAATTTAGTTTTCGTTGCATTCATTGCAGAAAACTCTGCTTCACAGAGATGTGTTGGAAATGGAAGCAACGTTTTCAGTGCTTTCGTGGCTGTCTCAGGATATTCAGCCTGGTCTTTGATCCAGAATGCCGGCAAAGATGTTAGTCAAACATACTCTTCAGCCCGCCATCACTTGCAAGCTCGAGGAGTTGATATTTTTCCCGCGCTGACATGGATGATTCACCAGGGACATTCACAAATGGGTCACGGACCCATTCCTTTGCACATCTCGGGTCACTGATGACCTCGCGTGCGTTAAGATTCAACAGTGCATGACAGGGAATGAGGAAAGGTGCAGCTGACTCATATCGTTACATATCGCCAAATCATATCGTTTCCTCGTGGCCCAGTGGTTGGGGACCACGCTTAGCACGAAGAGAGACCAATCAGGATGCTCGCTCTCCCTCTCCTTCTCAAAAAAATAGCAACTGTCCTGTATCTACGAGACTTCAGTTCTCACCACAAAAATGCCAAGTTGTTCAGGCAGTTAAAAAGTTTGACTCTGAAAAGGAAGTTACAGGCTGATTGCAGTGCTCGTTTCAGAGAAAAAGAGTGAGTAATAGAGTAGTTAATCGTTGTTTTGGCTGCCAGCAAGTCGTTGTTGTGTTCCACCAGTGCTATCTAAAACCGGAGCAATTGGCCAGTTCACCTGACTTCAGTGGCTGGGAAGTCCATTTTTAAGGGTGAGTTTTCAGAGTTCTTGGAAGCACAAGATAAAACTGGACAGGGTCAGCATGGTTTCCTTAAGAGGAAAGCACGCCTGGTAAATCTGTTGGAATTCTTTGAGGAAATAGCGAACAGGCTAGACGAAGGAGAGTCAATGGATGTTGTTTATTTGGATTTTTGGAAGTCCTTTGACAAGGTGTCACATGTACAGGCAGAAACAGGTGAATTGATTATGGGGAGCAACAACATGGCAGACCAATTGAATAATTACTTTGGTTCTGTCTTCACTAAGGAGGACATAAATAATCTTCCAGAAATAGTAGGGGACAGAGGGTCCGGTGAGATGGAGGAACTGAGGGAAATACATGTTAGTAGGGAAGTGGTGTTAGGTAAATTGAAGGGATTAAAGGCAGATAAACCCCCAGAGCCAGATGGTCTGCATCCCAGAGTGCTTAAGGAAGTAGCCCAAGAAATAGTGGATGCATTAGTGATAATTTTTCAAAACTCTTTAGATTCTGGACTAGTTCCTGAGGATTGGAGGGTGGATAATGTAACCCCACTTTTTAAAAAAGGAGGGAGAGAGAAACTGGGGAATTATAGACCAGTTAGCCTAACATCAGTGGTGGGGAAACTGCTAGAGTCAGTTATCAAAGATGTGATTTGGAAAGCGGTGAAATCATCGGACAAAGTCAGCATGGATTTGTGAAAGGAAAATCATGTCTGACCAATCTCAGAGAATTTTTTGAGGATGTAACTAGTAGAGTGGATAGGGGAGAACCAGTGGCTGTGGTATATTTGGATTTTCAAAAGGCTTTTCACAATGTCCCACACGGGAGATTAGTGTGAAAACTTAAAGCACACGGTATTGGGGGTAAGGTATTAATGTGGATAGAGAATTGGTTGGCAGACAGGAAGCAAAGAGTGGGAATAAACGGAACCTTTTCAGAATGGCAGGCAGTCACTAGTGGGGTACCACAAGGCTCAGTGCTGGGACCCCAGTTGTTTATAATATATATTAATGACTTGGATGAGGGAATTAAATGCAGCATCTCCAAGTTTGCGGATGACACGAAGCTGGGTGGCAGTGTTAGCTGTGAGGAGGATGCTAAGAGGATGCAGAGTGACTTGGATAGGTTGGGTGAGTGGGCAAATTCATGGCAGATGCAATTTAATGTGGATAAATGTGAAGTTATCCACTTTGGTGGCAAAAACAGGAAAACAGATTATTATCTGAATGGTGGCCGATTAGGAAAAGGGGAGGTGCAACGAGACCTGGGTGTCATTATACACCAGTCATTGAAAGTGGGCATGCAGGTACAGCAGGCGGTGAAAAAGGCGAATGGTATGCTGGCATTTATAGCAAGAGGATTCGAGTACAGGAGCAGGGAGGTACTACTGCAGTTGTACAAGGCCTTGGTGAGACCACACCTGGAGTATTGTGTGCAGTTTTGGTCCCCTAATCTGAGGAAAGACATCCTTGCTATAGAGGGAGTACAAAGAAGGTTCACCAGATTGATTCCTGGGATGGCAGGACTTTCATATGATGAAAGACTGGATGAACTAGGTTTATACTCGTTGGAATTTAGAAGTTTGAGGGGAGATCTTATTGAAACGTATAAAATCCTAAAGGGATTGGACAGGCTAGATGCAGGAAGATTGTTCCCGATGTTGGGGAAGTCCAGAATGAGGGGTCACAGTTTGAAGATAAAGGGGAAGCCTTTTAGGACCGAGATTAGTAAAAACTTCCTCACACAGAGAGTGGTGAATCTGTGGAATTCTCTGCCAGAGGAAACAGTTGAGGCCAGTTCATTGACTATATTTAAGAGGGAGTTAGATATGGCCCTTGTGGCTAAAGGGATCGGGGGTATAGAGGGAAGGCTGGTACAGGGTTCTGAGTTGGATGATCAGCCATGACCATACCGAATGGCGGTGCAGGCTTGAAGGGCCGAATGGCCTACTCCTGCACCTATTTTCTATGTTTTTTTCCTATGTTTTTCTATGTGAGTCTGCTTAACAAGGAAAATATTAGTGTGGATAGAGGGTAGGCTGACAGGCAGCAGGCACAGAGTGGGAATAAAGTGAGCCTTTTCTTGCTGTCTGCCGGTGACTTGTGTGCCACAGTGGTTAGTGTTGGGGCTGCTTCATTTCACGTTATATGTCAGTGATTTGGATGAAGGAATTGATGGCTTGGTGTCCAAGTTAGCAGACAATATGAAGAGAGGTGGAGGGGCAGGTAGTGTTGAGGAAGTACGGTGGCTGTGAAGGACTTAGACTTACTGGGGGAATGGGGAAAGAAGTGGCAAATGGAATATAGTGTTGGGAAGTGTATGATCATGCAAATGCTAGACGGTATAAGGGTGTAGACTATTGTCTAAATGGGGAGAAAACTCAAAAATCATAGGGACTTCTGAGTTCTTGTTAAAGATTTCCTGAAGGTCAATTTGAAGATTAAGTCAGTGGTAAGGAAAGCAAATGCAATTTAGCATTCATTTCAGGAAGACTGAAATCCAAAAGCAGGATGTAATGCTGAAGCTTTATAAGGCACTGATCAGACTGCACTTGGAGTATTGTAAATAGTTTTGAGCACCTTATCTAAGAAAGGATTGGAGAAGGTCTAGAGGAGGTTCACAGGAATGATCCTAGTGATGAAAAGGTTAACATATGGGGAGCGTTTGATGGCTCCGGGCCTGTACTTGCTGGATTTTAGAAGAATTAGTGGGGATCTCATTGAAACTCACTGAATATCAAAAGGCCTGGTTAGAATCCATGTAGAGGGGATGCTTCCTGTAGTGGAGGTGTCTAGGACTGGAGGGCACAGGCTCAGAATACAAGAGCATCCCTTTGGAATAGGGATAGGAAGGAATTTCTTTAGCCAGGAAGTTGCAAGTCTGTGGAATTCATTGCCACAGATGGCTGTGGAAGCCAAGTCTTTAGGTATAGTTAAAGCGGAAGTTGATAGTTTATTGATTAGAAAGGGTGTCAAAGGTTAAGGGGAGAAGACAGGAGAATGGGGTTGAGGGGGATAATAACTCGGCCATGAATGTCAGAGCAGATTCGATGGGCCGAGTTGCCTAATTCTTCTTCCACATATTATAGTCTTATAAAATCTCCCAAAAAAAAACACTTCAAAGCAAATGGACTTTACCTACTCTCCACCCCACCCCCCACAACTCTCCCTGAATTCAATTTGTTGTTACAAAACCTGGGCAAACAGGTGTCTGCTCATATCTGCTGCTGGTGGATTTGATAAATGACCAACTTTCTGGTTCTTTTACCAAAAATTAAAATATTAGATTCAAAGAATTAGCCTCAACTTCGAATAATGCGCATTATTTGGTAAAGAAAATGATGAAAACTGGAATTATTTAGTGTGTGTCCACTGGGAAATCAGAACAAAGATCTGTGGTTGTGACCTATAAAACAAATACACATATCACAGCAAAATACATTGTTACTTCTAATTAGAAATCTCTTGAAGATGATCAAGGAAAATGTTTAATTGTAATAGATTCATGAATAATGGTAATTCACAAAGTCTAAGCAAAGCTTCAAGACTATTGGGGGCACTGTGTTGGAATGAGAAAGCAGATCAAAACACTTATATAGAAACAAACACCCAGAGAAATTTGGTGAAGTACAAAAATACTTCCTATTAATTATTCCTGAAAAAAAATCAAAGCAAATTCCATTGGACGCATAGCAAGTCATTCCAGGAACATTCAACAGAAAATAAACTGGAAAGATCTGAGTGTGCAGATATCAGTAAGTTACATGTTCATATGATTTAACTGTATAACTGCTGAACTGCAATACATAAAATGCTGCAAGTGCTCAGTGGATCAGGCAGCATCTCTGGAGAGAGAAACCAGGCCACCATTTCAGGTCAAGGACTTCCACTAGAACTGGCAAAATAAGAAGACAAACATTAAGTTGCAGACAGGAAGAGGGATGGTGAGAATAGAAGGGGTGTCTGAGAAGGGGTGAAGACTAAAGTTGTCAAGGTAAAAATTACTTTAAAAGCTGTTAGTTGGAGCACGGCAATATAGAAACCAATTGAAACATAATGAACAAATTGAAATCACACCTAGAGTCATCGAGTACTACAGCACAGAAACAGATGCTTCAGCTGATCTAGTCCATGCCAAGTTATTATTCTGCCTAGCTCCACCCAGAACATTGCCCTCCATACTTCTCCCATCCATGTACTCATCCAAATGAAACATCAGGCCCTTCAGCCCATGATGTTATGCTGACACTTTAACCTCCTCTAAACTTAATCCACCAACTCTTCCATTCCACGTGGCCCTCCATTTTTATTTCATGAGCCTGTCTAAGAGTCTTTTAACTGTCCCTGATGTATTTGCCTCTACCTCCACCCCTGACAGTACTTTCCAACCAACCCCATCTCTATGTAAAAAAAAACCTACCTCTGACATCCCCCTCTATACTTTTTCTAATCATCTTAAAATTCTACCCTTTTTATCAGCCATTCCTCCCCCTTCCCTGGGAAAAAGCCTTTGGCTGCCTACTCTATCTATGTCTCTTATCTTATGCACCTCCTCACTTCACCTCTCATCCTCTTTTGCTCCAAAGAGAAAAGCCCTAGCTTGCTCAATCTATCCTCATAAGACATGCTCTGTAATCCAGGCAGCATCCTGGTAAATCTCCTCTGCACCCTCCTTAAAGCTTCCACATCCTTCCAATGATGAGGTGGCTAGAACTGAACACAATACTCAAAGTGGTCTAACTAGTTTTATAGAGCTGCAGCATTACCTCTTGGCCTGTGAATTCAATCTCCTGACTAATGAAAGCCAACACACCAAACGACTTCTTAGCCACCCAATCGATTTGAAATGCAACTTTGAGGGGGGGGGGGTCTATGGCCTTGAAACCCATGACTTCCCTGTTCCTTTACCCCGCTAAGAATCCTACCATTAACCCTGCATTTTGTCTTCAAGTTAAATTGCCGAAGTGCATCACTTCATACCTCTCTAGATTGAACTCTGTCTGCCACTTCTCAACCCAGCTACATCCTATCAATGTCCCATTGTAACTATGACAACCTTCTACACCATCTACAATCCCACCAACCTTCATATCATCCTTTTACTTCATTTATTAAAAATCACAAAAATCACAGACCCCAGAACATCTATCTACCACCTTGCTCTGCCTTCTCTGGGCAAACCAATTCTGAATCCATGCAGCCAAGTAGCCATGCCCCAGACTTTCTGAATGAGCCTATCATGGGGAATCTAATCAGACACCTTACTAAAATCCCTACGCACATCCACTGCTCGACCGTGAACAATTTGCTTTGGCAATTCCTCAAAGAATTCAATCAGGCTTGTGAGGCGTGACCTTCCCCTTGCAAAGCCATGTCATGGTGACGAACCATTGCAAAGCCAGTCATGCTGACTAACACTAATCAGATTATACATCTACAAAAGCTCATAAATCCTACAGTACTGTGCAAAAGCCTTAGTCATCCTAGACGTTTTAATATGATTTCACATAGTATGGCCCCCACAGAGCCTTGATCTTAACACGATCAAGGCTTTTTGAGATTATCTGGAGAGACTGAAGCAAGCGAGACAGCCAAAGTCTGCGGAAGAACTATGGCAAATTCTCCAAGATGCTTGGAACAACCTACCAGCCAATTTTCTTATAAAACTGCATACAGTATACCTAAGAAAACTGATGCAGTTTTAAAGGTTACACCAAATATCATTTTGATTTAGATTTTTACTATTTACTGCTTTTTATAGTAATGTTTGTTATTTAGAAACTTTTCATTATTTTGAAAGCATCTTTGCTTTACAATTTCTTTTATGTGTGCCTTAGACTATTGCACAATTCTGTATCTCTAGGAATCCTCTCCAATAGTTTCCCACTACTGACATAAGACTTGTTAGTCTATAATTCCCCGGATTATCCCTATTATATTCTTAAACAAAGTAATAACATTTGCCTTCTACCAATCTTCTGGTACAACTCCTATGGTGAGTGAAGATCTAAAGACCACCGACAAAAGTACACCAATCTCTTCCCATAGTAACCCGGAGTATATCCCATCTGGCCCTGGAGACTTGTCTATCCTAATATTTGTCAAAAACTCCAGCATGTCATTTTTCTTAACATTAACATGTTGAACATATCAGACTGTTTCATGCTGCCCTCACATTCATAAAAGTCATTCTCACTGGTGAATAGTGAAGTAAAGTGTTCATTAAGGACCTCCTCTTCCTCTGACTCAAGGCATGTTTCCTCTTTTATCCCTGATTAGCCCTACCTTGACTCTAGTCATCCTCCTGTTCTTCATTTATGTGTACAATGCCTTAGGGATAACTTTAATCCTACTCACCAAGGCCTTCTCACGTCCACTTCTCACTCTCCTAGATACTTAAGCTTCTTCCCGCCTACCTCAAAATTCTCCAGATCTGTCTGATCTATGCCTCCTATTCTTAAGCACGCTTCCTTCTTCCTCTTGACTAGATGTCCTTGTCAACCATTGTTCCTTCACCCTACCATCCTTACCCTGCCTCAATGAGACAAGCCTATCCAGAACCCTCTGCATGCTTCCTAAACAACCTCCATATTTCCATTCTGTATTTCCCTGTGTACATCTATTCCCAGTTGACATGCCCAAATTCCTTGCTAATGTATCATAACTCACCATCTCTCAATTAAATATTTTTCCATACCATCTGCTCCTATCCTTGTCGAAGGCTATGCTAAAAACTGGGGAATGTGGTCACTATCTTCAAAATGCTCACCCAAGAGATCTGTCACCTGACCAGGTTAATTGCCTAGCAGCTAATCCAATATGGCCTCTCTTCTAGTTGGCCTGCCAACCTGCAGATTTAAAAAAACGAGCAGGCCTGCTGGAATTTTCTGCAGAGCTTGATACCACTTAGGTTATTGGGCACTTGGCAAGGGCCAATGAAAAGTTAGGTTTCAGTGGAGCAATTATTATGGGATAGCAGTAGAGAGGAGAACTGGGTCTCTGGGCACACAGCCTTGGATCTTTCATCTCCCACGACACACCGGTCTTCTGCTCGGACACTAGCCTACGATCCCCATCTTCAGAGCCACGAAAGCTTGGTCATCTGAAGGCGAGCGGAGCTCTTTGGCCGAGCCCTTGTCATGTTGAACAACGGCCAGTTGTGAAACCCCAAGAGTGGGTCCCATTCCCACAAAGAACCGTAGTCAGCATGTAACTTCAGGTCAGGGTCTTCCAAAGAACCCTGAAAGGGAAAATAGAGATATTAAAGATGGAAATAGGGCTGTTTCCGAAGATATAAGCAAAGGAGTCGCTGTTAGGCGCCATTAACCCTCCAAAGTTCTGTCGTCAGTATTCCTCCTCATTCTTCTAAATGAACCATTTGTCATCCAGCTCCAGCTCCCTATCAGAGATTGTAAGGATCTGCAGATGAAGCACTTGTCGCAGTCAAGGACTCTTGAGGTCTCCCAGCTCTCGCACATTGTGCAAGAGGAGCACATTGCTGCTCAGGAAATCATTCTCGTTACTCTAGCTAGGCACTAATAAAGAAAAAAAACAGAAACCTTAACCTAGCCTCCACCTCTCTCAAAGCCTCAGTTCTCCACTCTAACTCTGTCCCACAACAGCTACTCCTCTTAAATTTAACTTCTTTTTGTTGGTCTATGCCGAGCGGTTTCAAGCTCTGCAGATGTCCTGACATGCCCATTTGCTTTTCAAATTTGCTACTACTTACCACAAGTAATGGCTGCTGTGATTTTAAACACTACAGAAGGTCCTCGCTTTTTAAATGTAGCCCTGGTTTCCAAAAGTAACAATTACATGGGAAAAAGGAGTGGCTGGTAAACTGAAGTGTGGACTATCGAATCTTCAAGGGAGAAGTCCTTAAAGAATGCTGAAAGGAGGAGGAATGGGAAGGTGAAAACTGTGAATGTGGGAAAAAATACTCATTTAATGTAGGTGTTGGTGGAATGGAAGAAGAGGACAACAGGAACCCAATCCTTGTTCTGGCTGAAACGAGGGGAATTAAAAGCAGACGTGTAGGATGGAGTTGTCTGTCAACTATAGCAAAGACAGAACCATTATTATGGAAAAATACTTCAGGAAACTAGTGTGAAAAGTCTAAAGAAACCAGATATGACAGAAGAAGAGGAACAAAGAGAATGAAATGGAGTACTCACTGGAAACAGGGTGGATGCTCATATTCTCAATATTTCCATAAGACCATAAGATAAAGGAGCAGAAGTCAGCTATTCGGCCCATCGAGTCTGCTCCGCCATTTTATCATGAACTGATCCATTCTCCCATTTAGTCCCACTCCCCTGCCTTCTCACCATAACCTTTGATGCCCTGGCTACTCAGATACCTATCAATCTGTGCCTTAAATCCACCCAATCACTTGGCCTCCACTGCTGCCCATGGCAACAAATTCCATAGATTCACCATCCTCTGGCTAAAAAAATTTCTTCGCATTTCTGTTCTGAATGGGCGCCCTTCAATCCTTAAGTCATACCCTCTCGTACTAGACTCCCCCATCATGGGAAACAACTTTGCCTCATCCACTCTGTCCATGCCTTTCAACAATCGAAATGTTTCTATGAGGTCTCCCCTCAGTCTTCTAAACTCCAAGGAATACAGTCCAAGAGCGGACAAACGTTCCTCATATGTTAACCCTCTCATTCCCGAAATCATTCTAGTGAACCTTCTCTGTACCCTCTCCAACGTCAGCACATCGTTTCTTAAATAAGACCAAATCTGCCCACAGTACTCCAAGTGAGGTCTCACCAGCGCCTTATAGAGCCTCAACATCACATCCCTGCTCCTATACTCTATTCCTCTAGAAATGAATGCCAACATTGCATTCACCTTCTTCACCACTGACTCAACCTGGAGGTTAAACTTAAGGATATCCTGTACGAGGACTCCCAAGTCCTGTTGCATCTCAGAACTTTGAATTCTCTCCCCATTTAAATAATAGTCTGCCCGTTTATTTTTTCTGCCAAAGTGCATAACAATACACTTTCCAACATTGTATTTCATTTTCCATTTCCTTGCCCATTCTTCCAATCTATCGAAGTCTCTCTGCAGACTCTCTGTTTCCTCAGCACTACCGGCCCCTCCACCTATCTTCGTATCATCAGCAAACTTAGCTACAACGCCATCTATTCCATAATCCAAATCGTTGATGTACAATGTAAAAAGAAGTGGTCCCAACACGGACCCCTGTGGAACACCACTGGTAGCCGGCAGCCAACCAGAATAGGATCCCTTTATTCCCACTCTCTGTTTCCTGCCAATCATCCAATGCTCTATCCACGTATGTAACTTTCCCATAATTCCATGGGCTCTTATCTTGTTAAGTAGCCTCATGTGTGGCACCTTGTCTAAGGCCTTCTGAAAATCCAAATATACAACATCCACTGCATCTCCCTTGTCTAGCCTACTTGTAATTTCCTCAAAAAAATTGTAATAGGTTTGTCAGGCAGGATTTTCCTTTAAGGAATCCATGCTGAGTTCTGCCTATCTTGTCATATGCTTCCAGGTACTCTGTAACCTCATCCTTGACAATCGACTCCAACAACTTCCCAACCACTGATGTCAAGCTAACAGGTCTATAATTTCCTTTTTGCTTCCTTGCCCCCTTCTTAAATAGCAGAGTGACATTTGCAATCTTCCAGTCCTCCGGAACCATGCCAGAATCTATCGACTTTTGAAAGATCATCGCTAATGCCTCCGCAGTCTCCACAGCTACTTCCTTCAGAACACGAGGGTGCATTCCATCTGGTCAGGGAGATTTATCTACCTTAAGACTATTTAGCTTCCATAGTACTTTCTCTGTCGTAATTGTGACTGCGCACACTTCTCTTCCCTGCCACCCTTGAGTGTCCGGTATACTGTTGATGTCTTCCTCAGTGAAGACTGATGCAAAATACTTGTTCAGTTCCTCCGCCATCTCCTTATCTCCCATTACAATTTCTCCAGCATCATTTTCTATTGGTCCTATATCTACTCTCACCTGTCTTTTACTCTTTATATACTTGAAAAAGCTTTTAGTATCCTCTTTGATATTATTTGCTAGCTTCCTTTCATAGTTAATCTTTTCCCTCTTAGTGATCTGCGTAGTTTCCTTTTGTAAGCTATTAAAAACTTCCCAATCCTCTGTCTTCCCACTAATTTTTGTTTCCTTGTATGCCCTCTCCTTTGCTTTAACTTTGGCTTTGACTTCTCTTGTCAACCACGGTTGCATCCTTCTTTCATTCGAAAATTTCTTCTTTTTTGGAATATACCTGCCTTGCACCTTCCTCACTTCTCGCATAAACTCCAGCCACTGCTGCTCTGCCGTCTTTCCCGCCAGTGTCCCTTCCCAGTCAACTTTGGCCAGTTCCTCTCTCATGCCACTGTAATTTCCTTTACTCCACTGAAATACTGGCACATCAGATTTCGGCTTCTCTTTTTCAAATTTCACAGTGAACTCAATTATGTTATGATCACTGTCTCCTAAAGGTTCCTTCACCTCAATCTCTCTAATCACCTCCGGTTCATTATACAATACCCAATCCAGTACAGGCGATCCCCTAGTGGGCTCAACAACAAGCTGTTCTAAAAAGCCATCTCGCAAACATTCTACAAATTCTCTCTCGAGATCCAGTGCCGACCTGATTTTCCCAATTCACTCGCATGTTAAAATCCCCACAATTATCATAATACTTCCCTTCTGACAAGCCTTTTCTATTTCCAGTTGTAATTTGTAGTCCACATCACTGCAGTTGTTTGGAGGCCTATAAATAACTGCCACCAGGGTCCTTTTACCCCTGCGATTTCTTAGCTCAACCCATAAAGATTCTGTACCTTCAGATCCTATATCACCTCTTTCTAATGATTTAATATCATTTCTTACCAATAAGGCCATGCCTCCCCTTCTGCCTACCTTCCTATCCTTCTGATACATCGTGTATCCTTGGATGTTCAGCTCCCAGAAACATGCATCCTTTAGCCACGTCTCAGTGATGGCCACAATATCATACCTGCCATCCCACACCATGATGTTCTGAGGGCCCTGCATTTCATTGTTGAAAAGTGGCACAACCAGAGCCCTTCCAGCCCACTCTCCTTAACTTGGCTATACCTGGTCTTACTCTGAATAATCACTTCAGTTCCACTCACTTTTTTCAAAGGCACAGCTATGGTAACTCACATAAGCCCAGTATATTCCTTTTTCTACAAGAGTACATGGATCATTTCTTGTTTTAGCCCTACGTGGGGTGATGAACAGAAGATTCTGTGGCCGCAAAAGAGAAGCCAGGATGGTGTGTTGCCTCTCAGACGCTAGGGTCAAGGATGTCCCAGAGCAGCTGCAGAAGATTCTCAAGAGGGAGGGTGAGCAGCCAGAGGCGGTGATGCACATTGGTATCAATGTCTTCCATCAAAAGGAGCAAGAGATCCTATACAGTGAGCGTAGGGAGTTAAGGAAGATGCTGAATAGGAGGACCTCCAAGGTAGTAATCTCTGGATTACTCTACATACTATGGGTTAGTCAAGGCAGGAATGGGATGATGGTACAGATGAATGAGAGGCTACGGAAGTGGTGCAGGGGACAGAGATTCAGATTGGGATCTCTTCTGGGGAGGGCATGACCTGTGCAAAAAGTACAGGTTGCTCCTGAACCCAAGGAAGACCAATATCTTTATGGGCAGATTTGTTAGAGCTGTTGGGGAGGGCTTATTTGACAGGGGGGTTGAACTAGAGTGACAGGCTGAGGATGGGACAGTTGATATACAAATTAATGCCTTGTGTAGTGAGACTGTGAGGAACGACAGGCAGATGATAGGGTAAAATTGCTGTCAGTGAGATGAGTTCAAGTGTAACATTGGACAAAATTGAGAAAGGTGATGAATACAGGACTGAAGGTGTTATATTTGAATGAATGCACTATATGGAATAAGGTGGATGATCTTGAACTGGAGTTAGTGATTGGCAGGTATTTCATTGTGACCTCACTGAGTTGAGACTGAAGGATGAATGTAGTTGAGAGCTTAACATCCAAGGATACATGTTGCATCAAAAGGACAGGCAAGAAGGCAGAGGGGCCAGGTGACTCAAAACCTCAGAAAGAGATGACGTAGATGTAGAATCCTTATGGGACGAGTTAAGAAACTGCATGGGTAAAAAGACCCTGATGGGAGTTACATACAGGACACTGAACAGTAGCCAGAATGTGTGATATAAATCACAGCAGGAGATAGAAAAGGCAAGCATTAAGGGCAATGTTAAAATAGACACGGGGGAATTTCAATATGCAGATAGATTGCGAAAATCAGGTTGATGCTGGATTCCAAGAGAGGATTTGTGGAATGTCTACTAGGTGCCTTTTTAGAGCAACTCATGCTTGAGTGAACTAGGGGAAATGAAATTTCAGATTGGTTGCTAGTGTTATGAACCAGATTTGATTAAGGAGCTGAAGATAAAGGAAGTGTTAAGAGGCTATTGTTTTGCTATTGTCACAGGTAGCAAGGTAAAGTGAAAATTCTCATCTTACAGAACAAGGTATTACAGCAATGCATTGAGGTACCACAAGGTAAAACAATAACAGAAGGCAGAATTAAGTGTTACATTTACAGAGAAATGCTGTACAGTTTGACAATAAGTATGTCATAATGAGATAGATTGTGAACTAAATTACATCTTAATGTACTAAGGACATGTGCTGCATCTAAATAGGATGCTTTCTATGGTACATCGATAAAAATTAGTGATGGGCAAAGAGGACTTGACAAATTTCTATAGTCTCTTGAGGAAACAGATGTTTTGGTGATTTTTCTTGGCCAAGGTGTCTACATGGCTGGAATGGGAAAAGATTCACTCTTAGGAACTTGAAGCTCTCAACATCAGCACTGTTGATATAAACAGAAGTATGTAAACTGCCCCCTTTCCCCGAAGTAAATGAATAGCTCTTCTGTTTTGCTGATTTGGAGACACTATGTCACTGGCATCTCTACCTCCTTCCTGCACATTGTTATGAGATACAACCCATTACAGTGATACCACCTGCAAACTTGCAGATGGAGTTAGATTAAATTCTGGCTGCACTACTGAGGGTATAGAAGATGAGGATGCAACATTTGGGGCACCAGGGCTTGGAATAGTCATGGTGGTGTTGCTGCCTATCCTTAGTGATTGAGGTCTGTTGGCCAGGATATCAATGATACAGTTGCAAAGTGATGTGTTCAGCCCTGGGTCTAGAAGCGTGGAATTATAGTACTGAAGGCATTACAAAATTGTTGTAAACAAACAATAATCTAACATGTGTCTTTGCTATCCAGATGATCCAAAGAAAAGCGTGGACCCAGGAAGGTAGTGCCTACCATAGACTTCTTTCAGTAGCAGATGAATTGCTGTCGGTCAAGTTTGTCTGGAAGGCTGGATTTAATATGGGCCATGACCAGACTCTTGAAGTACCTCATGATGGTGGAATTCAGAGCCACTGGGCAGTAATCAGATAGGCGTGTTGCTTTGTTTTCCCTTGGTACCAGCATAATAGTGTTCTTCTTACAGCAGAAGGGAACCTTATATTGAAGCAGGGAGAGATTAAAGATATCGGCAAATTACCTCACCAGCTGATGTGTACAGGATCCAAGGACACGACCGGAGGCAACATCTGGGCAAGATGCTTTCTACAGATTCACCATCTTGAAGACTCACACCCACAACAGTGACCGTGGGTTCAGGTGCTTTGGAGTCCATTGATGTGGGTGGTGAAATACCAATCCCCTCCCATTCAAAACACGCATGAAGGCCATTGGGAAGGGATGTACAGTTGCTAGCAAGGCTGCCCAATTTTTTTTAAAGCCCGTAAGCCCTGTGCAACTGGGGAAGAAGAACTTAAAGGGGACTTGATGTGTAACAATCCCTGCACACCCACCCCTTACCTTCTTCATTGTTCCAACGCAAGCCCAGTGTCCTTCATCTTTTAATTAGGTAAATTACAAACTTGATACTTAATTGAGTTTAGCAATTTCTATTCCCAAGATAAACAGCCATTCTCCCTCCCACATTGGTGCAGATGTAGATGAACCTTCATTAGAATTTGTCTACTAATCACTTTATTACAACTGCCTGCATTGGTCTGCACTCTCACAGATACATCCTTTGATCTCCCCACCTCCACATCTGCAACTTAAAACGGGTTTAGTCTTCTCACTTTTCCAGTTCTTATAAAGGTCCTGGATATGAAGATAGTACAGCACAATACAGGCCCTTCAGCCCACAATGTTGTGCTGACCCTCAAACCCTGCCTCCCATATACCCCCCACCTTAAATTCCTCCATATACCTGTCCAGTAGTCTCTTAAATTTCACTAGTGTATCTGCCTCCACCACTGACTGAGGCAGTGCATTCCACGCACCAACCACTGAGTAAAAAACCTTCCCCTAATATCCCCGTTGAACTTCCCACCCCTTACCTTAAAGCTGTGTCCTCTTGTATTGAGCAGTGGTGTCCTGGAGAAGAGGCACTGGCTCTCCACTCCATCTATTCCTCTTAATATCTTGTACACCTCTATCAGGTCTTCTCTCATCCTCCTTCTCTCCAAAGAGTAAAGCCCTAGCTCCCTTAACCTCTGATCATAATCCACACTCTCTAAACCAGGCACCATCCTGGTAAATCTCCTCTGTACCCTTTCCAATGCTTCCACATCCTTCCTATAGTGAGGCAACCAGAACTGGACACAGTACTCCAAGTGTGGCTGAAGTGTGGCCTAAGAGTTTTATAGAGCTGCATCATTACCTCGCGATTCTTAAACTCTATCCCTCGATTTATGAAAGCTAACACCCCATAAGCTTTCTTAAGTACCCTATCTACCTGTGAGGCAACTTTCAGGGATCTGTGGAGATATACCCCCAGATCCCTCTGCTCCTCCACGCTACCAAGTATCCTGCCATTTACTTTGCACTCTGCCTTGGAGTTTGTCCTTCCTCACACTTCTCCGGGTTGAACGCCATTTGCCACTTCTCAGCCCACTTCTGCATCCTATCAATGTCTCCCTGCAATCTTCGACAATCTTCTACACTATCTACAACACCACCAACCTTTATGTCGTCTGCAAACTTGCCAACCCACCCCCCTACCCAACATCCAGGTAGTTAATAAAAATCATGAAAAGTAGAGGTCCCAGAACCGATCCTTGTGGGAGACCACTAGTCACAACCCTCCAATCTGAATGTACTCCCTCCACCACGACCCTCTGCCTTCTGCAGGCAAGCCAACTCTGAATCCACCTGGCCAAACTTCCCTGGATCCCATGCCTTCTAACTTTCTGAATAAGCCTACCATGTGAAACCTTGTCAAATGCCTTACTAAAATCCATGTAGATCATATCCACTGCACTACCCTCATCTATATGCCTGGTCACCTCCTCAAAGAACTCTATCAGGCCTGTTAGACACGATCTTCCCTTCACAAAGCCATGTTGACTGTCCCTGATCAGACCACGATTCTCTAAATGCCCATAGATCCTATCTCTAAGAATCTTTTCCAACAGCTTTCCCACCACAGACGTAAGGCTCACTGGTCTATAATTACCCGGACTATCCCTACTACCTTTTTTGAACAAGGAGACAACATTCGCCTCCCTCCAATCCTCCAGTACCATTCCCGTGCACAACAAGGACATAAAAATCCTAGCCAGAGGCTCAGCAATCTCTTCCCTCGCCTCATGGAGCAGCCTGGGGAATATTCCGTCAGGCCCCAGGGACTTGTCCGTCCTAATGTATTTTAACAACTCCAACACCTCCTCTCCCTTAATATCAACATGCTCCAGAACATCAACCTCACTCATATTGTCCTCACCATCATCAAGTTCCCTCTCATTGGTGAATACCGGAGAAGTATTCATTGACGACCTCGCTCACTTCCACAGCCTCCGAGCACACCTTCCTACCTTTATCTCTAATTGGTCCTACCTTCACTCCTGTCATCCTTTTCTTCTTCACATAATTGAAGAATGCCTTGGGGTTTTCCTTTACCCTACTCGCCAAGGCCTTCTCATGCCCCCTTCTTGCTCTTCTCCGCCCCTTCTTAAGCTGCTTTCTTGCTACCCTATATTCCTCAATAGACCCATCTGACCCCTGCTTCCTAAACCTCATGTATGCTGCCTTCTTCCACCTGACTAGATTTTCCACCTCATTTGTCACCCATGGTTCCTTCACCCTACCATTCTTCATCTTCCTCACTGGGACAAATTTATCCTTAACATCCTGCAAGAGATCCCTAAACATTGACCACATGTCCATAGTACATTTCCCTGCAAAAATATCATCCCAATTCATACCCGCAAGTTCTAGCCTTATAGCCTCATAATTTGCCCTTCCCCAATTAAAAATTTTCCTGTCCTCTCTGATTCTATACATTTCCATGATAATGCTAAAGGCCAGGGAGCAGTGGTCACTGTCCTCCAGATGCTCACCCACTGAGAGATCTGTGACCTGATCCGGTTCATTACCTCATACTAGATCTAGTATGGCATTCCCCCTAGTCGGCCTGTCAACATACTGTGACAGGAATTCATCCTGGACACACATAACAAACTCTGCCCCGTCTGAACCCTTGGAACTAATCAGGTGTCAATCAATATTAGGGAAGTTAAAGTCACCCATAACAACCTGTTATTTTTGCACCTTTGCAAAATCTGCCTCCCAATCAGCTCCTCGGTATCTCTGCTGCTACCAGGGGGCCTATAGAATACTCCCAATAGAGTAACTGCTCCCTTCCTGTTCCCAACTTCCACCCATACTGACTCAAAAGAGGATCCTGCTACATTGCCCACCCTTTTTGTAGCTGTAATAGTATCCCTGACCAGTAATGCCACCCCTCCTCCCCTCCCCCCCTCCATCCCTTTTAAAGCACTGAAATCCAGGAATATTGAGAATCCATTCCTGCCCTGGTGCCAGCTAAGTCTCTGTAATGGCCACTACATCATAATTCCATGTATGTATCCAAGCTGTCATTTCATCACCTTTGTTCCTGGTGCTTCTTACATTGAAGTACATGCACTTTAGCCCTTCTACCTTTACATCCTTTATTCTGCTTCTCTTTCCTCAAAGCCTCTCTATATGTTAGATCTGGCTTTACTCCATGTACTTCTTTCACTGCTCTATCGCTCCAGGTCCCATCCCCCTTGCAAATTAGTTTGAACCCTCCCGAACCATGCTAGCAAACCTACCTGCAAGGATATTGCTCCCCCTCAAGTTCGGGTGCAACCCATCCAATCTGTACAGGGCCCACCTTCCCCAGAAGAGATCCCAATGAACCAAAAATCTAAAACCCTGCCCCCTGGACCAACTCCTCAGCCACACATTCAACTGCCATCTCCTCCAATTCTTACCATCACTATCATGTAGCACTGGCAGCAAGCCTAAGAATGCCACCCTTGAGGTCCTGTTCTTCAGCCTTCTGCCTAGTTCCTACTTTGTTCACTAATGATATTACCAGAAGTGTTGACATTTTATACAGTAAGTCCAGCAATTACAGCTTTGTGCTACTGAGATATTCTTTTCTTTAGAAAAAATAGCAATAACTTGAAAGGGAATATACAAAAATATCCCAAACTTTATAGGCATGTTTAGCAATATTCAAATTTCCAAATTAATTTAGCAAGCAGTCCTTTTCATTTTGTTCCAGATTCTTTTCTCAGTCACTAATGCAAAAGTAAAAGGGTGGATCTGTATTTAATTTCCTGCAGATGGATCTTCTCTGGCCATAAAAGGCTGTATATTTGCCTACGTAGCAATCACAGCTGAAGATCTTCTCAGATACAACATTAAAAACTGAACTCAGTTTAACCTTGCTGCCGTCAGTCTGAATAGAAAACTTACATTTTCCTTCATATCTAACACAAATACAACAAACATGCCACTGATATATCTGGAGATCAAAAGTGAGCAAAAAAAAGTTTCTAAGCAAACATATGGTAATATTAAGCAAATGATCTTGATCTAGCTGAGCAAAAAAAAATTGAAGATCAAAGCAAATTGTCTATTGGGGATCTGAAATCAAAAGAGTTAATATTTCAGGTCGAAAACAGAATTCTGAAGAGTCTCCCAATTTGAAATGTTAAGTTTGTTCCTCTTTCAAGTGATATTACTCATCATGCTGAGTGTTTCTAACATTTTGTTTTGAATTGGATAAAACACAGAGATGGACTGTCATGCCATAAACTAGTTCAACCTGAACCTTTCTTCAGACTATAAACCTAACAACATAGTTGGGTCCAGAAAACTGACCTTTAATTGCAGCCATGTTGCATTAACAGCTCATGTCCTTTGTGAAATGCAGGCAGATGCTAAATTAACTACATGTAGGTAATCAACAATCAAAATTACTAGATAATTTTTCCTGCTTTATTCTACTAGTTATTTTAACCATCCTTGAATGCAAATGGCCTTTTCTTCACCAAAACTACAGCTAGTTCTTCCTTATTTTCACAATACACAAACTTTGCTCTTTTCTAATTTTGAAATTAGACTTGGCTAACCGTTCCAACAATAAGCAGCGATTTTCATTGAATTGCTTTACCTTTATGCTCGGTGAATTGTTGAGAGGAGTTGAGTTGACGACGTGGCATGAGAGTACAAATAAGGATCTCACTTTGAAAGGGGTGGTACTGTAGTATAGTTGTTAGCACAACACTTTACATTACCAGCAACCTGGGAACTGCCTGTAAGGAGTTTGTACATTCTCCCCGTGATCGTGTGCGTTTCCTCTGGATGCTCTCGTTTCCTCCCACAATCCAAAGAGCTACCAGTTGGGTAGGTTAATTGGTCATTGTAAATTGCCCTGTGATTAGGGTAGAATTAAATTGGGAGATTGCTGGGAGGAGTGGGGTCGATGGGCCAGAATGACCTATTCTGCGCTGTATCTCAGTAAATAAAACAAATAAAAGTTAATTTTTACCATGCCACCCTGGAAGAAAATGCTTTACTAGTAATTGCCAACTACGTCTCATATGTAAATTTTTGCTAGCTTGCCTGTATTACAGCAGTACTTTATTAACTAATCTTTTGATGCTGGACGTCAAATTCCTGCCACTATCCATGATGGAGAATTGGTTTAATTCTGCGACATTTGGTGCAGACATTTTGGGCTGAAAGCCCACCTTTTGTGCTGGCCTGTTCCTTGTTCGATCACCACAAAATACTGTAATGCTTCATGCAAAACATCAACACTACTCACCCACAGGCAATAAATATTCAATCATGGCCTTGCTAGTTACTTTTCATATCATATAAGTGAATAAAAGAATTACTCTAAAAAGAGACCAACACTTTGTGATAGAAAATATCAAATAAGGAATCTCAAGTCTAAAGCTGACAACAACGAAACAGTTTAATTCTATTGAGTAAATCTTATTTTGAGAACTTAAAACTATGGCCGTCAGCAAAAACAGCCAGGCTATTACTTTGGCAAGCTCTTCTGTTAGGAGTTGTAGCATGTAACAGAGTCATAAATAAGTTACATTTCCAGAAGACCATCATCGTCCTTAGATCACACTGGTTTGCGCTGTGGCAGCCATAGTTAGGGTAGGTGGGGTTTCTGATGGCTGTATAATGACCCATCATTACAAAGGCATCAGAAACACAGTCTCTCAAAGAGTCAAATAACCAACAATCAAAACTGCAGTTTATACAGAAATCACTGAGGTGGGCCATTATCACCGGCTGATTTTATTACACGCAGCCTAGGATAGATTAGAAGAAAAAGTTCCCAAACAGTAACTGACAATCAAGCATACTGGTATGTGTTACAAGTGTTCTGAAGGCACACAGTATTCCTTCATGAAATAATAAAAGCACCCAATTTTAAGCATTACAACAAATGCCACAAAATTCATAGTACACCAAGATATTTAAAATGTATTTATTTATATTTGACAAAATACATTTGTCTGCAGTTTATTGAAGCCAGTTTCATGCAGATACAAGATGTGAAAAGTTCGATAAGCAGATAACAACTCAATGCACAGACCAATAAATAAACTTCATAAAATCTGAACTGATGTAAATTACAAACACACACATTACTTAAAACACACACATGAACCACATAATAGTTTGCAGTGCACCAAAGTCTAGTTATAAATGTTAAAAGAATGCTAAACTGCCAATAAAAACCTGGACTGAATTACTAGTTTAAAAAAAAGGAACCAAACCAAGAACATATGAATGACGGGGTGAACTATTTTCTGAACATTTCAGATTAGCTGTTGATGAAAGAAAGCATCTGTTTTGCAGTAATTTACACATTTTGTAGTTCACTATTATTATGGATCAGTTGCATTCTGTAGAAATGCTGATAGTGATCTTTAGCTCACAGTAAACAAAATACCTCAGGGTGCTGGGTCTAACTACATGATAAAAAAAATTGTACTGGTAGCACAATGACAGTCTTCACAAACTTGCTGATCCAAGTCAAAAATAAAACATTGATGAAAGGGTCGCAACTAGAAAGTTAACCTAGGCTTTCCTCTTTTAGACACTCACCGGTACATTTTAGATTTCTCACACTTGCAAGTTCCCCCCCTCCCTTAGTTCTCCCTCCCAGGTATCTTAGGAACCATTAATGACCCAAAATTGATCAGCTATAGTGCAAAATTTAGTTCATTATTATGCTTTTAAAGGTGAGGGAAGAAATGTCCTACCACTGACATACATGCCTTATAGACCACTAGAAGTTTTAAAATATAAAAGTTATATCTCTTATCCTGAAACAATGATCCAGGGACATTATGCCCCCATCAAGCTAGTTATAAGGCATTTAATCAACTTGAACTGTTGCTTTATCACAAATTAAAAATCTGCCTGCAGTTTTCTCAGCATCCAAATTACAAGATGCTGCTAAGGACTAGGTCGGAACCAATAGGACATAAAGTAGAAAAATATACTTCAGCAATAGCCACCTTGGTATCATTCACTTATAGCAAAGTACATCTGATAATTAAAGCTTTGTTATTTACATTTTTAAAACATACTGCACCAATAGCAATGTTTGCCCGGAAGGAAAAAGTAGGAACAGTTTCTCCTTCTGGTGTTTAAGCAAATAAAAAAAAATCTGTAAAATGTAATTTATAGAAACAAGCACATCAGTTTAACTTCTTTGTACAGCAGGGAGTTTTGGTAATAGGCACCACCTGAAAAGTTAATAGCTAGAAGTCTTATTCTAGTAGCTACCAGCACACATAACACAGATTCTGATTAATTTATACTGCAGTGAGTGACCACTGGGGATAGTGTCAGTAACATTAATTCTATTTAACCTCATGTTGGGTTCACTGCAAAGTCTATGGTAGTTTCATCCATGGAACAACAGCTCCAAGACTTGTAGACAATTACAGTTTGAACTACCAAATGACCAAATAATGATAGCAATTTGCAGCAGTAAGGAGTCTGAAAGAGCTTAAAATCAGGGCTCCAGATATCAAAATCTGTTACTGATTGCACTGAAACCCCCATTTGCTCCTGGCATTAATCAGAACTCAAAATTGGTTAACACGAAATTGGATCAACATCATATACTGACTCCAGTAGCTTTAAACTTATGTCATGAAATCCACAACCATGAAGTGTGGAAAATATATTATAAAATCACTTACAAAAAATAGTGGTGCCTCTCATTCTGGGAAGTAAACTGATCATTTATAGCATTTCTAAATGCCCATTGCACTGTCAACTTAAATGAGATATCCGGGGTCTGCAGGTCTTTAGATGTGGTCTACTTGAACCATTGAAAAGGTCAAATTTTGAAAACAAGTACAGAAGTACAAGTACACAATTCAAGTGAATTGTAATTACATGGAATACAGTACAGGATGAGTATCAAAATAGATAGACCTCTACCAAAACATTGCAATAATTCCTTAAACATCAAATTGCAATTCAATACATAAGGCATCTTTACACCATTTCTTTGAGGTTTTTTTTTGGGGGGGAGGGAGAGAGTGACAGTGAAGAGCCATGACTGAGCAACACTTTGTTACATCCTTGTGGGCCAGTGGTGTTCTTGGGACAGGCTGCTACATGTGTAATTGAAAAAGATGATGACGAGGAAAAAAGGCAAGTGTGCTGCCAAAATGACATTTTGAAAATTATTAATTCACTTTACAAATTAATTACATCTTATCCTGTCAATTTAAAAACTAAGTTATTCAATTGCATATTTGTCCATCAACTTGATTAAACATTTTAGATTCAAATCTAAAAATTAGCCACTTTTCAACCTTTTTCTGCATTTTCACTGACAAATTTATTCTCAAATTAATTAGTCGTTTTACTAGTTTGAGTGCATGCACATCACCTTCAGCTTAATTTACATTGCAATGCCCAGTCATGACACTTGCCAAGAAAGTGTAAATTTAACCACGACTCCTCCTGTAAAGCACAGGAAGTGCTTCTCAATACATTTTAAACTGCCAGTTGATATTTATCAACCATGACCAGCAAATTTAACCGGAGGTAAAATCCTTAATATAATATAATCAATCCTTTTCTTGTACTGTACAGTGAACTGGGCCAAAACAAGCCCAAAGTTTGTTTCTTTAGGCAATTATAAATCTAAAGGCAATTCTAACAATAAGCACATCAAAAGAATGACCTTGTATCTGCACAAAACTCCATCTTACACAAGCTAAACATGTATAATACAGTACTTCCAACCTTTGAACCAAAAGCATCACAAAAAGTTAATACACTTATTGTATTCAGAGCAATAAGAGACTCACATTTAATAGAAGCATTTGCAAAGGTGACAATGTTTAGTTCTTTTCATTTATATAGATTAGCTGTACAATGTAATTTCAAACCTGAACTTGGTGGTCGATTTAACCATAAAATACAGATGTGTATACAAGCCTTAAATAATGTGTACATTTCCCACATGTACATTCCCCAACATGTGATAGAAATGTTCAAATTATAACACTAGATGATAATAATATATTCATAGTTTTTAAAAAGGCCACCAACAGCTGCATATTGTAAATTCCCAGAAGTATGAACCCTCCTGTGAAGATCTCATATGTACATAATCCTTAAACTGTTTAAAGGGCTGTTTTAGTCCTTTTGCATTCTATTCAGCAGCAATACAACTGCACGGTCCATTTTACATAGGATTTTTAAAATAAAAAGACACCTGATGCATTTATAGTAACCTGTTGACCTGATTAAGGAAAACAAAAAACACAAAACTGACAGCCTTTTTGGTACCACAGAGAATGTATACACACACACACACACGAAATTTCAGTACCCTACTAGAATTGCCTAATCTACATATTTCAGCCATGGAAAACACTATACAAATCTAGATTTGCTGTGAATTCCATCAGGTTACAGACTATACCACAAGTTTTTAAATGAATCCTTTCCCTGAACTCTATTGTATAAGTGCACTCTATAGAAAAGTACCATTTTGTTTTAAACTTCTGTAGCAGTAGTAGATAGGAGATACAGTATATTTATTGCTCAGCATGCAATGAAAAGACTGAAGGAAAAAGATACTTTTGAACCTATAAGGTTGTAATATTCCTTGAGTGTATATTTAAAAGCAAAATAATTCTCAAAGTTTGTCCTAAAACTAGTTTTATCTAACATCAGATGAAGCACAAAATCGTATCAAGAGAACCAGGAAGCTCATGTTTGAATGCATCTTTCAATTTGCCCCAGTAAGCAGCCTTAATCTGAATCAGGTTTTTTCTTTAATTAACTGCTGCTTCGATGGGATAAACACTGATACATTGATCTAGAATTTGGATTCGGGATAGGTGAGTGGGAGCTGGGGAAGAAAGAGGCAAAAGCGTTGGAAACCATCAACATCACATACAGTACATAGTACTTCAGAAACAGACATCCAAAGGCTAATGACCATCTTAAAGTTTTGAATGCAAAACTGAACAGGAAAATTCACTACTGACAATAAAGGTAAACAAAATAAAGTAAAAGGAGGCAGCTGAATTGAATACATTTATCATGTTAAAATAATAAAACAGCATATTGCACGTACAATTAATACTTTCTGAACCATACAGTCTAGCTGATGGTTTTTGTATTAAGCTTTAAAAGGAACAAGCCATGTTCTGCAGTGATTTTAACTACTGTGCAAAGTGAATACTGCATAACAGATATTTTCATCAACACGCAGCTGACTGAGGGGCACTGTTAATGTGACTGAGCAGGAGTGGTAGTTAAATGCATTTCTCAAAATCATATCTGAAACATTACAGGACGTGGCTCAATTGTGATAAGCTGCAAGTGTTCCCTTAAATATGGATGTGATTTTTTTTTTGTTCACAAGTTAGTATTTTCTCTCCAAATTTATCACTGAAGAATTTGTAACTGATGAGTACAATCATAACCTGCACAAACCAGACATCAATGGATGAAGAAAACCACAGTCAGAATCTTCTCAGTGCTGAAGAAACTTTTGTGACAGCTCCTTTGTAGAGCAAGTAGGCTCATTGTGGGTTCTATTTTTCTTGCCTCTTGCTCAGAAAGGCATCCTTCATTTTGACAATTTACTTATTACTCGGATTAGTGCACCATTCTCATCTTTCAGCCTTTGGTTGTCCGATTTCAACTCCGTTAAAACCTGCAAAGATAAAGAACAGCATTTTTATTAAACATACTCTCTTAGAAGGCAGACTGAGATACATATTGGGTTCTGGTGAAGTGCCCTGAACCTGAATATTGAATTTCTCACTGATGCAGCCTGACCTGCAGAGTGTTTGCAACAATTCTGTTACTTTTTGTGAGAGATATGTACATTGCCTATAATAAGTAGTTCACCCACCTTGGAAGCTTTCGTGTTTTATTGGCTCACAATGTTCAGTCACAGTGGATTTAATCTGGCTTTTTTGACACAAATCAGCAGAAAAAGACTCAGGTCAAAGTGTAAACAGATCACTATAAAGTGATCTAAATTAATTACAAATATAAAACACAAACTAAATGACTGCACAAGTATTCACTCCCATTTAATATGACACACCAAATCATCACTGGTGCAACCAACTGGTTTCAGAAGTCACATGATTAGTTAAATGGAGATCTGTTTTTGGAGACCTGTGTGCAGTTAAGGTGTTTCCACTGATTGGAGTAAAAATACCCCTGTATCTGGAAGGTCCAACTGCTGGTGAGTCAGTATTCTGGCAAAAACTACACCAAGACAAAAGAAAACTCCAAGCAACTCTGCAAAAAGGTTATTGAAAAGCACAAGTCATTCTAAAAGGCACTGTTCAAAAGCAGAACAAAGAATTTCATCAGAAACAAGAGAAAATCAGCAGATGCTGGAAATCCAAGCAACATATACAAAGTGATGGAGGAACTCAGCAGGCCAGGCAGTATCTAAGGAGAAAAAGTACAGTGGATGTTTTGGTCCGAGACCTTCGGCAGCACTGGAGAAAAAAAGATGAGGAATAAATTTAAAAGGTGGGAGAGGAGAGAGAGAAACACAAGGCGATAGGTGGGAAGTTGACTGGTGTTAGAGATACAGGGCTGGAGAAGGGGAAGTCTGATAGGAGAGGACAGAAGGCAATGGAAGAAAGGGGGGGGGGGGGAGGAGCACCAGAGCAAGGTGATGGGCAAGCAAGGAGATAAGGTGATAGAGAGAAAAGGGGATGGGGAATGGTGGGGGGGGAGAGGTGTGGGGGCATTACCGGAAGTCCGAGAAATCGATGTTCATGCCATCAGCTTGGAGGCTATCCAGATGGAATACAAGGTGTTGTTCCTCCAACCTGAGTGTGGCCTCATCATGACAGAGGAGGCCATGGATTGACACATCAGAATGGGAATGGGAAGTGGAATTAAAATGGGTGGCCACTGGGAGATCCCGCTTTTTCAGGCTGACTAAGCGTAGGTGCTTGGCGAAGCGGTGTCCCAATCTACGTTGGGTCTCCTCACTGATCTCCCCTTCTGGCACTTATCCTTGGAAGGGGAACAAGTGCCACACCTGCCCCTACACCTCCTTCCTCAGTACCATTCAGGGCCTCAAACAGTCCTACCAGATGAGGCCACACTTCACCTGTGAGTCTGTTGGGGTCAGATACTGTGGCCTGGCCAGTGCTCCCAGCATGGCTTCCTGTATAAGAAATTAATTAATAATACCAACATTTTTCAAATCTATTTCTGTCAATTATAGTCTCAACAATTTTAAGTAGCTATCCTAATAAGACGTTTTGGAGCACTGCCACATTGAGAGAAAACTGGAGGAGGCGGCTCCTTTGGTAGTAGCTCAAGTTCTTATTAGGAATGGTATTTAATCACAAGCAAAAGCACAATGACATACTTCCAGCCCAATCAAATCCAGCCGTTTCCCTTACCTTCAAATTAGTAGTAAATTGAAATGCATGTACAAGTAACGTCTGGGTAATGTAAATGATCAATTAAAAATCAATGTATATGAAACTAATTAAAAAAACAAGCTATAGCTCACTATTGAAATAATCTGCATAATCACTGCAAAATAAATTCAGTTCAAGGAGGCTACACTTCAAACTAAAAAGGCAGGATGATACAGTAGCAACAAGAGGGCAGAGATCATTTTACTACAGCACCATATACTTTAGATAACTATAGCATTTAACTTCAACAGCTAGAAATAAATTTAGTTTAAAATAACTTTGGATTCAAAATGACAATCCTCTTTCAAAGTTCATCCAAGTGCAGAGTACAATAGATGAACTAAAGCCAATGAAATAGTAAAGATGCAGAGTATTGTAGAAAAAATAACTGAGATGGACACTTAGTGGGGGAAAAACTCCAACAGCTTTATAAAGGCATTATTGCAGCCAGATGGAAAGATGAAAGAGGGGTTCACACTGTGGTGTGGATCATGGAAGTCTTTCAAAAGAATACTCAAATCCAATAGCAAAAGACATGCAGCTAACCATTCAAGCCAGTGCTCTTTCATTCTTTTCCACCACTTTTCCAATTCCCAGGTCCTTTGATCATTTTCACTGTGGATACCCAATCCACACAATCACAAACCAGATTTTTTTCCTCAAGCAGGACTGTGTCTTCGAATGGAGGAACCAATTTTCCTACAACTACCACACACCCACTTCAGGCTGAGAATTCTCACTTCATAAAGATTTTCTCCAATTGTAATTCTTCAATTAAGAGCTGTTACTGGAACTTATATTTCTCCAAATATACCTGCGATTGAGGGACTTAAGAAAATTTTCATACTTTAATGCCAGTCATTTCTTGTTCCTCATTTCTTTTTCAGTAGGTTAATATATTATTGTTTGTTCCACAGGGATCTGGGGTACAAGTGCACAGTTCACCGAAATCACCCACCCAAGTTGGTAGGGTGATGAAGGCATTGAGCATGCTGCCCTTCTGCAGACAGGGCAGGGAGCTTAGGGGCAGGTTTATTATGTAGCAGTTATGCAATTCATTGGTCAGACTGCACTTGAGAGTATTGGGTACAGTTTTGGTCACCTGATTATAGGAAAACCATTGTCAAGCTGGAGAAAGAGGATGCAGAAGATGTTGACAAGGATGTTGCCTGGACTAAAGAGACTGACCCATAAGGAGATATTAGCCACGTTTTATACCTTGCAAAATAGGAGAATGAAAGGTAATTTCATAGAAGTTTATAAAATCAAGAGCAGTATGCATAACATGAATGGTCATAGTCTTTTCCTCAGGGTTGGGGAGTCCAAAACTAGTAGGCACAAATACAAGACAAGAGGGGAAAAGTTTAAAAGAAGGTTTAAAATCTTCTTTACAGAAGGTGGTAAGTACCTGGAATGAGCCACCAGAGAAAGTAGTTGAGGTGGATTCAACTGCGACATTTAAGAGGCATTTGGATAGGTACGTACATAGAGTAAAGAGCTTGGAGGACTAAGCGCTGAACACAGGCAACTAAGACCAGCAGGAAGGATGTTGTAGTCAGCATGGACTAATTGAGCCATATGTTTCCATGCTCTCTGGCTCTCTCTGTTTGAACTAAACTTCATGAACTTTACTGCAAATTTTCATTTTCTTTTACCCTTGAGGAGATTTCCTTCCACCATTTCCAAGGCAGCATTCACAGGAAGGTCACTGACTTCTACATTATTTGAACTAAACCTCTTCTCAGTGTACTTCTGCTACTGATGCAAATTTTATTCTTCCATGTTTTCTGCTTCTATTACGACAGCTCTGACCTTCTACCTACCAATGAGGGTTCCTTTTCCTCAAATCGGCATTCTGCCACAACAGGTCATTGGGCCTTCCACCATTCAGTTAAATCCCTGCTTCTGTGCTGTCTCTCTCCATGACTGTATGACACTTTGAAAGTGCACTAAAGCTCCACTCCCCCTTCCTCCACTCTCTCTAAGTGAGAGCAAGGAAGGAGAGGTGCATATTATTATACTCCCTAATAGATACTAATAAGTAAGCTGATCTTGAGATGATGTAAATAGCGTAAATAACATGATCCTAACACCATGTTTGAGTTAGCATCACATGAGAGAGATAGAAGAAACCTAGTTACTTTTATACTTTTTAAAATATATATCTTATTGTAATTTATAGGTTTTTTGTATTGCTATATACTGCTTCAGCAAAACAACACATTTCATAACATATGCCAGTGATATTAAACCTGATTCTGAACGCCAAGTCAAACTGTGCACCTCAATGTTATTGAAATCACTGATGTGATTAACAATTGTTCACAAATAATGAATTCAAAATCCTTAGGCAATCTCATTAAATCTACTTTTACCTAACCTTACACTGGAGCTTACTCTTGCAAATTACAGGTGCTGGTTGATATTGCTGCCCCCTCGAATGATGTTCTGTACTTAATGAAGCAGGAGAATTGTAACAGGAGTATACAGTAGTATGCAACAGTCTTATGCTTTTATAATATATAGGTAGGGTGCCTAAAACTGTAGTAATTTTATGTATTGTACTGTACTGCTGCAAATAAAAACAAAATTTCATGATATATGTGAGTGATGATAAACCAGATTCTGATATGTCTCTCTATTGTGGACTGAGAGGGGGAAGGTGGTGGGGGGGGGGGTGAGAAAAGGGGAAGGGGAAGGGGAGGGAGCCAGAAGCACTTGAAAGGCATTCTGTAACGATCAATAAACCAATTGTTGAAGTATAGTACAAGGTACAATATTACATAGTGGAGGATCAACACTCAAAGTCAGAGTTTAACTAGTTCTCAAATCTCCCCCAATTCCACAAAATGCTGAATACTGACAATGAATAAATATTGTAATTTACTTCTGTAAGGCATATATTTTGTAGGCAGCACAAGAATGAGATCCATGATAAAGTAAACAAAAATATTTGAAGGTAGACAGATCATGTTGCTTGCATTAAACATTGCTGCATCTGATGTGGGAATGTTGTTATTGCCATTCAATATGGGAAAAAAAAGTTGTTTATTTCCAGCACTAAGAATTCCACAGCTGAGTAACAAGAATCTTTTTTGGAAATAGGGCCTCTAAACTATAGGGAAAGACCAAGTAAGTTGAAATTTGCAACTGTGACGAGAATACACATAGATGTTAGCTGTCCTGTGAGATCAGCAGTTGGTCTGCCACCTGTCCTCAGGGGAAGGAGAGATAAGGAACAATGAAGCAGCATCTGGAGATGTGTAATGAAGGGACGGGGGAAGAGACAGCTGTCTGGAGCGGCTCCCCCTTTGAACCCTGAACTGTTTGAAGTGATGGACAGGCGATACACCAGCAGGGGGATAAAAAGGGACAGGTTCGCTAAGGCATAACACACACACACGACATCCGAGGTAACGAGACCCTGGAAGCGGTGCGCCTCTCACGAGTCGGTGGGAAGTACCGGACCTTAAACGCACAGGGTGGAAAGGTCTGAACAGCAGGAACCTGGTGTGTGTCCGCCCTTGCTTGGGTGCCGGGTTCACTGCAGAGGATCGACCGCATCTGGAGGAGGGGTCACAGTTGGTGACCTCAGGTGATATCACAAAGGACCCGCCCGAAAGCTGCTTGTGAGCAATATCGCTGGTCTGTGAGTGGAAGCCATTCTGAATGATCAGTCGTTCCCGTTCTCTCTCTCTCCCTCCCCCCACGTTGTCCATCGCCATGGCAACGATTACTGCGAACTGAACTATTAAATCGAACTTGACTTTTGTGTCACTTTGAAATTGGTCATTTACCCCTAGACAACGATAGAGCTTGATTGATGCTGTTATCTTAATTCTGTGCACATGTGTGTTTATCATTGCTGACCTGTTGCATTTATTATCCTTTCGATTACTGTGTTGCTTGTTTCTTTAATAAAACTTTCTTAGTTCTAGTAATCCAGACTCCAACTGAGTGATCCATTTCTGCTGGTTTGGCAACCCAGTTACGGGGTACGTAACACAACATAATAAAAAATTCCAAAGCTCAATCGATAAAATGCATAGAATAAATTGTAACCCTGCATAGGTTTAAAGATTTCTCATTAAATTTAAAAATTTTAAAAAGACTCCATAACATTCGGCTGCAAACTTCAAAGCAGTGAAAATGAAACTCACACAATGGATGCAGATGTTCCCACAACCTACACCACACTTTTGGATCAAATTCTTAATATTTTGAACCCTGATCAGATTCTTGTTTTACTTCCTCTTAAGATTTTTAATGATGGTTACTGAAACTTCTGATGTGACCCAGTGGGTTATTCCTCAGCATCACACATGAAACGAGTAAACCAAGAAAGAAATCTGTGAAACCACCGAGATACCAAACACCACCAACCCCCCACCCCACACACAAACCACGGCTATTTTAATGAATTTATGACAAAATATTGTAATATGTTTTTACATACGTTGATGAGCTCTGTTCAAAATAAACTCCCAATATAATAATGTGAAAAGGAATGTAAGCTGGAGCTATTTATAAAAGAAACTTCTGTTAAACAAAATCCCCATGTTACAAATAAGGATTTGAGATAGGGCATGAAACTAGATCAACTTGTGCGTGGTTCATCCACATTGTGATACAACTACTAATTAAAAGTTTTAGACCCAGCTTAATCTTATTTTACTCTTTTCATAGTCTGATCTCTAAATTCTGCAGCCCTAATAACTTTAACTGACTTGTCCAAAGGGTGGCAGGTAGGAGTATGATGACCCAAACAATGTTTTAATTAAAGGTTAAGGATGCAATTCACTAAATAATCCACAGACTTTTTGGGGGCATATCAAATGTTCTGCAATTAGATAGTGAAAAATACAGAAAATGCTGGAGGAACTCAGCAGGTCAGGCAGCATCTATGGAAATGAATAAACAGTCAACATTTCAGACCACAACCCTTCTTCAGGACTAGAAATGAAGGGTGAAGAGGCCAGAATAAAAATGTCGGGGGAGGGGAAGTGGAAGGGGAAGGAGGATTTGCTAGATGATGATAGGTGAAGCCAGGTGGGTGCGAAAAGTAAAGGGATGGAGAAGAAGGAATCTAATAGGAGAGGAGAGTGAACTATGGGAGAAAGGGAAAGAGGGGCACCGGGGAGGTGATGGGCAGGTGAGGAGAAGAGGTTAGAGGCCAGAGTGGGGAATAGAAGAGGGAAGGGGGAGGGAAATTTTTTTTTAAACTGTAAGGACAAATGTATGTTCATGCAATCAGGTTGGAGGCTACCCAGATGGAATATGAGGTGTTACTTCTCTACCCTGAGAGTGACCTCATCTTGGCAAAAGAGGAGGCCATGAACCAACATGTCGAAACGTGAATGGGGATAGGAATTAAGGTGATTGGCCACCAGGAGATTCTGCTCTTGGTGGATGGCGTGAGGTGCTTGACGAAATAGTCCCTCGGATTACATCGAGTTTCACCAATGTAGAGGAGGTCACATCGGGAGCACTGGATACAGCAGATGACCCCCAACAAATTTGCAGGTGAAATGTTGCCACACCTGGAAGGACTGTTTGGGGCCTTGTATGGAGGTAAGGGGTGAGGTAAATGGGCAGGTGTAGAATTTTGATCAGTTGCAGGGGTATGTGCCAGGAGGGGGATTAGTGGGAAGGGATGAATGGACGGGGAATCACAAAGGGAGCAATCCCTGTGGAAAGCATAGTGGGGAGGAGGTTAAGATGTATCTGGTGGTAGGATCCCGTTGAAGATGGCAGAAGATGCAGAGAATGATCTGTTATTGTGAAGGCTCATGGTGTGGTAGGTGAGGACAAGGGGAACTCTATCCCTGTTAAGGAGGCAGAAAGATCAGGTGGGTGTGGATTCCCAGGAAATGGAGTGTGGCTGAGGGCTATGTCAATGTTGGAGGAAGGGAAACCTTGTTCTTTGTTCTGATGTCCTGGAAAGGAAAGCCTCACCCTGGGAAGAAATATGACAGAGACAAAGAAACTGAGAAAAAGGAATAGCATTTTTGCAGGAGACAGGGTGGGAGAAAATAAAGTCATGAGGTGGGAACCGGTAGGTTTATAAAATATGTCAGGAGACAGTTGGTCTCCAGAGATGGAGACAGGAATCAAGGAAGGGGAGAGAGGTGTCAGAAATGGTCCAAGTGCATGGGTACATGAAGCCCCACCGAAGCAGTCATTATTGTAGTGCAGCAAGTTTTGGGGAGCATTACCATGGACTGTTCTACATAGCCAATGAAAAGACAGGCATAACTGGAGAAAGTGAGAGGAGCTAAAGGAGAAATTGTTGAGCATGAGGACCAGTTCTGCCAGCTGAGTATGGTGGAAGAGGGAAAATGGTGGGGTCTTTCGTTAAGAAAGAAGCAGAGAGCTTTAAGGCCTTCTTATGGGGGATACAAGTGTAGTGACTAGACATCCATGGTGAAAAAGCGGTAGTCAGGGCCAGGGAATTGAAAGGTGTTGAGGAGATTGAGAGCAAGCGATGTGTTGCGGATGCAAGTAGAAAGAGACTGAACTAAGGGGGATAGAATGGAGTAGAGGGATGCGGATCTGAATTTAGTGGGGCAGAAGCAGGCAGAGATAATGGGCCTACCCAGACAGTCGGGTTAATACTGAAATAACCTTCAGTGAAAAGGTTTTTACATATACAAAGAAAAATTGCTGAATTGTTAATTTCTAAAATAAGATAGTAATTAACCTTTCCATATCCATGTTATATAAAATATTAGAATTATAAAGCTTTGTAGATACTGAAATCCTGATTTAATACCAACAAGTTCATCAATTCTCCTGTCTACTCAATCTTTACTGTCACAATACCATAGCGGGGCTCCAAAGCTGAAGCCTAACTGTAATCAATGCTGCAAGCACCAAAATTAACACCATAGGCTGCAAGATCCTCGTGGGAAGCTTTCAAGATCAATGGTCAGTGTTGTCACTTTGTCAAAGATAACAACTGTCATCATTACCAAAAAGCATTCATCATGCTTTTAATGACAATCTGCTTAGTGGCACTGCAGACAAATGCACTGTCCTGACTTCTGACTGGGTAGAAAGTCCTACTGTTTTAATTACCAAAAGGCTCCTAAAGGATGAAAGACTCCTAAGGTATGAATTCTTGTAAAGCATTCAATAATAGACAATATGGGTGATGGGGTGAAGATACGTCTCTACCAAAGGAGGTGCAAGGTTAGTCTGCAGGTCACCCCCTTGGGCAAGGTGTAGCACCCACTTAACAAACCCCCCCTCCCCAAAATCAGGGTCACGAGAAGCCATGGGAGCAGGTGGTGGATGGTCATACGAGCAGCTAGTGCATACATAAGCCCTGGTTATGTGATCACTGACGACAGGCAGCCAATCTCTGAAGAGTACTGATAATGGCTGGTGTCACCCATCTTTTAAAGGTGCTGCCCAGAGGGCAGAAATGGCAAAAATTACTTCTCTAAAATAATTTGCAAAGAACAATCATGGTCATGGATAAGACCATGATCTCCCATGTCACATGAAAAGGCACATAATGATGGCAAATAGGGAATGAAGAAATGGCTATAGTTCTCCCAGCTACGAATAATTTAATATTCATCAATCCAGAACGGTTAGGCAATGAGACTGGTGAGCTACAGGTACAGGCAGATGGAAGGACAGCTGTATAACAATTACAGAAACATAGCTAAAAGGACAGTGAAATGGTTGTGGAAAAAATGAAGTGGGGATTAAAAAGAGTCACAAACCAATTAAAAAAACAATTTATATCTACAGAACAGATGATGTGCTAGAAAGGTGAATAAATGGAATGACCCAAGTTGAAATGAGGAGCTAAAGAGTATATCAGCTTTCCGGAGGGCATCAGAGACCTACCAGAAGCTCACAGTGCAATAGAAGAATAAACATGCAGACAAATTACTGAGCTGCAAGGCAGGGAGTGGTGAGAGAACTGATTGATGGTACAGGTTCAAGCTAATTGGCAAACGGAATAGTTAGAGTGGGAGCATACTGCTTGAGAAAAGATAATTGGTCTCTAGGGCTCAATGCTGAGAAGGGTAGAAGAAAGGAAAACTCCAATCACATACTAAGATGACCATGGGCTAGACAGATAACTGTTAATTTGGCTGGCATGGGTATGGACCTCATTCTATTCTTTAAACTTCCATGATTTAAAGACAGGACAGATCTTTGGTGGTCAGTAAAAAGGAACAGGAGGCAGAATGTTTTAAACTTTGGTTGGAAAAAATAGTGTTAACTGTATGACTTCACTGCAATATAAAAGCTACAATCAGCATACGTCATGACAGACGTTTCTTTTAAGTGCACATCTACAGCAGAGTTGCAAACTAATGTAAACAAGAGACCAGACTTCACCTTCTTTCAAACAACACATGCAAAGTGAAAATGCAAGGGACAGCAGATAGACAAAAACACCTGTTTGGATACAGAAAGAGTTGGGTAATGAGGGATGGGGAATTGAAGGTTGCAAGTTCAATTTCAAGCTGCCCTGGGGCATTGTCAAATGGCTGGGTTAAAGGCCTATTTTCAGCTAGCAGAAGCTCAATTAATTGCCTAAGAACAAGCATCAGTTTTATCAGGAATATTCTGCAGAGACCAGAATATGGAATAATGGAAACAAAACAAACAAAGCTGTGCAGAGCAATTTAAAACATGAGGGAACTGCAAAAGTTAAGTATTTTAAACTCAGATTTCTTGTATATTTACACATCAAAACAGTTGTGTGATGTGTCTAGTATGGCAGTGTAGTGGGTAGTGCTTGTCACTTTCACTTTCATCTTCCACCGCTGGCTAGCAGTCTTGTAAGAAGGGGAGCTGAGTGTGCACATGTCCTGGTGCTCATGAACTAGATCCCCAGCTATGGGTAAATAGTCCCACTACCTTATGGGCAGCCTTGGGAGAGACGAAGGCTACGGGAGTAAACCCAGACAGCAAATCTGAAGTGAAGGCCCCCAAGGCAGCTGGACAACATTGAACATCCTTCCGACAGCTCCTGCAGCCAAGCTGGTACCAAACTTATTGCTTCATAAACTTTCCTTTGGACTACACTGGTGAAGCCGAGAGGAGAATCTTTTCGACTGGGCATCTCAGGATGTCCATAGCTTCTGCCTAGGCTTGTGATGATCATCGCCTATTGTCCTTTAAATCAGATGGATGCCAACCACCACAACCAATATTAAAACAAAAAGTAGTCATTCTGTAAAATAAAGAGCGGTCTAAATAATAGCGGAATGTTCCACAAAGAACTGCATTTCCAGCAGAATTGCAGGACAGTTGTTGTATCTAGCTTAAGGGTTCAGAACAAGGGATCACAATCTCAATAAATTGTGGAAACAATGCAGGACTGAGGTAAGGAGAAACTTCCTCACTGATAGGATAGCAGGACCATGAGATTCTCTACTGAAACACAGGGCAAGTTGCTGAATATATCTTGGAAGGAAATTAATAGATTTTAAAAGGCATCAAGCATTACTGCAAGTGAACAAGAATATAGTATTAAAATAGATGACTAACCGTAATTATACTAAATGGTGAAGCAGGGTCAAAGAGCTGTAGGCCTACTCCAGTAAGAACCGGAGAAAGGACATAGCTAGTGCACTTTAAATGCAGAGGCAAAGGAAATGTCTGTGACAGATTGGAGACCAATGTTCTCCAGTTAACACAGGGCTGTCGAGGAGAGAATGAAAGAAAACAAAATACCATGCTGGAACTGTGACAAGAATCAGTAGCTAGTAATCTGAAGCAAAAAGACAATATTGAAAACACTCAGCAGATCAGGCAGAATCAACGGAGAGAGGCGAAAAAAAAAAACTCACATTAGAATTGGCCAGTTCTAAACTGACACAGAGTGGCTGAAAAAAAATAGCAAATAGAAAAAGCAAGTGCTAAAATCCGGAAAAGCAAAATTCTGGAAATACTCGAATCACACAAGAGAAATAGGTAGTAATAATAAGTACTTTGTTGATTCTGTGGGAAATTATTTCATTTCAGCAACATTTAAAAAAACACATAATAATAAATTTAACATTAACTTATAAAGTACAAAATAGTAATATACACAATTTACCAATGTGCAACACACTGTGCAATAATAATGTATGAAATAACAGAGGCTACTGTAGGACAATGTGTGTTCTCCTGTCGCACATGGATGAACTGTTGTATATGCTTATTGCATTTGATAGGAAAGATTTTCAGGTCTGCAATTCTTCATCAGAATGGGAATGACAGAAATCACATTAGTTCCTAGTAGCAGAGAAGGCGTGGTAGGAGTGAGTAGAACAAGAGTAAACTGACAGGTTGAAACAAAATAAACAGGAGGAGTACCGGTTAGACTCCAATCATGCTTCCTTGCTTGTGTTATGTTCTGCCATCAACAAAGCTAGGGGACATGTCCAGCAGGCTTGACTATACCAAATGATAAAAAAGTAAATCTGAACCAAAATGATGATAGGCAGAAGTAGTCAGCTCCGATACAGTCAGTACTTCTGAAGGACAACAAACCTGAAATGTTGACCTTTGCCTTGTTTCTACAGATGTTGCCTGAACTTCAGGGTATTTCTCTAGCACATGCAATTTGCTCTGTTAATATTGTTAATCATAATTCCCACATACACAGATGTTTGCATTTCTTGATAGCTAATGACTATCAGAGACAAAAATCAGGCAGATTGTATTGAACTGATAAGTAAACCAAGGTGCATAGTAGTCAAGTTCAGAAAGATTACTATGGGAACACAAAATAAAAGAACAAAAGCAAGCTTGACATTTTGTAATTAAATAGAAACATTTAAAAAATACATTTTAAGCCCAACTGCATGGATTTTATATGTTTTCCTATTAACTAAACAATCACAGTCGTGAATTACTATTTTCCATGACAAATCTTGCTATCTTCAACAAAGTGAGCAAGCTCCAGAAGCAGAACAGCAGATTAAGCAAATTTAATTGCAGCACTCCTTAAGGTTCAAAGGTTCATTTGTTATCAAAGTATGTATCCATATACAACCCTGAAATTTGAATTCTCCAGATAACCACGAAACAAAGAAAGAACATGAAAGCCATTCAGAGAGAAACAGCAAACCCAGCCACCCCCCATCACGTACAAAAAAGAAAGGCATCCCGATCAAAGTGTTTGCACTGACGTAGGGAAGGAAATTTTCCTTATGTGAAGGTGCGTCAGATTACTCTAAAATTGTAAAAAGGGGTACAAGACAGTTATGTGAGTGGAGTATCAACTAACTTAAGGGTCATTTCAAGCTGAAATGCCTGATGCTGATATAGTAAGTTTAGCCAGGAAATTGGAATGAACATTAAGTTGTCATGCTTCAGTACATGATGTTTCTCTTGCCCAGCATGAAGGCTGCTCAAACTCTTAATGAAGCTGGAGAAGCGCATCATTACAGAGGGCTAAAATTAAATGATTATGAACTTTGGCCTTGACATATAGTTCCATCATGAGATGTGCAACCAATACTTCCAAGCCAGACAATTTATAAGACTAGCCTGAATTGTTTTGGTTTTAATGCAATGTTCAATATGATGAGTACGAAACAAAGCCAAGAATTAATAATACCTACCGCCGCTTTTAAGGATCAGAGAAAAGGAATTTCTCACAGCTTTTTAATAAAAGAGGAAGATATGCTTTTAGGTTGAATGTTTTTCTCCCCCGGGGACAAGCATCCACGTTTCTCCCACTACTGGATTTAATTTGATCACTATCAGCCCCCAACACGTTTCTCCCATTACTGGATTTAATTTGTTCACTATCAGCCCCCAACAAATTATGTCAAATCAATTGGTGTCAAATGGGAAATGCTACCTTGGTCATTTAGGGGATTAAGGTGTGTGTGTATATCGGGATATTCAATTATGCAAGGCTACTGAAGAGAAATCACATCATACCTTTAATTCTTCCTCCATTTCGGAAACTTTCCTCTCTAAAGCACGTTTTTCCTGAAACAGATTCATTGTACTCTATATTAGAATAAGGAATGCAGATAAGTATCTCTAGTTGTAACATTTTTAAATCAAACCACAAAAAAGGCATGACAGGTGACCATTTACAGTTAGCAATAGGCCATTATAGCTGCTTACGGAAGGCAGTCAGAAAGAATAAGATCTCTCCTGATCTTTATTTTCATCATATCCTAACTTTACAGATATGCAATCTGCGCTGGATCTAAAAGGAAACAAACCCGGGGGGGTGGGGGGGGAAGGAGGGGGAAAGAGTTGTAGGGGTAGCTTAGAATTGTACTGCCTGTGTTCAAACACTGAAATTATTACCTATTTTAAACACTTGACATCCTTTCTGGGTCATACTGCTCTCCCCTCTCTGCTGTACTAACATTTCTGGACAATGTACCTGTACAATAACTCAACATTAAGTAAAACTTCTCCATCATCATCAATGCAGCGGTGTACATTCTATCTCAGGCCAGTGTCAGGCAGGCACAGGAGGAGCTGAGCACTGTGATCAGTAGTCACGAAAGTGTGCATCTTGATGCCTTCCCTATCATTGTGGGAGATTTCAACCAGGCCAACTTGAAGAACTATCACCAACATATTTGTGGAACCAGAGGAGCCAAAACACTTGACCACAGTTATACCACCATCAAGAATGCTTAACGTGCCATCACATGCCCATGCTTTGGAAAGTCCTGGCTGTACTTCTACTCAAGACGTATAAGGCAGAGACTAAAGACCATAGCACCAGTGGTGAGGACCTAGGGCCAGGGGAAGTGGAGGATTGCTTTGAGTCAGTTGAGTGGACATTATTCAGGGCTTCATCTTAAGAAATGAATGAACATGTCACAGTTTCTCTGATTTCAAGACTTGTATAGATGAGTGTGTGCCTTCAAGAAATACTGGACATACCCACACCAAAAGCTGTAGTTGAACGAAGAGATTTGTAGTCTGCTGAGGGCTAGATCTGTGGCATTCACAACCAGTAATTCAGAACTATACAAGTAGTCCAGGTATGACCTACGGAAGGCTATTTTAAGAGCAAGAAAACAATTCCAGTTAACAGTAGAGATAGAATTGGATGCATGTCAGTTCTGCCAGAGTTTGCAAGCTATTACTCCCTTCACAGCAAAATAATGGCTGTGAAGCTTCACTCCCAGATGAGCTCAACGCCTTTCATACTCAATGGCTTGAAAGGGAATCCCTTAAGTATCGGATGACCCTGTGATCTGCCTTGGAAGCCAACGTCAGACCATCTTTCAAGAGGGTGAACCCTTGCCAGGCACTGAAAACCTGTGCCAACCAACTGGTGGGAATGTTCAAGGACATCTTCAATCTCTGACTACTGCATTCAGAGGTTCCCACCTGCTTCAAAAGGGCAACAATCACACCAGTGCCCAAGAACAGAAGGGTGAACTGTCTCAGTGACTATCAACAGTTGCACTCATATCCACTGTGATGAAGTGCTTCGAAAAGTTGGTCATGAACAAAATCAACTCCTGTCTAATCATAGACCTGGACCCACTGCAATTTGCCTTTCGCCATATTAAGTCTTCAGACGATGCAATCTCACGGGCTCTTTACTTGGCCTTGGATCACCTGGACAATAGTAATACTTACATTAAGTTCCTATTTATTGATTACAGCTCAGCATTCAATAGAATCATACTCTCAGTTCTAATCAAAAAGCTCCAAAATCTGGGACTTTATACCTCCCTCTACAACTTGATCCTCGACTTCTTCACCAGTAGATCACAGCCACTGCTGATCAGAAATAACATCTCCTCACTGACAATCAACAGTGGTGTACTTCATCAGTGGTGCACTATGCTCTCTACACCCATGATTGTAGCTAGGCACAACTGAAACCCCACCTATAAATTTGCTGACAACTTAACTATTGTTAGCAGAATTTCAGATGGTGACGAGGTGTCGGACAGGAGCGAGATAGATCAGCTGATTGAGTGATTATGTAACAACCTTACACTCAACGTCAGTAAGACCAAAGAATTTGACTGTGGATGTCAGAAAGGGGAATTCGAAGGAACACATACCATCCCTCATCAAGGGATAAGCAGTGGAAAGGATGAGCAGTTTCAAGTTCCTGTGTGTCAACAACTCTGAAGATTTATCCTGAGTCCAACATATTGATACAAAGTAGCTGTATTTCACTAGGAGTCTGAGGAGATTTGGTATGTCACAGAAGACTCTCAGATGTCACAGGTGTACTGTGGAGAGCATTCTAACTGGTTGCATCACTGTCTGGTATGGAGGAGCCACTGCACAGGATTGATAAAAATGCAGAAAGTTGTAAACTCAGCCAGCTCCATCATGGGCATTAGCCTCCCCAGAATTGAGGATACATACAAAAGGCGATGCCTAAAAAAGGTGGGACCTATCATTAAGAACCCCATCCAGGACATGTCCTCTTCTCATTGCCACCACTGAGATGGTACAGGAACCTAAGGCACACAGTTAATATTTTGAAAACAGTTTCTTCTCCTGCACCATTAGATTTCTGAATGGACAATGGACCCATGAACACTACTTCACTTTTTCTGCTCTCTTTTTACATTATTTTTTATAACTCTGTGTTACAATGTACTGCTGCAGCAAAACAACGAACTTCACAACATTGCCAGAGATTTTAAATCTGATTCTGATACTCCTGTGTTGTTTGTTTACTGTTAGCAATAACCAAAGTAAAAATAGTACACTGTAATAAAGCAAACTCTTGCTCACTGAACTAAATTAAAATTCATAACTCAAGGAACAATCTGTTTTTACACCTATAATAAAATGCACAGGTAACATCATAGATCACTTGGAAAGGTTCGCTAGTTCTTAATATAAAATGCAACACAATGTGATGTAGGCACAGGAGATGAATAGTTCTCATTAAATGCTTATGGAAAGTTCCCATTTTTGATTCAAATTATATACATTTTAAAAGTAGAATTAACATACCCTTTTTTCCATCTCTAGCATTGAAGACTTATCGGAAATCCTTTCCTGCTTCTGAAATAGACATGCACATTAGTCTGCACTGAATAACCAACATTGTCTTCTCTATCACAATTTGTTTTTAAAAAGGGAATTTTGCAAGAAAATCCTGTAATTTCTGAACCTGAGTAGTTTTCTCGAGCTGGGCTTTCACGTCAGCAAGTTCAAGTTGCGCCACTTGCAGTTTGGCTTTAAGTTTATCATTTTCTGTCAAGGCCTCTTCATACAACTTTAAAACAAAAATAATCAAATTCAAAAACTCCATTAATGAAGAAAATTTCACAATTTAATGATGTAATTAAAATAAATAGCATACTTTTTTAAAAGGTTTGCAGTTACTAAAAGATAAAATTGTGCTTTCTTCCACATCCATCGTTAGATTCAATCTTTGTTGCTTCCAGAAGAGTGGTAGGCTTCCTGAATATAGTCACACTTGGGTGAAAATTTAAAATGTTCCTAATCAGTTTGTACACATTAAAACATCCTCTTGTTTTCCCAAGCAGACCTATTATTTAACAATCTCCCAAGAATTAACTGCCAAGAATGCAGTAAACTTGGATTGTTGTTACAGAACAAGTTTTTTTTAAATGACATCCAGCTTGGAAAATGCGATTTGTGCTGAGATCATGCTCAACTTTGTACATTTAATATTTTCTTGTGAACAAGTTCCTTATTCATATTGTACGAGGACTGCTTGGCCCACATGTGGGTAGATGAGTTTGGAGAGAATAGGCAAAGCAGCTAGAAATTCTAAATCAAAGTGTTCAGCAAAATAATTCAATTTTGGTGGAGAAGGATCCATTGTTGTGCAGCAGTTGAAGCAATGGTGTAAGTGAGAAATGTTGACTATTATATGATTCAATGTGGGCCAAAGTTCACTGAGCTGTTCTCAGTACTTTTTCCACTGATCCTCTTTAATCATTCAGCCACTGGGATTCATTTATATTAGTTTATGGACAGTGGAACAGAAGATTTGACTACTTTGTTACTATAAATGGAGTTGAATGATCAATTCCATTTTTTAAAAAAACTGGCAAAGCCAAAAAGACACTGAAGTTAACATGCAGTAAATAAATGTTTTCAATAATTTTCAGAGTTTCACAAAGATTGCCCAGGTTTAGAATGCAATTTACTGTAACAATTTAGCCATGCATAAAATATTACTGAATAGCAGTGTTATTCTTTTTGATATAATGCCTTTACTTATTTTTTGTAGCATATAATGTTCATATGTATACTATTTGTAATGTACAAATGAGAATAATGCTACACTTTTAATTATTTTAACAAATTAAAGTTAAGCAGGCTTCAAGTTTCCTTAACTCTTTACCAAGAAACCTAAATGTTTATTCACTACAGCCAATAATAAGAATTTAACACTCTTCCCCCAAAAATTTGCTTCCAAGTACTCATGACTGATAGGGTTTTATGTTGCTCCAACATTGAATTAATCTCTCAAATTGGCATAATCATATTTGGTCATATTCTTAAATAGTTACAAAACATATGCTCAAATTTAGCAAAATTTCAATTCAAAAATTAGACATCTTCCAAGCCTTAAATCAGAGGGGTCTTTACAAAAATTGGACAAACGCAATTCACTAATGTTTCTCCATATATAAACACAGGTCAACATTCCTGATTGATTAATTTCACAGGGCAATGCCTACCTATTATTAGTATTAGATGAATTTACTATGAAACAAAATTTCTCCAAAAGCACATTTATTGCTCAGGATTAACATACAAAGTTTTGAGGAAAAAAACCATCCTTATTGTTGCAAATAATTCAGTCCACCCAGTAGTAAGCCTTTCACGTTCTATACCAAATCAATTAGGAATGTTATCAGATAGACTGAGGCACTTTCCCTGAAAAAAATGGTATGTCAAGTTTATGATTTTTGGTGCAATTTCTCATAAATAACACACTTCTTTGTGGTAGCATGTCAAAATGCGCTACCTTGTACATAAAGTGTAGTACCAAGCTGAGAAAAATATCCAAAAATCTTTAAACCATTATACACAGAGTATTGCAGTATTTTTTTTAATCTGGCAACTTTATTGAAAATGCAAATTCATATAATTTCACAGAAGAAATAGTGACAAGGGGGATAAAAACTTCCATGTTGAGTAAGACAGGTTTGTCATCTTTTAATGATGTATGAAACTTAGGGAAAATCCAGATTTATGGATTGTTTTCAGTTATAATAGTATCACATGAATAAACAAGATAAATAATTATACCTTCTTATAATCCTTTACAGCATCATCTTGCTCTGGCTTACTGAGGGATGACAGTCGATTCTCCCTGCGCGTGTAGGAACTTGTTCGACTCAATAGCCGGTCACTGTAACTGTCAGTTGATGAACCCGAATCCAACCTGAGAGAAAAAGTAAGTACAAATGGAACAAACCAAACCCGCAATGAAGCTGCACACCTGCTACATTTTCATGCAACTCCAAGTCAAATTCATGCAAATGATTATAAAACAAGTGGATTAGAGAATTGAAATCTAGTTATGAAGGGTCAATATTGCATATATTTCTACTTTATAATTATTTCACTATTCAATTGAAACATAAATATCATATCTGAACGTTTAAAACATAAGCAAATGTGTTATAATTGATAAGGTAACTTTCAATTAATCCAAAAATAACTCTTCGAGAACATTCAGACATTTTGATATGCTTTTTTACTGAATTAATGTTAAAATGATACTTAAAGAGACAAACAAGACAACCAATGTTAGTACACAAAGTACCCAAATCTCATTCCATTAATAATTGCCCATAGAGTTGCTGTGATTAATGAAAACAGTTTCTTTTTCCATTTCTCTCACACAACAAAATGTTGTACATGCTTTTGGCAGGTTCCAAGAAATATGCAGTATTTAACCCGCAGCCAACTTGAAAAATAGTTTATAAAAATGAATAGTCAGAACTTAAAATGTATAGCAGTGTTCTTACCTGCTGAGACGATCATGCTGAAAATTTAAAAGCAAAATAGTTTAGTATATTCATGAGAATTTCCAAACAATTTGCTAAAGAAATATGATTGGCTATTTTTGTCTAAGATTAAAGGACAAATACCATACAAAAGCAAATTTGCAATTTAAACCTACAAATACTGCAGGTAAAGAAAGTGAGTATCTACACTTTGTAACTGTAATCGCTTAACCGCTGCAGACGCAGCTCATTTGAAGCCTGCCATGCTGGGTGTTTAAGCCCAAAGGAACTGATGATGTGCCATAAGAAGCTATGTTAAATATTATTTGACACAGAAAGCCATCATAATCCTGGAAAATATTGGTCAAGTTTCATTCCATTATTTGCAATTAAGTACTTGGGTAGCACAAAATGGTATACTATTTATTTAGTCTGGAAAAGGGAACAAAGCAATGCGAGCTCACCATTTATATCCAGCTGGTTGGATAAGCTATCAATGCCGATCTTTTAAGGTCAAGGCTTAGGCCTAGCAACTGGCTATGGAATTGGTTATAAACTGCAAAATGTAGATTGAGAAGATACGCAATTGTATTTAGGTTCAAGTAAAAATATTCATTTATAGAAATATTCATTTTGTGTTAAATTCCAGTATTTCTAATATGACAGAAGGCACCCCCATTTTTGCCAATGGCAATCATATTGTTACAACGATATTAATCAAAAGCCAAGTACAGTAAAATTCCAATAATCTGCATCCTTGAGACATTGGTAACGTCAGTTTAGCAGATTTTCCATTCTGTTACATGTTGCTCCTATTACTAAAGCATCTTTATCTCATTTTTGTTTTAAACAGGTCAGACAATGGTATTTTTTCCCAGTGAGTTTAAAGGGAGATGGACTTCAGACTGATTTGAGTTGAAAATCTACCTGGTGTTCTGGAACCAACCTTAGCTCTGACTGCACACATAACCCAGACTGGGTTCCAAAGCCCAGCTGCACTCCACACCCTTGGCTCTGGCCACATCCTTTTTGTATTCAGGAGTCCCAGATCCAAACCTGGACTAGAGACTGAGCTAGATGCCCAACCACAGTGGGATTTCCAAACAACTGGATACCAAATTATTAGAATTTTGTTTGAAATTTTGTAAGAATAAAATTATATAAATGTTAAAGAGAATACAAAATACAGCTTTATAACAGTTCAGAATAAACAGAATCAAAAAAAGTTGCTCTTAAATTAAGTTTACAAAGTTCATGAAACCAATGGCTATCAACTCCAAACATTAAATGTATTGTTAAGATGTGTTAATTCATCAACCTAGGGTTGAAATGCAGACTATGGCAAATAGGTATATGTGGTACTCTAATAGAGAAAAGAATTTAAAAAATAGTTACTTAAGGCCCATTGTCTATTCAAGCAGTATTAATTTCTGTGCACTGGTATTTCCACTAACTGCTTCTGCTGAATAAGCTTTAAAGTCCATTCAAATCCAAAGTTGGGTACGTATTCTTGCAACATGCTTTATAAAACTGTCAACAGCAAAGACGATATCTTGCAAATGTATAAAAGCATACCATATATTACAGCAAGTGTTCTCCTTAAAATCTGTTTGCCATTTTTAACAACTTATCCACATCAATTAATAGTCACAATAAACAAGACACTTTTTAATATATGTACAAACCCCACTTCCAGAAAAGTCGGGATATTTTCCAAAATGCAATAAAAACAAAAATCTGTGACATGTTAATTCACGTGAACTTTTATTGAACTGACAAAAGTACAAAGAAAAGATTTTCAATAGTTTTACTGACCAACTTAATTGTATTTTGTAAACATACATAAATTTAAAATTTGATGGCTGCAACACACTCAACAAAAGTTGGGACAGAGGCATGTTTACCATTGTGTTACATCACCTTTCCTTTTAATAACACTTTTTAATCGTTTTGGAACTGAGGATACTAATTGTAGTAGATTTGCAATTGGAAATTTTGTTCCTTCTTGCTTGATATAAGACTTCACTCCTCAACAGTCCATGGTCTCCGTTGTATGATTCTCCTCTTCATGATGTGCCATATATTTTCAATAGGAGATAGATCTGGACTGGCAGCAGGCCAGTCAAGTACACGCACTCTGTGTCTACAAAGCCACGCTGTTGTAGCCCGTGCAGAATGTTGTCTGGCATTGTCCTGCTGAAATAAGCATGGACGTCTCGGGAAGAGACGTCGCCTTGATGGCAACACATGTCTCTCTAAAATCCTAATATACGCTTCAGAGTCAATGGTACCTTTACGTACAGGCAACTCACCCATGCCGTGGGCACTGATGCACCGCCATAGCATCACCGATGCTGGCTTTTGCACGTTTTGCTGATAACAATCTGGATGGTCATTTTCATCTTTGGCACGGAGAACTCGACGCCAGTTTTTTCCGAAAACTAGCTGAAATGTGGACTCATCTGACCACAGCACACGGTTCCACAGTCTTTCGGTCCATCTGAGATCAGCTCGGGCCCAGAGAACTCGCCGGCGTTTCTGCATAGAGTTGATGTATGGCTTCCTCCTTGTGTAATACAGTTTCAAGTTGCATTTCTGGATGCAGCGACAGACTGTGTTGAGTAACAATGGTTTTCCGAAGTACTCCCAAGTCCTGGTGGCCATAATTGTCACAGTAGCATGACGGTTTCTTAAGCAGTGCCGCCTGAGGGCTCGAAGATCACGCGCGTTCAACAGTGGTTTCTGACCTTGCCCTTTACGCACTGAGATGTCTCTGAATTCTCTGAATCTTTTCACAATATTATGTACTGTAGATGTTGAAATACCTAAATTCTCTGCAATCTTGCGTTGAGAAATGTTCCTTTTGAACTGACTAACAATTCTCTCATGAATTTTGTCACAAAGGGGTGAGCCACGACCCATCCTTGCTTGCAAAGACTGAGACTTTGATGGACGCTGCTTTTATACCCAGTCATGATACCTCACCTGCTACCAATTAGCCTGCTTAATGTGGAGTCTTCCAAACCGGTATTACTTGAATATTCTGTGCACTTTTCAATCTTATTTTAACTCTGTCCCAACTTTTGTTGAGTGTATTGCAGCCATCAAATTCTAAATTTGTGTATATTTACAAAATACACTTAAGTTGGTCAGTAAAACTATTGAAAATCTTTTCTTTGTACTTTTGTCAGTTAAATAAAGGTTCACGTGAATTAACATATCACAGATTTTTGTTTTTATTGCATTTTGGAAAATATCCCAACTTTTCTGGAAATGGGGTTTGTATATATAATTGTATGAGGAGCTACATGTTTCATTTCCTCTCTCATTTTAGTGCCATTTTAATGAAAACTGTTCTCTACAGAACAGAATCGGGTTTATTATCACTGACATACATTGCAAAACTTGTTTTGTGGCAGCAGCGCAGCGCAAGACAAAAATGACTAAGTTACAAATAAATAAATAATGCGAAAGAAAAATAATGTGGTCACTTTCGTGGAATTATTTGTATTTCAAATATGCTGCCCTCATACAACTAATACTAATTTTCTGAAATTTACTCCTAAGCAACACACCTTCAGGAAAATTGCAGCTCAAATAGATTATAGGGAAACAAAATTTACAGTTTTACTAACTCTACTGAATCCAACTGTTTTAAATACCATCGTACTTGGAATGCATAGAGTATCTTAGAAATCAGGTTAAGGTTTAAGCTGATGGTAGTTGCTGGTAGTATAGGATAAAGGTAGAGGAAAGGAGACTCCAAAGTCTATAATTAGTCCCCTTACAAAAGTTTCCAAAAGGCACAGGTGTTTAAAAATTGAAATTTTAGTCACTTCCATTATGTTTACAAGTATTCATTTCCAATACCTTTTTATTTTTTTCCTTCAGTCTTGTGGGATAACAGAAAATAACTATATTAAAAGAAACAAAAGTACAGCCTACTTGGACCATGTGTTTATTTCAAAAAAAAATTTCTTCCCCAAATTCCCCTTCAGTTCGCCAATTTGACTGTGAGGTTCAAAGTAAATTTATTATCGGAATACGTGTATTCCGATATACTACATTGAGGTTAATTTTTCTGTCAGGTACTTAAGGGAAAAATATAATGGAATTTTATGAAAAACTATACATAAACAGACAAAGACTGACAAACAACCAATGGACAAAAAACAAACGGTGCAAATAAAAACAGTACTGAGAACATGAATTGCAAAAATCCTTAAAAGTGAGCTTGTAGATTGTGGAATCAGTTCAGATTAGTGGTGATTGAAGTTATCCACACCGGTTCAGAAGCCTGATAGTTGAAGGGTTAGAATTGCTTCTGAACCCAGTGGTGTGGCATCTAAGGCTTCTATACATCCTGCTCTATGGTAGTAGTGAGCAGGCATGGCCTAGATGGAAGCCCTTGATGATGCTTTCTTATGGAAGTGCTCCCTGTAAATGTACTCAGTGGTGGAGAGGGCTTTGTCTGTGATGGACTGGACTGTATCCACAGCTTTGTGCAGCTCTTCCATTCGTGGACAATGGTGTTTCCATACCAGGTTGTGATGCCACCTGTTAGGATATTCCTCACTGTGTATCTATAGAATTTTGTCAACAGTTTGGTGACATGCTAAATCCATGCAAGCTACTAAGAAGATAAAGCATTGTCATACTTTCTTTGTGATGACACTTGTGTACTGGTCTCAGAACAGATCCTCTGACATGTTGATGCCCAGAATTTAAGACTACTAAGCCTCTCCACTTCTGTTCCTGTAATGACCACTGGCAAATGGACCTCTGGATTCTTCCTCTTGTAATTGGCAATCAGCTCTTTGATTTTACTGATATTGGGTGAAAGGTTGTTGTTGTAGCACCACTCAAACAGATCTTTAATCTCCCTCTTTTGTGCAGATTCATCATCTCCTTTGAATTGGTCAACAACAATGGTATTGTCAGCAAACATAAATAAGGCATAAATACAGTGCTTAGAAAGTAAGAAACAACTGCTTAAGTGTGGGGAAATAATTGCGAGCATAAAAAAGTCAAGAACTTAGGATCAAACTTAAATTTAAGTATCTGAAGAACCTTATCCTTTCTTGTTGTTACATAAAGTTTCAGAGAGGAGTCATAATATGCATTTCTTTTTGAAAAAGAAACAAGAATCAGTTGCTAACCATCCAATATTTCTGCGTCATCTCATATTAAGTTGCACTGACTTCACAGTTCTCAAATTTCAATTTTTTAATGTGGAAAATAAAGAGTCATAAGAACCAGACAGTCCAGGACAAACTTCCACCCAAAATGGCATATGCAGCTCCTATCCAAATGCCCTTTTAAATAGGGAGGTCTAAGCCAGCAGCTCATTTGCTGTCAAAAGCTGTCAAATGCTTTTGACAATTTAAATGTCTTACAAACTTACAAAATAACGGATTTAAATAAAAGCTAAAGTATTTAAGAAAACATTAAAGCTTCAACTTTTTTTGGGAATAAATAAATGTCTGTATGAAGAATTATACATGTCTTTACAATACTTCATACAGACATGAAGTACAGAAAGTGCTTACTATTTTCTACAGGTCCAGTGACTTTCAAGCAAAGAAAGTCATTATTCAGACACTAGCTCTCCCTGATAAAAAAGCTATGGGTTGGATGCAAAGTGCATCCAGAATTACTTTTAAGTTACTGCTCCGCCTCTGGATGTAAGGCGGAGAATTCCAAAAGCATGGTGGATCAATCATACTTGCTTCCTAATTCACGTATTATCCAACAGTTGGCTAAAGTTAACATATGGGAAAAAGTAATGTGTAATTATAGATACTTTATTGATCCCAAAGGAGATAACAATGTCACAGCAGTATTACAAGTGCACAGATATAAATATTAGTTGAGAAGAAGGAAGAATAAAAAATAAGTTACTACAAACAGTCTAACAGGAGGGGCTCATCACTTCCCTAACTATAGGTTGACTCGTTAGAGACTAAAAGCCAAGGGCAAGAATGACCTAATCTAGCGCTCTTTGGAGCAGCAGAGTGGTCTTAGTCTATTACTAAAAGCGCTCCTCTGTTCAGCCATACAAAGGTGACTCAATAAAATCCATTTCTCTTAATATTTCACTATAACAGTTTAATCAATGTGAAAGGCCAGAATCACTTAGGACATTGATATTTTACCTAGATTTATTAAGGATCTCAGCCCAAAATGTCAGTTTTTTATTTCTCTCCATAGATGCTGTCCAACCTGCTGAGTTCCTCCAGCATTTTGTGTTACTCAAGTTTTCATTTTGTACTTTTTATACATTTCTATTTGCTTTTATAAAAAAGATGGATACTGCCATGGATATTCCAATGGTCAGATTCAACCATTATATTAGTACGTGTAATACTTTGGCCTGGGGACCAACAACTGAGCCTGCTGAAATCTCAGGCTTCAGAGACATGGCCCTTGCCAACAAATCTTATTGCATGAACTTCCATATAAACATATGGAATACTTATACTTAAGTGATACTTACACTAATTTTGTTCACCATAATACTAGGTACATTTCTGATTCAAGTTTACAGGCCATTAATACAAAAAACAGCACTGAAGGAAGTCAAGTTCAAAACTTTAAGTACATAATCCATTTTTTAAAAGTTTGAATAATTTTTAATTAATATTGCTTCGTCACTTTTTCCCCAATGTTTCAATTAATAGATTACAATGTATTTATTTACTCAAAAAATCTTTACAGCAGGTGATATTATAAATGCCTACAGCACACTTACCAGGTCCTGACCTGAAAACTCACTCCAGGTCTTCAGCATGAAATTTAACCAAGCTGCCCCTTCAATGAAAGTTGCGATCTCCAGTGGAGTTTCATTTTCATAACTCCCTGGATAGAAATGTCAAATACTGGAGGGCATAGTTTTAAGTTAGGATGAGGAAAATTAAACAGAGATTTTAAAATAAACAGATGTAGGTGACTGGAACACATTATCGCAGAGGTAGAGGAAACATACAATAGCAATGTTTAAGAGGCATTTAGGCAGGCACACGGTCAAGCAGGAAATTGAGAAATGCAGACCACATGCAGTTTAAAATGGCATCATGGTCTACACAGACAACTTGGGCCAAAGGACCTGGTCCCTGTATGAAAGGAACCAGAGGTTTGGACATTTGGTGTACATGCTTGGTTGAGGAGCCAATGGTGCAAAGCTACCATCTGCAGGAATGTGACTGAATGCCTCTAGGACAGAATCCCACCTAAACGCAGTGATACCCTAGCGTCAGGGATCACTGGTTGGTCTCTGGTAACCAGCCAGTGAGAAGTGCCGTTGCTACTAGGCTGCAGCGCAGGCAGACAGGCGTCACCTCTAAACCCATTCAGCACAATGAATGTTCATGGGGAACCCGGTGTCAAAATACTCACAGGCCACCTAATTCATTATGACCAGCTGGACACAAGAGATCATATCCATTGTTCATAAATTAATTGTATACTTAATGTCATGCACTTTTTATAGGGGGCAATCCAACATTAATTCCTTGACAAATGAAGAACCAACTCAATTTGAGGAATTTCAAAATGATTCCAATGCCTGTTTATACAAAATGCCACTCACTGTACCTTGAATGTTATGTTATGGTTAAGTATTATGCTAATAAAGTTCAAAGGTTACCAGACTGCTCAGTACCTCTAGTTAGAAATAAACTTGTACACTGTTTAAAGTATTTTGTCAGTATTTTGAAAGGGTAACTGCCCAAAATGACTTCACTGACACATTAGGGAATCCGATTTTGAGCCCACAATTCTAAACACTACAGTTTCAAAAAATTAGTCCAGGACATTTCATGAAATACCCAATTAATTTAGTCTGAACGCAATTTTCCTATGTGACTAGTGAAGTTCCTTGTCAGCAAAAACAGAATTTCAGAAGATTTCAACAAAATAATGCTCCTTCCCCATCCCCCATCAACATCTCATTTTTCTGACTAATTCCCCTTGAATTCACACCATTACGAACTGAATGTTTAGAACAGCCCAACTAGATTTCTATAAATATCGTGCTATTTTAAGATCAGCTTGGAGTGATGTTTGAAGACACAGTTCCTTAAATTGGACTCTGTTCCTTTCTCCCACAGATGACCTGATTGAAGACAGATACATGTCCTCCTCCACAGTAATCTCCAGTGCAAGGACCCACAAAACAATCTGGAATACTTTATCCAGCCGATGTACTACTTCTAGAATTTCTGTACAATATAGTGGATTCCGGTTAATTGGGCCATCAGTTAATTGGAAACAGCCGTTTATTTGGGACAATTCTTAATGAACAAAACTTAATTGAGACAAATAGCTGGGATTCCCTTTGATTGTTTGGGACACTACACCACTTAATCGGGACTGCTGCTGAACAGTTTTGAACTAGCATCAATCATGTGCACTTGTGCAACCATTAAAGTCTACACGATGTTTTTAAATACCACCAATTGCACGTGCTTGTGTTCAAAAGGCAGTGATTATTGTCATTGATAGTGGGCAAGAAATAAGTAGCAAGACAATTCAGATCTGTTTTGCTCACTATAGTTCAAGCTTGGAGATGCCAGAAACGGATATTACACATTACAGAGCAAAACATTTTTAAATAGAGCCAGTTATGTGTGCTTGTGTTATGTTACCCATTTGGACACATGGACAAAGATTTTTTTAAAAACTGTGATTTTTGATCTTTTTGTAAAATTTACTTTGACTTTATGCAGGAAGGTTTTGAAGATAGTCCATCATTTTCACGAGGTGTCTGCGTTGATTTCAGTTAGTCAATAAAAATGTGGCAGCAAGGATTCTTCAATTGATAACTATTATGAACTGATACAGTTTTATAATACTGTAGTATTAGTAGTGTTCTAATTTCTACTGTATTTCATTTAAATGCACATGTTTCTCAATTAAACAGTTTGTATTTTGTTATGCCTTTTACTACTTCCATGAAACGTCAATCTAATTGGGCAGCTGCTTAACTGGGTCAAAATGGTCCTGTGCCCCAAATAACTGGAATCCACTGTATAATGAATTAACAAGTGTGGGACAACTGCTTGACAAAGGAACTGCTCATTTTGATTTAAGAATTTAAATTCATAGAATTACACAGCACAGAGCCAGGCCCTTGACTCAACTCATCCTTGCTGACCAAGTTACCCAACTAAGCTAGTCTCATATCCCCTGACACCCTACCTATTCAGGAATTTGTTTTACAGTCCTTTAAAGCAATAAAATAATTTGAAGTAGCAAATGACAGAGAAATATTATTGCAGGGCAAGAGACATTTGAAAAGAACAGGCCTTGAGTGAGTTTTATTCGAGCCATAGCAAGAACAGGCCTTGAGTGAGTTTTATTCGAGCCATAGCAAGAACAGGCTTAGGCAAGCATTGGTGGATGTTCTAAGTAAGTTTCTCAGAAGTTTTTTTTCTCCTTGTCTATTGGTACATAAGATCGTGTGCTGAGAATGGATCCAGAGTTAGTGAACTGTTCTTTGTGTAAAATATGGGAACTCTGAGAAATGTCCAGTCTTCCCAATAGCTATTATCTGTACAACTTTGGTTCATAAGGGAGAATGATGAGGTAATAGATGGGAGCTATAGGGAGGTAGTCATCCCAAAGTAACAGGAGACAGGTACCTGGGCGACTGTCAGGAGAGGTAAAGGGAATAGGCAGTCAGCGCAGAGTACCCTGTGGCCAGTCCTCTCGATAATAAGTACATCACTTTGGGTACTGTTGGGGGATGGGGGAAGCTGCAGGAACTGGGTCTTTGGCACTGTCTGGCTCTGTGGCTCAGAAGGGAAGGGGAGGAGGGGAGTGCAGTTGTGATAGGGGATTCCATAGTTAGAGGAGCAGACAGGAGATTATGTGGATGTGAAAGGAACACCCGGATGGTATGTGCCAGGGTCAGGAATGTTTTGGCTCTGGTCCACAGCATTCTAAAGTTGGAAAGAGAACAGCTGGAAGTCATGGTATGCATTGATAGCAACAACATCGGTAGGAAAAGTGTGGTCATTTGGAAGAGAGAATTTAGGGAGTTGGGTAGAAAGCTGAAAAGCAGGACTCCAAGGTAGTAATTTCTGGATGCTGCATATGCCTTGTGCCAGTGAAGGTAAGAATAGGATGATTTGGCAGATAAATGTGTGGCTGAATGAGTGCAAGGGGCAGGGTTTCAGATTTTTGGATTATTGGGATCTCTTCTGGGAAAGGTACAAACTGTACAAAAAGGACAGATTACACCTAAACCCAAGGGGACCAATATCCTTCACAGGCTGGTTTGCTCGAGTTGATGGGGCGGGTTTAAACTAATCCAGCAGGGTGCTGTGAACCAGAGTTATAGGGATGAGATGGTATACAAATACTGTAGATGCAATAATTGTAGATTGGAAGGGGACACTAGTTGGAGTTTCTGGGAGCAATTTAGAAAGCACAAGATAGATACATTCCAAGGATGAAGAAATATTATAAAAGGAGGATGAAGCAACCGTGGCTGACAAGGGAAGTCACAGAAAAAAATAAAAGCAAAAGAGAGAGCATATAATATAGCAAACATTAGTGGGAAGTTAGAGGATTGGAAAACTTTTAAGAAACAGGAGACAACTAAAAAAGCCACAAGGACAGAAAAGAAGGTAAGCTAGTTAATACAAAAACTGATACGAAAAAAAATTTTCAGATATACTGTATAATGAGTAGAAGAGAAGCAAGAGTGGATATTGGAACACCAGAAAATGACACTGGAGAGATAGTAATGAGGGAGAAAGAAATGGCGCGCACACTTTCTGATGATTTTGTGTCAGTTTTCACTGTGGAAGACAAGAGCAATATCCCATAAATTCGAGTGTCAGGGGCAGAAATAAATGCTGTTCCTATTCCTAAGGAGAAGGTGCATGGGAAGCTGAAAGGTTTGAAGATAGATAAGTCACCTGGACCAGACGAACTTCACTGCATGATTCTTAATGAGATTGTGGAGGCATTAGTCATGATCTTTCAAGAATCACTAGATTTTGCAATGGTTCCAGAGGACTGGAAAATTGCAAATGTCATTCCACTCTAAGAAGCGAGAGAGGCAGTAGAAAGGAGATTATAGGCCAATTTGCCTGATTACAGTAGCTCGGAAGATGACGTTTCTTGGTATTTGGAGGCAAATGATAAAATAGACCTAAGTCACCATGGTTTCCTAAAGCGGAAATCTTGCCTGACAAATTTGTTGGAATTCTTTCAGGAAATAACAGGCAGGATAAACAAATGAGAGTCAGTGATGTTGTTTACTTGGATTTTCAGAAGGCCTTTGGCAAGGCACCACACAAGGCTACTTAAGATGATACAAGCCCATGGTACTACAGGCAGGGTACTAGCATTGACAGAAAATCGGCTGACTAGCAGCAAGCAAAGAGCAGGACTACAAGGAACATTTTCTAGTTGATGCGGTGTTCCGCAGGGGTCAGTGTTGGGACCCACTTCTTTTCACATTATACGTCAATGATTTGGATGATGGAATTGATGGACTTGTGGCTGTTTGCAGATGACTGGTGGAGGGACAGGTAGTGTTGAGGAAGCAAGGAGTCTGCAGAAGGAATTAGAAAAATTGGGAGAATGGCCAAAGAAGTGGCAGATGGAATATAGTGTAGGGAAGTGTATGGCTATGCATTTTGGTAGAAGAAATAAAAGCATACACCATTTTCTAAATGGGGAGAAATTTCAAAAATCAGAGATGCAAAGGACTCAATTGTGCAGGACTCACTAAAGATGAACTTGCAGGTTCAGTTGGTGGTAAGGAAGGCAAATAAAATGTTAAGATTAATTGTGAGAGGGCTAGAATATAAGAGTAAGGATGTAATGCTGATGCTTTATAAGGCATTGGTCAGACCACACTTGAGGAATATTGAGAACAGTTTTGGGCCCACATCTAAGAAAACATATGCTGGCACTGGAGAGGATCCAGAGCAAGATTACAAGAATTATTCCATGAATGAAAGGGTTAATATATGAGAAGCGTTTGATGGTTCTGGGCCAGTACTTGCTGGAGTACAGAAGACTTTGAGGGAGTGGGAGGGGTTTGATAGATAGAGAGGACGAGGAGATGATGTTTCCTGCAGTGGGTTAGTGTGGGACCAAAGGGCACAGCCTCAGAATAAAGGGACGTCCATTTAGAATGAAAGTGAGGAGGAATTTCTTTCGCCAGAGGATAGTGAATCTGTAGCATTCATTTCCACGGATGCTGTAGAAGCCAAATCATTCAAGTATATTTAAAGCAGAGGTTGATAGATCTTGGATTAGTCAGGGTGTCAAAGGATAAAGGGTGAAGGCAGGAGAACGAGGATGAGAGGGATAGTAAGCCAACCACGATAGATCGGCAGTGCAGACCCAACCATGCGAATTGTCTAATTCTGCTCGTGTCTTTTTGTCTAAATGTTGTAAATGGACCTGCCTCTACCACTTCCACATAATCAACACTCGTGTCGCAAACTTGTTCTTAGTTCCCTTTTAAACTTCCCCACCCACCTTTAATCTATGGACTATGGTTCTGGATTCCTCAACCTTTGGGGGGGGTGGGGAATGAGACTGGTTATTCACCTTACCTATGCCCCTCATTGTATTATGCACCTTTCAAAGGTCTTCTCTCTCTCTCTCTCTCTCTCCTCTACGCGCTCCAGGGGAGGATAAAAGTGCCAACCTATTCAGTCTCTGCTTGGAACTCAAGCCTTCCAATCTCAGTAACATTCTTGTGAACCTTTTTGGTATCATTTCCATCTTAATGGCATCCTTCCAAGAACTAGGCAACCAAAGCTGCAATCGTTGGTCTCACTAACGAATCAGCAGCAATTAAGAAAAAAAAAGGCATTTTCCATAGCAAAAAGCTTTACAGGCATTGCAGAATACCTGTGCAGTGAAATCAACACAAGATTCACTTAACTGGTACAACATGTTCCCTCACCTTAAATTTCTATAATTCCATGAATACTCAGAACGAATGTAGTTGCTTGATCTGCTATTTCGACCAAGTCAAACCATTTTTTTAAATAAGCCAATACAAACAATGTAAATGTACTTAATGAGAAAAATACTTGTGTATTGCAATTTCACAGTGATTGCAATCGGTTTCAAAGTTGTTCTGTCAGTATCTATAATTTGCAGAGTATTAAAAATAACAATCTGATTGTTTCTTGCTAATGCTGGTAAACTACAGACTGATCTGTATGATATCGAAGTACTGATGGTCAAAGATTCAATGAAAATTGCTTCAAAGTCTGATGATTGGACCCTAAAATGTGATGGCTATTCGAAACCAATCCAAACGCTGCTTTCTTGAATCTTTACCATCTTGAGTAAAAGTGGCCATTGCCCAGCCAGTCAATTATCAGTAGGACCAGCAAACAAAAGGATGTACAAATTTAGGATAAAATATTCAGTGTAGAAGAATAACATTGACAATAATATTTTCCATACCACCACTGCTTTTATTAATACATATAGAGAAACTGTGTTAATCGCCTACAAATCAGACAGAACATCCCTACATCAATCTACCTTAAGCATATCCCAAAAGCACTTTGAGGGCAAAAGTATTTTTGAAATGTGGTCACTGATGATAATAATAATAATAATAATAATATAATGACTAGATGGACCATTTTTGTTTTTAAATGTCATGCTGACTGAGAAATCAAGATTAGTTTGGCTACCCTACCAAGGATAACTCACATGTGCTTTTTTGAAAAGTTGATATGGGACTTTGTGAATATTCAACTGAAAGAGTTCACAAAGAGCCTTGGTTTCAAGTCAGACAAGAAAATAGGACATCTGAATGACAGTACTGGACAGAAACACAGCAGCTGAAAATTTCAGCAATTGTACCTGAATTTATGAATTTGATTTGGAGGCAACAATATTTCCAATTAAGCTACATGTATATTCAAATAGATATATGCATATTGATTTGACCTTAATATCTGAACATCATTATTTCTAACTAGTTGCATTTTATTGTTGCCCAAATAGAACATAGAAGAGTACAACAGAACCTAATCTAATAAACATTTAAAATGATCAAACTGACAGCAGCAAGTTGAACAATAACATCATTGTCAGTAACTCCCCATAGAATTCAAACCCTATTTATTAGTTGGACTTTATGCAATTATTTCACTTTGTGCAATTTGGGATTGGGAGAATTGCTCAACACTACATTTCAGGGTCATCACAAAAATTCAAACCTATCAAGCACAATTGTTCATCACTTCAACATATCCATAATTTTATTTAATAAATCAAATCTGAAACCAAAATTAAAAGACTCCAAAAATAAAAGTCAGTCAAAACATGAAATAAGTAATGAATAGAATAGTGAAAGAGGAAAGGAAGGAAAGCAAAAAGTTTGTTTTTTCTTTTATGCTTCACACAAAAATGTACATGAAATGTTAGCATTATTACTAACAAGATACAACAGAAACAGTGTATCTGAATATTGGACAAAGATATCCAGGACTGTTTATAATGTTGGCCTTAGCTACGTAGTCCTTCAGATTCAAATGAGGAACTGCCCCAAATATGTCCTGCCGCAAGGCATGTGCTGGCTCTAAAAGGATTAAGGTGAAAGATGTATACATTTTAAAAAAAAAGGTAAGTGAAACGGAGAAGCTGATCAAGCGAAAGAACTTCTCATGGATGGAAGCTTACTTCACAAAAGAATTTTAGAAACAGCATATAAAGTATATGTAAATCAGTATACCCTGAGACATTTCAATTTACCCCCCCTAGATACTTACTCTATTTTATTTGCGTTTGATAATAGACACATTCTAGTTTGATTTGAAGTTAATTTTTTGACCAGATTCTTTTAAAACTGATGAAATTCTTGTAAGCTTAATGTATGCATCAAATACTGAAAATATTTCCTGCTCTAACTGATAATTATTTAGAATAAAATGAGCATAACCAGTCTTGTCAGAGCATTTGCAAATAAAAGGAAATTAGAATTTTGAATTGTCAAACGATTCAATGAAATGAATATTGAAGCATTTCAGAATTTCAAAATTATGGATCCATAAAAATTGTAGTTTAACAAACACATTCACAAGAAAATAAATGTTCTTTAAGCACATAATACACAAATCCATTCATTTTAAGTGGCCTTTTGATTAAAAATTCTTTAAGATTTATGATTACTTCCAGCAACTTTTGTGCGCTCCAAACCCCCTCAAAATGTGAAGCAGTACAGAGCCTGTTCCACAACAGTTGTTTCTAATTATGACATCATTATCCCACAAAAACTTCCCATAAACTGTCCCTGTATATGCCTAAGGAGACCACACAATTAGAATTGGCATTAAATGAAACTGGTTACAATAAATTTACTTATTTTCCTTTGGATTATTCACCTATTAGAAACCCTGTTGTATTTTCAATAAAACTATTACTGAGGTGAATCCCTTGGGAGTACATATGTCATTGCCAACTACTGGAAAGGAAAACATGAGCTCACACTTCTCCGAATCAGCAGTAAACAGAACCATACAAATCGGACTTTCAAAACACAGGACAGTATTTGATCATTACATTTACTATCTGCTCCATCTAAAGATTCGGTCTACTCGACAAAATTAAGTCTAGCAGGCAGTAAGCAATAATTCTTTAGGATAGTGAGAAAAACTCAGCAGCATGTTTTATTTAAATGTGGATCTTTACAAAACTGCGATTGCCATCCGAATTTTCCTGAAACATCCAATACACTTTAATATGCAATTAATCCTCAATTCACATAAATAGAAACAGACTGCTTCGAAGGTAATTGTATTAGATGTTGCAGGATTCTTTACGAACCAACTGTACTTCTGTATTATCTATTGCACATTCACCAAAACCATTTTCTACCATACCAAAGCAGTCCAGTGAAAGCCAATGATTTGCTTACTCGAAATGTCTTGCTAGTGGGTGAAGGTGAGCAAGGTTCTGTCTCGGGCTGTGTTTTCCTGCTCCTCGTCAGGTCCTTATTCCTAGAATATAGCGCTGACATTGTTACCCAAATCCAAGATATCCACTTCTGATCAGTATTGCATTAACGTTCACTTTTCTGAGTAAGTTTTCTATGCTCTAACACGCTGCCTTCAGAACTGGTTTGTTCTGTATCCGAAGCTGAAATTCTGAAGATTTTCTTTACAACATTGCAAGCTGACAGGCAAAATGAAAATAAGACTGTTAGATGAAAATTGATGATCCTCCAGTCAACTTTTGTTCTTTAGTTCCACCAAGAATTCAGTACATTGAAAAAAAAAGTAGATGAGAGCAACAAACAAAATCCTAAAAGACTGTCTTTCAAAATACTGAAGCTGCAGGAAAATAGTTTTCAATTTACCTGAACTATATCATATGAAAGTTAAATTCAGGTAAATACCAAAATGCAATCTTTCATTTTAAGACTCTGCTCACATCAAGGGCTGGAACAACTCTCGTTGATGCACGAATACAGCAAGTTTGTTCTTATTGCCTTAGCTGGACTGCTTCAAGCATTGCTTTCTTTTGACATTCCAGTTTTTTTTTCCTGACTTGAATAGGAATGCTGGAGTTAAGCCAAAGGCACTTTCAGCTTCAGCTGGGAATTTTTTTTTCTCTGAGGAAGGAACTCCTTAAAAGTTCCCCGACTTACATATTGGTTCAATCGCTTTAACAAGAAAGTCACCAGTTCAGGAGGCAGAAATTCCCGGATTTAAAAGATAGAACAAAATCACAATAACTTTTAGAATAGCTTTATCATTCAATTGTATAAATCGTCTTGGTCAAAATTCTTTGTATCATTTAGTGAAATTAAGAATTTTTATTGCAGCTGTGTACTTTTATGTATAAACAATGAACTTCCTCACTATGGCTGAAACTGATTTCTCAATGTAGTCCGTTCCCTAATAACATATACAGAAGAGGCTAGTGACTTTAGGAATTAACTATGTTAAATAAAGCAAGCTGAAAATGACCATAAATAATTAATTAGCATCTAGATGTTTTATTTTCTACAAAAGAGGAACTATACAAGTTGGAGCAACTGTTGAAGTGGACAGTGTTAGAGTGGTTATTTGAGGCTTTACCTCTTCGAGGCTTCAGCATGGAGTAGCTTGAGCTAGAGAAGGTGAAATGCTCTAGGTAGTTTTTTTTTCCCCCAGTTTATTTATTGTTTCCTTCTGTATAATTGCACAGTTACAGCAGGAGGGATATCAGAAAGGATAGGTGGAATGTTCCTTGTGGGATGTGGGAAGGCGGGGGACCACTAGTGTCCCTGACGACTTCATCTGCAAGAAGTGCATCCAGCTGCACCTTCTAACACTCCATGTTAAGGAGTTGGAGCTGGATGAACTCCAGATCATTCGGAAGGCTGAGAAAGACAGATAGTTACACCCAAGATTCAGAACACAGGAGACAGGATGATTTTCATGAAGGGGTAGGGGTTAAATTGCCAGTGCAGAGTACCACTCTGACCATTCCCTTCAATAACAGGTATACCACTTTTGGATGACATAGCAGAAGAAAATAAGAGCGGTCAGGTCTCTGGCACCAAGTCTGGCTCTGACTCAAGGAAGGGGAAAAGAGATGAACTGTGCTGATAGGGGATTCATTGGTTAGGTGACCGAAAGGAGATTCTGAGGATGGGAACAAGATTCCCGGATGGTATGTTGCCTTCCAGGTGCCAGGGTCAGGGCCATCTCAGATCAAGTCCTCCGCATTCTTAAGTGAGAGAGTAAGCAGCCAGAGGTCATGGTCCATGTAGGTACCAATGACATAGGCAGGAAGAGTAATGAGGTTCGGCAAAGCGAGTTCAGGGAGTTAGGTGCAAAATTAAAAGGACAGGATCTCCAGGGTTGTGATCTCAGGATTGTTATGCATGCTTCTTCTAGTGAGGCCAGAAATTGGAAGATCATACAGTTTAACACAAGGCTAAGGGGTTGTGAGGGGGAGGGGAGGGGAGGGGAGGGGGGAAGGAACATCGACTCAGACCATGAGAGGCCTGCATCAGGCATTTGTTAGTCTTGCGAGACCATGGATCTGCGCCTGGAAAGTCTTCACTCTCCAGGGCACAGGCCTGGGCAAGGTTGTATGGAAGACTGGCAGTTGCCCATGCTGCAAGTCTCCCTTCTCCACGACACCGATGTTGTCCAAGGGAAGGGCAAGGGCCGATACAGCTTGGCACCAGTGTTGTCGCAGAGCACTGTGTGGTTAAGTGCCTTGCTCAAGGACACAACACGTTGCCTCGGCTGGGGCTCGAACTCATGACCTTCAGGTCTCTAGTCGAATGCCTTAACCACTTGGCCACGTGCCCTACAAGCCTTACAAGGCTCAAATTGGAAGGGGTTGGTGTAGGAGAGAGGGCATCAACATTTTGGATCATTGTTCTCTCATCCAGGGAATGTGGGACCTGTACAGAAGAGATGGTTTAAACCTGAAATGGAGGGGACTAATAACCTAGCAGGAAGGTTTGCTCGTGTTGCACGGGAAGGGTTTAAACTAAAGTTGCAAGGGGATGGAAACCAGAGTGCCAGAACATACAGTAGAGAGGTTGAGGAGAGAAAAGATGTTAAGACATCAGACAAAGTCTGAATCAAAAGGTTGAGAACGATGCAGGTAATGTTCTGAGTGCATATATTTCAATGCAAGTAGTATTGTAGGAAGGGCAGATAAGCCTAAGGCATAGGTCAACAGATGGAATTATGACATTAGTGAGACTTAGCTGCAGGAGGGGCAGGACCGGCAGCACAATATTTCGTGCTTCCATTGTCTTAGACATGAGATTGCCCAAGCAGACAAGGTGAAGGACAACCCCAAGGGATTCTACAGATATGTTATGAGCAAAAGAGGATTGCAAGAGACAAAATTGGTCCTCTGGAAGATCAGATGGTAATCTATGCATGGACCCAAAAGAAATGGGGGAGATCTTAAATGGATTTTTTGTATCTGTATTTACTCGGGAGACGTACACAGGGGCAAAGCAGCAGCAATGTCATCAACATTGTCATCGACATAACCAGTCTTACAGTGTTTTTCAAGGAAGTTACCAAAAAAATTAAAGGTAAGGCTGTGGATGTTGTCTATATGGACTTTAGGAAAGCATTTGACAAGGTCCCGCATGGGAGGTTACTACGACTACGTCGACTCAGGCCTAGGGGGCTGGCGTCAGGCATGATGATGGACTCTCCACTTCTCTCTCTCCCTATCAGTGTGTTCAGTTCATCTACATTAGCCATGCAGCTGTCTTCTAGGAGCGTGTTGACCAGAGTCTTGGGAGGGCGCCCAGGGTTCATCCTCCCTGCTTGGGCTCCCATATGATGACTAGGCTGGCAGGTAGCTCGGGGTAGCATAGACAGTTCCCTGCTAGTTGCAGTCTTCTCGCCTCGGTTTTAGTGGTGAGCATCGGTAGGTCGTTATAGAGCTCGACGTCTGTGATGTGCTGTTGCCAACTCACGTCAAGAGCCATTCAGAGCATTCGTGTACAGCAACCATCGAGAGACTTTCGCATAGTCTTGGTGAGTGTCCACGTCTCGTATCTGTACGTGAGAATGGACTCTATGACTGCTATGAAAGATATGCTATGGGAGGTTGGTCAAGAAGTTTCAGTCACTTGGCATTCAAGATGAGGTAGTATATTGAATTAGACATTGGCTTTGTGGGAGAAACTAGAGTGGTGGTAGATGATTGCCTCTTTGACTGGAGCCCATGACTAGTGGAGTGCCACAGGGATCAGTGCTGAGTCCATTGTTGTTTGTTATCTTTATCAATGATCTGGATGATAATGTGATTAACTGGATCAGCAAATTTGCGGATGACACGAAAATTGGTGGTGTAGGGCAGCGGAGGCTAACAGAGCTTCCAGTGGGATCTGGACTAGCTGGAAAAATGGACTGAAAAATAACAGATGGAATTTAATGCAGACAAGTGTAAGTGTAAAGTGTTGCATTTTGGTGGGACCAACTAGGGTGGGTCTTACACATGAATGCTAAGGCACTGAGGAGTGCGATAGGACAAGAGAGATCGGGAATACAGGTCCATATTTCACTGAAAGTGGTGTCACAGACAGATAGGGTCATAAAGAAGGCCATAATCAAAGTACTGGGTAAAGGACGTGGGATGTTATGTTTAAGTTGTACATGATGTTGGTGAGGCCTAATTTGGAACATTGAGAGCAGTTCTAGTCATCTTCTTACAGGAAAGATATCAATAAGATTAAAAGAGTACAGAGAAAATTCACAAGGTTGTTGCTGGGACTCGAAGACTTACCAGGACTTGTAGAGAAAGGTTGAATAAGTTAGGAATTTATTCCTTGGGATGTAGAAGAATGAAGGGAGATTTGATAGAGCTGTACAAATCATAAGGGGTGTAGAGATTTGACAGAGGTATACAAAATTATGAGGGATATAGATAGCATAGATATAAACAGGCTTTTTGCATTCAGATTGTGGGTGGGTCTACAACTAGAGGTCATGGGTTAAGGGTGAAAGGTTGTAAGTTTAAGGGGACATGAGGGGAAACTTCTTACTCAGAGGATCATGAATGTGCAACAAGCTGCCAGCTCAAATGGTGCACGCAAACTCGATTTCAACATTTCAGAGAAGTTTGGATAGGTATATGAATGGCAGGGATATGGAGGGCTATGGTCTGGGTGCAGTTCGATGAGACTAAGCAGTTTAAATGGTTTGTCATGTACTAGATGGGCAGAAAAGCCTGTCTCTGTGCTATACTTTTGTATGACTGAATAAATTGTGAATAGTTTGCTTCTAGAGATTTCCAACATGGTTAACATCCATAAACATCAGGTAAATAAAATATGGTTTCAAACACAGATGGGTTAAAAGAACAAGGAAGATATACTGAACAGATGTAACTTGCTGTTGAGATCTACAATTCTGGGTATCACTCTTTAGGAATGAGGTCACTCTTTTATAAAGGCATTGTGCAAGAAATGTACCAGAACGGTTCAAAAATTTAAGAATCCTCAGATATAACAAGCTGGGTCTGGTTCCTCTGCTGACTTGAAATTAAATAAAGGCATTCAAAATACCCCTCATAAAGAGGAAATTTTCACTGTCAGGACTGTTGGTAGAGTTGGTACAGGGCATGGATTTGAAGTTTTTATTATTTACTTTGAATTGTAAGGAAATGGGAAAATATTGCAAAATTATTAAGGTCTGGATAGTTATGCCAGAAAAACAGTAAAATTAAATTAGTTGTGATTTTTAAGATGTAATAAATATTCATCTACAAAAGAAATTTGCAGGGCATTGAAATAATGAGTAGGGATACTGACATTCGTTATTCTAAAAGCCTGAAACACCAAATCCTTAATTATTCTATATTTGTTCCTGTCCTCTTCACACACCTCGCATGAATTGACAGGCAGATGAACTCCATTCCCAATTACTACACCGACAAAGACGTTCCAAGTTGACTTTCTTTAATATAGCAACGGGAAGTAGGTTAAAACCGACAGAAAGAAAGAAATATACAATCAAAAGCTGTCCAAATTCCCATTATGGCAAGCATTAAGTATACCACAAATGATACAAAATAATACACAAGATACTGTATACAAATAAGTTCCAAATATATCATAAAGACAGGCTACTGGTAAGCAAGATGTTGCTACATACAATGTATCTTATGCACATTTTCTCACTACAGGTTAGCCAGAACATATGGCCCGCATGAATATTCCACCTGTATTTTATCTGCACAAACCGTTCAAATATCTCTGATTTGTGGAAATATGCATATACATCAATAAATAATAAACCCAAAGATTACTTTTACATACCGACGATGCGTTCAGAGACCTGAACGTCAGGATGATGTCGGATGAAAAGGCACAAGCTCTCCCTCAACTCTACATGGAGAACTGTCTCCATGCCTACTGATGACATCATCAACTAGAGTATGGGTCGCCAACCCGTCGATCGCAATCGACCGGTCAATCTTTGAGACTTTCCCAGTAGATCCCGAAGAAAAATCAAAAGTAAATACAGGTGTCCCCCGCTTTTCGAACATTAGCTTTATGAAACGTCACTGTTACAAAAGACCTACATTAGTACCCTATTTTCGCCTTCAGAAGGTGTTTTCACTGTTATGAAAAAAAAATTCAGCGCGCGATAAAAGGCAGCGCGCCCCAAGCAGCCGCTCTCCCCCAGATTCTCGCCTGCATTACTTAAACATGAGCCTGTGAGCAGCCGATTGCAAGATGAGTTCTATGGTATCGGAAAAGCCTGAAAGAGCTCATAAGGGTGTTACATTTACGGTAAAACTAAACATAATTATGCATTTTGATTGTGGTGAACGAAGTAAGGAGAACGTGAGTTTGGTTTGTGGAAGTTGACGAAGATGATGTTGAAGAGGTTTTGGCATCCCATCAAGAACTGACAGATGAAGAGCTGATGCAATTGGAAGAAAAAAGGATAACAATCGAAACCGAATGAGTAATGATAAAGTACGACTTTAATTTTGAAAGGGTACGTCGGGTTAGGGGATATTTGCAGGATGGTTTGAGTCCTTATTAAAGAACTGTGTGATAGAAAAATGCGCGAGGCTCAGCAGTCAAGCAAGCCTTCCACATCAGCCACAGCAGACGACAAACCTCGACCTTCGACATCGAGGCCGGCAGTCATAGGAGAAGATGAGCTGCCTGCTCTAATGGAAACAGGCGACGAGATGACACCCTAGTGTCCCACCACCCTAACCCCCAGGCCACAGACAGATACCGATTCGTGGAGAATGCAAAGGTAGCCGGGAGGCACACAGCACATATTTAAGAAAAAAGCCGAAATAAACATGCTAATTAATTAGGTGCCGCCGACACATAATTGTCGGCCAAGATCAGAGATGACGCAATCGGAATTTGGCACTGATCTGGGCCGACAATTGCGGGTGGCACCTAATTAATTAGCATGTTTGTTTCAGCTTTTTTCTTAAAGATGTGCTGTGTACCTCCCGGCTACCTCTGGACCCCTGCATTCTTCGCGGCAATGTATCACTCAGCAGCCTGGAGGGTGGGGGGGGCCACTGCACCACCCAAACTCCGACGACTCAGTCTAACACACCATCATCAGTGTGCTCAGCGCTGAACCAATTCCAGTAAGTGATACTACATTGTACATACATTATTTCTACTTTATATAGGCTGTGTATTTTTACGTGTTATTTGGTATGATTTGGCAGCTTCATAGCTTAAACGTTACTGGAGAGCGCTTGCGCGTGTTTTTGCCAACAGCGCTTGCGTGAGATTTTCTGTCGACGGTACTTGCGTAAGATTTTCGCTACGGAGAACAGTGTAGTAATGATTGTGGAAAAGTATTTCTACTTTATATAGGCTGTGTATTTATCATATCATTCCTGCTTTTACAATATGTTACTGTTATTTTAGGTTTCACTGTGTGTTATTTGGCATGATTTGGTAGGTTATTTTTGGGTCTGCGAACGCTCACAAAATTTTCCCATATAAATAAATGGTAATAGCTTCTTTGCTTTACGACATTTCAGCTTACGAACCGTTTCATAGGAACTCTCTACATTCGGATGGCAAGGGAAACCTGTACACAAAAACTGTTGTAATGTGAGCATTATAAAAGTAAGTAATACTAATTAGGATAATGGTAATACAACAATATTTTCACTAAAAACCTGTTTGTAAAGAGAGATTGTTTCCGGGTTGCAGGAGTTTACTTCCGTTCTTTCTGCCCAGTGCGCATGTGTGTAGTTCCCCCGCCATGCACCGTGTTTTCAGCGTAGCCTGTGCTGCATCAAAGTGACCAATTAGATTAGGTAACAGTACAGACTGTCACAAACATCAATATACGGCAGTGTCCCCAACCTCTGGGCCGCGAAGCATGCAGTGGTGCAGCGGTAGTCAGGATGCACACAGCACATCTTTAAGAAAAAAAGCCAAAATAAACAAGCTAATTAATTAGCTGAATGTCGGCTCAGATCAGAGGCGACGCAATCGGCACTCGCTCGTGATATCCTGATGGCATGGCGGAGGCTCCATGAAAGAAGGCAAAAACATACAAGTTCCATCCAGAATGGGAAGAGGAATTTCTATTTACCTTGGTGAAAGACAAGTGTGTGTATATGTTGTGCCACCAAACACAAGCACTGACTAAAAGAGAGAATCTGGAGCGGCACTGCAACACCAACCACCAGGAATTTAAAGACACCTACCCCCCAAAGAGCACAATTCGTGCCTGGAAAGTTGAGGAGCTGAAATCGGGGTTGAAGGTCCAGCAATCGTTTCTCACAAATCATGCTGCTCAAAATAAGGCTGCTATTGAAGCATCATTTCATGTAAGTCACCTTTTGGCTAAACACAAGAAGCCTTTTACAGATGGCGATTTATTCAAGGAAGCAATGGCCATTACCGCAGAGACTGTTTTTAATGACTTTTAAAACAAAAACTGCATCACAACTGCAATACATAATATACCGCTTGGCCCTGCAACAGTGACAAGGAGGGTAGAGTCACAGTCAGAGGACGTGGATCGACTTGTCACTCTGTGAGTATTTTTTCCACTGCAGTTCAATGAATCCCTTGATGTAATGCAAACAGTTTAGCTTGTTGTATTTGTCAGAATGGCTTTCTAGGATTTTACAACAAAGGAGGACTTCCTCACTCTTTTGCAATTGAAGGAAAGAACCTGAGGTGAGGATATTTACAATGAGCTTAAAAAATATGTCCGTGAAAATGACATCCCCATTCATAAACTGGTGGCAGTTACAACTGATGGGGCCGAGCAATGCGCGGTGTGCAGGTTGGTTTTATAGCAATAAGGGTCAGTGCCTACTTCAGGTTAACATATCTATGTGAAATAGCATTTTCACAGATGAAAATTATTAAATCTAAGTACAGAAGCTGACTTACTGACAGACACCTCACTAGGGCTGCCAACTTTACCACTCCCAAATAATGGACAAAAGTAGCAGTCAAATCCTGGGACATTTGTGTTTACCCCGAGAAAGACTACCATGACCATGGTGCGCATGCGCGATGTGCTGATTTTTTTTTAACCCCACCAATCGGTTTTGGCTTAATTTTCATTATTTCTACTTTATATAGGCTGTGTATTTATTATATCATTCCTGCTTTTAGTATATATTAGTGTTATTTTAGGTTTTATGTGTTATTTGGTATGATTTGGTAGGTTTTTTTTGGGTCTGGGAACGCTCAAAATTTTTTTTCCATGTAAATTAATGGTAATTGTTTCTTTGGCGTAAAGCATTTCGGCACGAAAGGTTTCATAGGAACGCTCTACCTTAGCGGGGGAAATACAGGACAGTTGGCAACCCTACACCTCACAGACTGTCTCAGACTGTCTCTGTAGTTATAAGCCAAATTTCAGGGAACTAGCAGAACGTATTTAGCCCCAGTCATCACACTGAGTGCAACAGTCAATTTTTATTCATTTATTTTTTGTGTTGAAATAAAATTAAATAATGAAACTTAGAATTAAAGGTGTGAAGTATTGTAATATTCTTAAAGAAGGACAGCTATGGCCTGTTTGATATGCTAGTTAGTGTTTTTTTTTGTTTGAATTAATTTGAAAGTTTGACAAAAGTATTTTGTGTAATTCAAATACAATTCGCCTAAATAAAAGGCCTCAAACTGGAAGTACAATCTGAGCTGTTTTTTCTCTAAACGATTTAGTAGGTAGATCTTACCTTTCACTGAGGTCGAGGTAGGGGATCTTGGGCTTAAAAAGGTTGGTGACCACTAAACTAGAGACACAGATCACATGACCTAAATGACTGCTATACAAAACTACCAGCAAAGGGTGCTAAATGACAAATAAAAACAACTGACTACTAAGGCAGCACAAAATTTTTAATATAATCCTGTAGATATTAGATCATCAAAAGGAACTTCACTGTTTACAATGTGTCAACTAGAAAAGTTAATTGAATGCTTGTATGTTCATACATACTAAATCCTCTCCCACGTGATACAGAAAAAACTAAATGTTTGATCAAATTCTGAAGATAAAATTGGCCAACCTGCTGTTAAATTTTCCACAAAGAATCACATACAATTAAGGTCACCAGTTGCGCAAGTTTTATAGGGTTTGTGTTACACCCAGAAGATCTCATGTGAGAAATGAGTGGATCGCCTTTTAGACTTTCATATGATATGACCTTTCATCTGAATGACGCACTTTAGAGATTTTTAACCCAAAAGGACCACAATCTTGCTCACTGTTCAACAACCTGTCATAGCATAGACATCAAATCTTTTCTAAATGGCTTTCAAATCTGTTCATGAAGTATACTGCACACAGCATGAACGCCTTTGTGTGATTGATTCAATGGATGACGTCCAGTTGGGTGGTCATGCACACATTAAAGATGAGTACACAATGTTGGCACCAGCAGCTTTGACAAAAATTGAACGCAGATGTTAGACAAATTTCTAGCAAATTTTGGAAAATGACCTACCCTTGCCCGAAGTTTTATTTTTTATCGTGCAGGTACTCACTGGACTGCCTTAATATATGCTTTCCTCAGTTACTGCTTCTCTTAGACTAACATGGATAACTATGGACTTTGGTTACATAATGATCAAACCCCAGCTATACACAGTAGGATGCTCTACTGCAAAAGTTTCATGTAATCATGCACATTGCCAATCCAGTGTTGTGACAGAATTTAAATCAATATTATGGGGAACCTACATAACTCCAATGTTCATTAATCCTGCAAGCAACCTGCTTTAAACACTTAAGCAATTTGGATTCTAGGCCTGCATTCTCCACGTGCTCACACATTTGGCAGGGGAGCTCGAAACTGCACTCCCCATTTCAACCAGGAAAGCTATACCATAAATGTAACACAAATATGAAAAATCACACACAGTACAACAACTAGAAAACTAAAACTCAATAAATAGCAGAAGAATTTATAATGCCAAGGACCAGATACACTGTCTACTCACAACATATGAAACACCACAGTACTTCTGTGGCCCAAATGATTATGAAAACAAACTTATCAATAAAGTCAATTGCTTGCATGTAATACTGTTTAGAACATTAAAATACTGGTTGACAAAGAAGGTGTCAAGTTGGCACTAAACAGAAGACAGGAGAGGGTGAAAAGCTTTTTAATTAGCTGTTTAAAATGCCAGTCAGTGAAATTTGCATCATAGTACTCCTGCAAAGTAATATACAGAGGAGAGGGCGAGAAGCTTTTTAATTAGCTGTTTAAAATACTAGTCAGTGCAACTGGCATCTAGGTACTCCAGCAAAGTTATACATAATATATCCAATACAAATTACTTTTGCTAAATGGGATTTGAACACAGACTAATTAAATGTCAACTGGCATCTCCATACCGCTCAAGTATATAATGAAAAATACGTCACAGCTACTAGTTAATGAATGGAGAACAAGTAGAAAGAATAATGAAAACAGGTCAGGGGAAATACATAGGAAAAAAACATGAAAACCTGACAACTTTGAAGAAAGGGAAAATCTATTCAATGGATGGTATATAACTTGAAGTTAGAAAACCAGACCTTACAGATGGAAATAGTAGTATACAGAATAGAGCACAATTCTGGATAATTGCCTTACTCATCAAGAGAGGCAGTAACAAGAGGGTAACAGCATTTTGGGAAAGCCAATCTACGATAAGGTCACAGAATTATAGACCATGGGAAGCAAGCTCTAAATTCACCAACTCTGCCATTTATCAAACACCTACTCATACAAATACTACCTTAATCCTAAAGAAAGAGACTGCGGATGCAGGAGTCTGAAGCAAAAAAAATTGCTGGAGAACTCAACAGTTAAATTAGTACAAAAACACAAAAAGTAAAAAGTGTGGTCATGTTCATGGGATCATTGTACATTCTGAAATCTGATGGCAGTGAGGAAGAAGCTGTCCTAAAATTTGAGTGTGTGTCTTCAAGCTCCTGTACCTCTTCCTGGATGGTGGCAATGCAAAGAGGGTCTGCTCTGTGTGTTCAGGATTCTAAGTGACAATGCCACCTTTTTGTGGCATCGCCTTTGGAAGTTGTCCTCAATGCTGGGGAGGCTAGTGCCCATGATAGAGCTGGCTGAGTTTGCAATTTTCTATAGCTTTTACCAACCCTGTGCAATGGCCCTCTCCGTGCCAGATGGTGATGCAAACACACAGATGCGCTCCATGTTACATCCGTAGAAATTTGTGAGAATCTTTACTGACGTACCTAGTCTCCTCAAGCTGCTAATGAAATATAACCACTGTCGTGACGTCTTTGACATTGCATCAATATGATGGGCTCAGAATAAATCTTTAGAGATGTTGACATCCAGGAAGTTGAAACTGTCACTGTAGATCCCTCAATGTGGACTGGTGTATATTCCCTCAACATCTCCTTCCTGAGATCCACAATCAATTCCTTGGTCTTATTGACATTGAGTGCAAGGTTGTTGTTTCAACACCACTCAACCAGCTGATCTATCTCACTCCTGTATGCCACCTTGTCATCATCTGAAATCCTGCTAACAGTAGTTGTGTCATTGGCAACTTTATAGATAGCATTTGAACTATGCCTAGCTACATAGTCGTTGGTGTACAAAGTACAGCAGCAGGCTAAGCACACATGCTTGAGGAGTGCCAGGGCTTATTGTCAGTGAGGAGATGTTATTTCTGATCTGCACAGACTGTGGTCTTCCAAAGAAGTCAAGGATCCTATTGTGAAGGGAGGTACAGACGACCAGGCTATGGAGCTTGTTGATTCGTACTGAGGGTATGATGATGAAATCAATAAACAGCAGCCTGACAAAAGTACTGCCATTGTCCATGTGATCCAAGGCCAAGTGGAGAGCCAGTGAGAATGCATCCACTGTAGACCTATTGTGGCGATAGGCAAACAGTAGCGGGTCCATGTCCTTGCTTAGGAAGGAGTTAATTTTGGCCATGACCAACCTATCCAAGTACTTCATCACTGCAGATGTGACTGCAACTGATTGATAGCCATTGAGGCAGCTCACCCTCCTCTTCTTGGGTACTGGTATGATTGCTGCCCTTTTGAAACAGGTGAAAAACTCTGACTACAGCAGTGAGAGACTGAAGATGTCCTTGAACATTCCCCGCTAGTTGGTTGGAACAACTTTTCAGTGCCCCACAAGGCACACCATCAGGGCCTGACACCTTGCGAGGATTCATTCTCACAAAAACATTCTGACATTGACCTCCGAGAGAGTTACAGGGTTACCAGATTCTGCAGGGATTCACACGGGTGTAGTTTTATTCTCCTTTTCAAAAGGTGCATAAAAGGCAATGCGCTCATCTGGGAATGAAGCATCACAACCATTCATGATGTTAGGTTTTGTCTCGTAGGAAGTAATGGCCTGCAAACCCTGCCAGAGCTGACATGCATCTGATTCAATCTTTAACTTCAATCAGAATTGTTTTTTTTTTTCGTTCTCAATATAGCCTTCAGTAGGTCATACCAGGACTTTTTACATGGTTCTTGTATAGCTCTAGTTTCTATCCCAGTAAGGTCAACCACTGCATTAGCTATGTATCCAATGAATAATATATAACTACACATTTTCTTCCCTTGCTCAGAAAGGGAACAGTTGATGTTCATTCACGTCACTTTTTCAGTAGGGAGGAAAAAAGTGTTTCTACAGAATACTTTTCTGAGCAATACTGAGCAAAACCTGCTGCCAAGTACGCCACTGACCCAAATGGAAATTACAAATTTGCCTTCTGCAAATTGGAAAGATGTCAACTTGCTGGCAAGGTCTCAATACTTCCATACAGCACCTTCTATATTAATAGAGCCTTGCAAGACATAGCACCTAAGGGTGGGGGAGGGGGGGAGATGAATACTCCCCATGAGCTGATTGTCAAACCTATCAATGACAATACATGTATCTAAACATCCTGAGCATTCAAGACCATTCAAGATCAGGGAACTTTTGCAAGAAGCTGTTCAGCCACATGTCCGTGAACTTAATCTAAGCAACTGAAAGTGAGGGATATGCTCATCTAGCTCATCCACCACTGGGCCACAGGAAGTCCAAAGTCAGAACCTGGCTTTGCCGGAAGTCCCTACCACAGTGCTGAGGTATCAGGTTGCATATAATGTGCCAGAGAAATAATCAAAATAATCAGAACCTATTTATTTGGGTGGCAGCTACTCTGTCTGGAGTTATTTTAAAATTCAAATTTGTTTTATTCTGAAGTGTTTAGTTTTTTTCAGTTAAATATTTTCAATTACAGTTGTAACAAAATCTTACTTATAGCCATTTTAATACTTGTCATATCCTTTAAATTACAACAAATGCCATCGGTAAATATTGCAAGCCGGGGGGCGGGGGGGGGGGAGGAAAGCACTGGAGAACCACATTTGTAGAAAGAGAAAGAGTTAATACTTCAGGTCAAAGGTAAAGGGCCAATGACCTGAAGCACTAAATGCTTCTTTCCACAGATGCTGCCGAACCCCAATATTATTTTATTTGACAGGATGCAAAGACATGCTCCAACTTTGTCAAGGATTCCTGTTGCAGGGAATCAACAGTACTCAGCCTAACAACTAGTCACCGCTTGAGCCCTCATTAAGTCACGTAAGGTGTTCTTTGGTTTGCTCTCTACAAACATGAGAGTAGGTGGTGCAGTGGCTAGCTCAATTGGGCCCACACAAGCAATTTAGAGTTCTAAAAAAAATGTTAAAAAATAAATAATTCTTGGCAAGAAAATCATAAATTGCCATGCTCCTCTCAGATAGTCCTCTACATAGAGATTAATATTAAAGAAATGCCAGTAAAGGTATATCAGCCAGGTTGGGATCTGTGTGGTAATCCTAAACTAGGTGGCACAGATGGAGGAATAATAGCAGTTCAGTGCAGAATTAATTTCCCAGATAGTTGCAGCCCAAGAGTACTGAATAGTCTTCTGTTAGTCTTATCATGCCTCAAGGTAGTTTAAAAAAAATACAATAGACAAAGTTTAGAGAGTTCTACATTTACCTCAATGCAGTATTATTTCAGCTATAAGTTTAGATGCAAGTCTCAATCTGCCTAATAGGCATATTAAAGTCAAACACTGAGCCAAACAATGAAAAATGCTGGAGTCAAATATTCAGCATCACTAATTCTTAAGGCCTGTACAATGAATTCAAAAAGGTAGTTATTTTACAATTTTTCTATCGAGCAGTTGATTCCTCTGCACATTTAGATCTTATCCTGTGCCATGAAAAATATATCAGCTGTAGATCCTTTAGCAGTGCATGTTGTTGTAAAGTGCATACATCATGAATGGACCTTCAAAAGACTGGTGAAATTTTACATTATTGAAGTTGACTAGCTCTGGTCAAATGATCAAATTGCAGTTTTAGTTCATGTGACTTGCTTATTAAATGCTACATGTATGGCAAGCAAATCAAATCATTAATTTGTTTAGTCCTAAAAATATTAGACATTTCAGAAAGTGTTAAATGTAATTATGAAGGTTCAGGACCAGAGAATAGAATAAACACGATCTAAAAATTCTTATCTGTCGGTTTCGCTGCTCCAGTGCTCTAATCTCTTAGAATCTTATCATCTATGCTCCTCCATTCTGACTTTTTCAACATCCCTTAAACTAATTGTTCTGCAAGCTACTGAGACTTTGGAAATCCCTCTCCAATTTCTCCTGACATTACCATCTTTTTAAGTACTCTTTAAAACTTAACTGGTGAAGCTTTGGTCATCCGCTTCAATGTCATTTTATCATGTCAACAGTGCTCATTTAAAGATATTAAATTAATAGAAAGTTATGCTTATACTGCATTAAAAAAAGTTGCCTTTAAATTATTAATAGTTGTTTATATTACACAGTTTGCTTATATGCTAAACTCTAATTATAATTCTTCATGTAAAGATTACTTTATTTATCAATTATACTCTAATCAGGTCAAAACAGTGTATAAATACTCTAATTTATTCAATAGATTTTGTACTTTATCAAAATGACCCGAAGTATATTCTTTAATAATAATTTTAGTAATTTGTTTTTCCAGCCCTCTCAAGTCTTTATCAAAATTTGACAATGAATGATTTGATACTGTATTTCATTTTACTTACTGTTTCACCTATTCCATGACCTGCATCCATGCAGTAAGCTGCAAACACTGCCCAAGCATACCTTACCATATTTGGATATCAATTGGATAGTTGGATTATCCAAGACAGAGCTTGTCCATACCCAGAAAGGGCACAAACGAGCAATATCCAACCCTTCACATTTTTACAAAACAGTACTTAAACCTCAGAATATAAAATGAGCCCAAGACGAAGGCCACACGGGCTTTCTAAATTGTTCAGGAAATAAATATTACTTACAGTAGATGGAAACAAATCAAAAATACATTGTACAGTAAGGCAAACATTTTTCTGAACACTAGAAACATTAGCTAAGATTTAAATCCCCGTTCAGAAGGATTGATACAAGTACAATTAATGATGAATTCTTCACTCAGAATATGGCAGGAATTTAACTTTCATATTTAATTTAATGTGAAGAGGCACCTCAAGCATCTGGAGGGGTACTGCCAATGTTGCCTGTGAAAGATCATATGCATCAAGTGAAAAGACTGCTACACTACTATCAGCATCATTGTTAAAACAATTGTTATTATCAATGACACAATTAATCTGGCAGTTGCCAGATTTTCATCTTCCCAGAAAAGTCCGTTAATCTCAGCTCAATGAAACATTATAAAATTGAAAGTACTATTCAAGAAAACACCTGCTGATATCAAAAGCTGGAAGAAGCACACCAACTGATGGAGAGTTCTCAGTACACGTACACCGTACACGTGTGCATTTACACACACAAACAATGCCTTGTCATTCTGCTGAGCTTTTATTCAGGTTTCTGGTTGACTTTTTGGTAAATATTGGCAGTTTTCTTTTCACTATTTTCATTAAATTTTGTAATTTAGATTTTTGACACACTTAATAAACACCCTTGCATGAAACTCCAGCCATTTTTTCCCTTCGGGCATAATCCAAGCGTCGTAACAAACTGGCTACAAATGCTGTCTTATGTTCAATCAGAGAATGGCCTCTTCAGATAGAAAGCAGTGTACAGTGGCATGCAAAAGTTTGGATACCCCTGGTCAAAATTTCTGTTACTGTGAATAGCTAAGCGAGTAAAAGATGAACTGATTGCCAAAAGGTACAAAGTTAAAGTTGACACATTTCTTCAATATTTTAAGCAAAAAAACTTCTTTATTTCCATCTTTTACCGTTTCAACATAACAAAAAAGGAAAAGGCTTCGGGCACCCTGCATAGTCAGTACTTAGTAACACCCCTTTTGCAAGTATCACAGTTTGTAAACGCTTTCTGTAGCCAGCTAAGAGTCTTTCAATTCTCGTGAGGGGATTTTCGCCCATTTTTCCTAGCAAAAGGCTTCTAGTTCTGTGAGATTCTTGGGCCGTCTTGCATGCACTGCTCTTTTGAGGTCTATCCACAGATTCTCGATGATGTTTAGGTTGAGGGACTGTGAAGGCCATGGCAAAACCTTCAGCTTGAGCCTCTTGAGGTAGTCCATTGTGGATTTTCAGGCGTGCTTAGAATCACTATCCTGTTGTAGAAGCCATCCTCTTTTCATCTTCAGCCTTTTTTACAGACAGTGTGATGTTTGCTTCCAGAATTTGCTGGTATTTAATTGAATTCATTCTTCCCTCTACCAGTAAATGTTCCCCGTGCCACTGGCTGCAACACAAGCCCAAAGCATGATCAATCCACCCCCGTGCTTAACAGTTGGAGAGGTGCTCTTCTCATGAAATTTTGCACCCTTTTTTCTCCAAACATACCTCTGCTCATTGCGGCCAAAAAGTCCTATTCAAAAAGTTTGAAGGAACATCTAAACAAGCCTGATGCATTTTGGAAACAAGTCCTGTGGACTGATGAAGTTAAAATAGAACTTTTTGGCCGCAATGAGCAAAGTGGCACGGGAAACATTTACAGGTAGAGGGAAGAATGAATTCAACTAAATACCAGCAAATTCTGGAAGCAAACATCACACCGTCTGTAAAAAAGCCAAAGATGAAAAGAGGGTGGCTTCTACAACATGATAATGATCCTAAACACACCTCAAGATCCACAATGGACTACCTCAAGAGGCGCAAGCTGAAGGTTTTGCCATGGCCCTCACAGTTCCCCGACCTAAACATCTTCGAGAATCTGTGAATAGACCTCAAAAGAGCAGTGCATGCAAGACGGCCCAAGAATCTCACAGAACGAGAAGCCTTTTGCAAGGAAGAATGGGCGAAAATCCCCTAAGCAAGAATTGAAAGACTCTTAGCTGGCTACAAAAAGCGTTTACAAGCTGTGATACTTGTCAAAGGGGGTGTTACTAAGTACTGCCATGCAGGGTGCCCAAACTTTTGCTTTGGGCCCTTTTCCTTTTGTTATTTTGAAACTGTAAAAGATGGAAATAAAGAAGTTTTCTTGCTTAAAATATCAAAGAAATGTATCGTCTTTAACTTTATGCCTTTTGGAAATCAGTTTATCTTTTACTCGCTTAGCTATGCACAGTAACAGAAATTTTGACCAGGGATGCCCAAACTTTTGCATACCACTGTATGTGATATGAGAACAGGACGGGAAAGGATATGCTGTAAGCAGTACTGATATTCAAGGAAATCCATGTTTGTTGTCAGTGTTGGATTCCTGAATCACCTCAGAACCCATAAGTAAATCTGTGGTAAGGATTATTTTTGAACCAAGGATTTGCAACTACTGTCAAATATATTCAAGTGTTAGGAAATAAAACTTGCATTGCAGCTACAAGAGAGGGTTACAAATTCCTCAGCAATCAATATTTCTTTCATCTCCCTTAAATGCCTCAATTTTGATTTGCTACCAGAACCACCACTTGTACATGTCTTAAGAGCAGAAAACTTCACTTTGGACGATTTCTTGCATTGAAATCAGCATTTCATCATTGTTCACATCAACACAAACAATTGATGCACACATATACCTCCATCTGAAATTCAATTTTCATCTTTGATCAAGAGCCACATCATTTCATTTGGGGCTATCACCAAAGGATGAGCAGCTTTAAACTCCTGGATGTCAACACCTCGAAGGACATGTCCTATGTCTCCCACATAATGCAATCATGAAGACTACTTCATTAGGAGTTTGAGGAGATTTAGTATGTCACTGTACATGTCTGGTGGAGAGCATTCTGACTGAATGCATCACAGCCTGGTATGCAGTCTCCAAGGCACAGCATCATAAGATGTTGTAGAGGTTGTATACTCAGTTAGCTCCAACACAGAAACAACCCTACCCACATCGAGGACATCTTCAAAAGACAGTGCCTCAAGCAGGCAGCTTCCATCCATGACATTAGCTCTTAATGATTCAGAGTGAATGCTGCCCCACTTAATTATTAACAAACTAGTTCTTCCCTTGTCAGTTTTCTGAATGGTCCCAAACTTCATGAACACTATCAGAGTATTCATTTTTTATTTGCACTATTTCATAATTTATAGTAATTCAATGTCTGCATTATACCGCTGTCACAAAACAAGTTTCATGGCAAATATAACAGTGATAATAAAACTGATTCTGAGAGTAGCCCATTTTTCAAGGCAATGACTGTAAAGTAAAGGGATCATGAAATTATGTTGCCCTCAAAAGCTCAAAGACTGAACATGTGCTTTTTAGGAAATGCAACCAGTTGTCTTTACTTTGAAATTATATTCCAATTCTCCATATAATGCAGTAGTTTTGTGAATGTCCTCCAAAATGTCTGACAAACTTGTCAGTCAATGAAGGATGAGCAAGAATTACAATGTAAGAATTCATTCGTGAGTAGGATAGACAATAAAGTAATACACTAAAACTTAAAGAATAAAGGGAACACACATATATTTTTAAATATTCAAAATGTTACTATATTTGTATCATTAGAATTTCAGCACATTACTGACCAAGAGAACAAAGTACTTTGATTTTCATTTCTGAGGTGTAATCACCACTGGCATACCGATCACTTGTTCACATCCAAGTTCATTGTCATTCAACCATATACATATATACTGCCAATCTAAACAACATTCCTCTGGACCAATGTGCACAACACAGTACATATAACTCACACACAACACAAGTTAAAAGTTAAACAGTATAAAGCTATTGGCACTTCACGAGACCTGGGTGGTGGCAGGGAGTTCAGTAATCTCACGGTCTGGAGGAAGAAGCTATTTCTTATCATAACAGTTCTTGTCCTAATGCTATGGTAACCTCTGCCTGATGGGAGGGAGGAGATTGTTGGACAGATTGCAGGGATCGTTGACAATGCTAAGAGTCTTGCATATGCAGCACTCCTGACAAGCAACTCAGATGGGTGGAAGAGAGACCCTGATAATCCTCTCAGCAGTCCTCACAATCCTCTGTAGGATCTTGCAGTCAGATGCCTTGCAATTACCATACCAGATGGAGTACCAGGCTGTTCCGAATTGCCCTGGCAGTTCAGACTGCAGATAGAGGACCCAATCTCACTTTTAATTTTAGAAGTCCCATTTAAGCAAAGGCATACTATTTACCAAGTTAGGACATGAAAGATTTCTTCCATAATTCATTATGCACCAAATAAGCTTCTGCAACAAAATGACAGATTTTTCTATTAATTCTGTATTTAATTAACCACCTGAATAGAAATTCCTCAACAGCTGGAATGGGATTACAGTTCACCTCTCCAGATCACTAGTCAGGTAAGAGACTAGCTCACAATGCACTGGGGGCCCTCAGGTGTACTCTGGAACCTTAATAGCTTGACTAAATTCTGCAAATAAAATGATTTTCAAAAAAACTATTCTTGCGATAAACATTAAACTATGAAACTCTGTACAGTGTTGTCCAAGAAAAGCTCGTGAAAGAAAGACCTTATGTTGTTTATCCAATTTCTTTTCCACTAATAACACTTGGTTAAGAGTTAGCTCCAAGGTGATAACCTATGGCATGGTTATTCAGCTTATTGCCGCAGTAAAAACCAGTTTAGATTGCGCATTCCATTTTATGAGGGCAGGATTACTTAATGATGATTGACCTGACAAATGTCCCTGGCTCATGCACAAGATGTAATAGATACACACGATGAAATGCAACTGATATTTATAGTAAAGCTGCGTTTGAAGTTGCTTTCTTCTTTATATGATCTTTCCATCAACATAACAACTTTGGTGCCTGAACCTCCAGATTTATGGTTTACATACCTTGGGAGCCACAGAATTTCCACTTTTTTTCTTTTGGGAAAGGAAATTTCAGTGAATCTTGAAACTGGAGGCTATGCTGGGTAAATTCCAAAATAGGCAAGGCATTCTCATCGATTTTATAAAAACTTGAAGTATCACTTATTCAAAAGTGATTTAAAATGTTTGCCTCCACAGAATCGTTAAAAAAAACCTAGAACAAGAGGCCAGTCAGCCTATTTCAGAAGTAAATCAGCTGAGCCTGTAAGATTCCAGCATCTCAGGTCTTGTCTCCTCCCTTAAAACGCATTTGATCTGGCTTCCTGTGTCCCCTTAAAGCTTACTGGGTTCACAGAGAAAAACACATTACAGTTTCTGTGTAATATCTAAGATAAAGTTAATTAAAAGTGTTTGAATATTAACAGTCCAAATCACTCAGTCCAGTATGTCTAACGTCCTGACTGTGCTGGATTAATGGAATGTTACTGCATAGTCATGGAGTTGAACAGCATAGAAATTGGCCCCTCAGTTCAACTCCTTCACATTGACATGATGTCCATGTCATGAGTAAAACAATAAGATATAGCACCAGAATTAGGCCATTTGGCCATCAAGTCTGCTCTGCCATTTCATCATGGCTGTTCCATTTCCCTCTCAGCCTCGAACTCCTGTCTCCTTCCCATACACCTTCATGCCCTCACTAATCAAGAATCTATCAACCTCTGCCTTAAATACAGAAACATAGAAAACCTACAGGACAATACAGGCTCTTCAGCCCACAAAGCTGTGCCAAACATGTCCTTACTTAGAACTACCTAGGCTTACACATAGCCCTCTATTTTTCTAAGCTCCATGTACCTACCAAGGAGCCTCTTGGAAAAGACCCTATCGTATCTGCCTCCGCACCGCCAGCAGCCCATTCCATGCACTCACCACTCTCTGCGTAAAAAACTTGCCCCTGATATCTCCTCTGTACCTACTTCCAAGCGCCTTAAAACTATGCCCTCTCATGCTAGCCATTTCAGCCTTGGGAAAAAGCCTCTGACTATTCACATGATCAATGCCTCTCATTATCTTGTACACCTCTATAAGGTCACCTCTCATCCTTCATCGCTCCAAGGAGAAAAAGACAAGTTCACTCAACCTATTCTCATAAGGCATGCTCCCCAATCCATGCAACATCCTTGTAAATCTCCTCTGCACCCTTTCTATGGTTTCCACATCCTTCCTGTAGTGAGGCAACCAGAATTGAGCATAGTACTCCAAGTGGGGTCTGACCAGGGTCCTATATAGCTGCAACATTACCTCTTAGCTCTCAAACTCAATCCCACGACTGATGAAGGGCAATGGACCATATGCCTTTTTAACCACAGAGTCAACCTACGTAGCAGCTTTGAGTGTCTGATGGACTCTAACCCCAAGATCCCTCCGATTCTCCACACTACCAAGAGTCTTACCACTGATGCTATATTCTGCCACCATATTTGACCTACCAAAATGAACCACCTTACACTTATCTGGGTTGCACTCCATCTGCTACTTTTTGCATCTGATCAATGACCCGTTGTAACCTCTGACAGCCCTCCACACTATCCACAACACCCCTAACCTTTGTGTCATCAGCAAGTTTACTAACCTATCCCCCCACTTCCTCATCCAGGTCATTTATAAAAATCACAAAGAGTAGGGGTCCCAGAAGAGATCCCTGAGGCACACCATTAGTCACTGACCTCCATGCAGAATATGACCCATCTTACAACCACTCTTTGCCTTCTGTGAGCAAGCCACTTCTGGATCCACAAAGCAATGTCCCCTTGGATCCCATGCCTCGTTACTTTCACAATAAGTCTTGCATGGGGTACCTTGTCAAATGCCTTGCTGAAATCCATATACACTTACAGTTCTACCTTCACCAATCTGTTTCGTCACATCCTCAAAGAATTCAATCAGGCTTGTAAGGCACAACCTGCCTTTGACAAAGCCATACTGACTATTCCTAATCATATTATGCCTCTCCAAATGTTCATAAATCCTGCCTCTCAGGATCTTCTCCATTAACTTACCAACCACTGAAGGAAGACTCACTGGTCTATAATTTCCTCGGCTATCTCTACTCCCTTTCTTAAATAAGGGAACAACATCCACAACCCTCCAATCCTCAGGAACCTCTCTTGTCCTCATTGATGATGCAAAGATCGTCGCCAGAGGCTCAGCAATCTCCTCCCTCGCTTCCTACAGTTGCCTGGGTTACATCCCATCCGGTCCCGGTGACTTATCTAACTTGATGCTTTCCAAAAGGTCCAGCACATCCTCTTCCTTAATAGCTACCTGCTCAAGCTTTTCAGTCCGCAGCAAGCCATCCCTACAATCGCCGAGATCCTTCTCATAGTGAGTACTGAAGCAAAGTATTCATTAAGTGCCTCTGCTATCTCCTCCGGTTCCATACACACTTTTCCACTGTCACACTTGACTGGTCCTATTCTCTCATGTCCTATCCTCTTACTCTTCACATACTTGTAGAATGCCTTGGGGTCTTCCTTAATCCTGTCTGCCAAGGCCTTTCATGGCCCCTTCTAGCTCTCCTAATTTTATTCTTAAGCTCCTTCATGCTAGCCTTATAATCTTCTAGATCTCTATCATTACCTAGATTTTTGATCCTTCAGTAAGCTCCTCTTTTCTTCTTGACTAGATTTACAACAGCCTTTGTACAGCACAGTTCCTGCACCCTACCATCCTTTCCCTGTCTCACTGGAACGTTCCTATGCAGAACCCCACGCAAATATCCCTGAACATTTGCCACATTTCTTCCGTACCTTTCCCTGAGAATATCTGTTTCCAATTTATGCTTCCAAGTTCCTGCCTGATAGCCTCATATTTCCCCTTACTCCACTTAAACGTTTCCCTAACTTGTCTGTTCCTATCCCTCTCCAATGTTATGGTAAAGGAGATAGTGATCACAATTCTATCTCCAAAATGCTCTCCCCCGCTGAGAGATCTGACACCTGACCAGGTTCATTTCCCAATACCAGATCAAGTACAGCCTCTCCTCTCGTAGGCTTATCTACATACTGTGTCAAGAAACCTTCCTGAACACACCTCACAAACTCCACCCCATCTAAACCCCTCACTCTAGGGAGATGCCAATCAATATTTGGGAAATTAAAATCTCCCACCACAACAATCTTTTGCAGAATCCATTTCCCTATCTGTTCCTCAATGTCCCTGGTACTATTGGGTGGTCTATAAAAAACACCCAGTAGAGTTACTGACCCCTTCCTATCCCTAACTTCCACCCACAGAGACTCCGTAGACAAACCCTCTATGCCTTCCTCCTTTTCTGCAGCCGTGATGCTACTCCTGATCAACAGTGCCTCGCCCCCAACTCTTTTGCCTCCTTCCCTGTCCTTTCTGAAACATCTAAAGCCTAGCACTTGAATTAGCCATTCCTGCCCCTGCACCATCCAAGTCTCTGTAATGGCCACAATATCATAGCTCCAAGTGCTGATCCACGCTCTAAGCTCATCCGCTTTGTTCATAACACTCCTCGCATTAAAATAGACAAATCTCAAACCATCGGTCTGACCACGTCCCTTCTCTCAGCTGCCTATCCTCCCTTTCGCACAGTCTCCAAGCTTTCTCTATTTGTGAGCCAATGTCACTTTAGTTCAGTTTCCACCCCCCCAGCAATTCTATATACCCAATAAGTAGGCCTCCACAACTGCCAGTGACAAAGAATTCCACAGATTTGCCACCTTCTGGCTAAAAAAATTCCTCATCATCTGTTCTAAATGGAGAGCCCACTATTCTGACACTGTGCCCTCTGTTCCTAGACTCCCCCACCATTGGAAACACCCTCTCCACATCCCCTCTTGTGAGCCTTTTCAACATTCGATGGTTTCAATGAGATCCTCCCTCACTCCTGTGAAGTCCAGCGAGTACATGCCTAGAGCCATTAAATGCTCTACATATGATAAACGTTTCAAATGTGGAATCATTTACGTGAACCTCCTCTGAACGCTCTCCATTGTCAGCTTATCTTTTCTTAGATAAGAGGCCCAAAACTGCTCACAATACTCCAACTGAGGCCTCAACAGTGCTTTAAAACCATTACATCCTTGTTTTTGTATTCTAGTCCTCCTGAAGTGAATGGTGAGATTGCATTTGCCTTCCTCACCACAGACTCGACAAGCAATTTAATCTTTAGGGAATCATGAACAAGGACTCCCAAGTCCCTTTTGCATCTCAGTGTTTTGTATTTTCTCTCCATTTACAAAACAGTCAACCCTTTCATTTCTTTTACCAAAGTGCATGGCCGCACACTTGCAAAACAATATATTCCATCTGCCACTTCTTCGCCCGTTCTCCTAAACGAAGTCCTTCTTTCCTCAGAACTACCTGTCCCTCTACCCATTTTCATATCGCCTGCAAACATTGCAACAAAGCCATCAATTCCATCTATTATAAAGTAACAAGAAGTGTATATATGGTAAAGTGACAAGAAGTGGTCCCAAAACAGACACTACACTAGAACACTACTAGTCACTGGCAGCCAACCAGAAACCACTCTTTGCTTCCTGCCATTCAGCCAATGCTCTATCTGTGCTGGTATCTTTCCTGCTATACTTGTTAAGCAGCCTCATGTATGGCACCTCAACAAAGGCCTTCTGAAAATCCAAGTATGCAACATCGGTCTGTCTTGCTTTGTCTACTCTTTAAAGAATTCCAACAGATTTGTCAGGCAAGATCTTTCCTTGAGGAAACCATACTGACTTGCATGTTCCTGTCAGGAAAAAAAAAGGCACAGACGACAGGTTTAGGAACCTTGGCTTTTGAAAGCTATTGAGCCCTGGTTAAGAAAATGGAGGTGCACAGCAGGTAGAGGCAATGAGGTACATGAGTATAAAGAGAGTCCCAAGGAACTCACCAGATTCAGTTGCAAGAAAGGTTTGTGAACCCTTGGCAATTACTTGGTTTTCTGCATTATTTATAAAATGTGGTCTGATCTTCATCTAAGTCATAATAAAAGACAAACACAATCTGCCTAAACTAATAACATACAAACAATTGTAGTTCTTCACATCAATACTGAGTACACCATTTAACTAATCTCAGTCTTGGGTCAAAAAAGTGTGTGAACCTCTGGGGTAATGCCCTGTACAAAAGCTATTTGGAGTCAGGTGTTCTAATCAATGAGGTGAGATTGGAGGTGTGGGCTGTAGAGGTGCCCTGTCTGTATGAAAAAGACACACAAGTCAGATTACTGCCAGAGCCTGCTCTTCTCAAGAAAGATCTGTTTATGTGCACCATGCCTCGATCAAAACAACCTTCAGAGGAGCTTAGAAGAAGAATTGTACAGAACAATGAAGCTGGAAAAGGTTACAAAAGCATTTCTAAAGACCTGAATGTTCATCAGTCCACGGTAAGAGAGGGCGCTTACAAAATGAAGGAAATTCAGTACTGTTGCTACTGTGCCTAGGGGTAGACGTCCTACAAAGAACACACTAAGGGCACAATGTACAATGCTGAAAGAGGTGATAAGGAACCCAAGGGTAATGGCAAAAGACCCACAGAAATCTCTAGAACTTGCTAAAGTCTCTGTTCACGTGTCCACTACAAGAAAAACGCCGAACAAGAACGGTGTTCATGGAAGGGCTCCACAGAGGAAACCACTGCTCCCATAACATTGTGGTGCATCTCAAGTTTGCAAAAGACACCTGGATGTTCCACAGCACTACTGGGACAATGTTCTGTGGACAGATGAGACAGAAGTTGAACCTCCTGGCAGAAATGCACATTGCTGTGTTTGGAGGAAAAAAGGCACTGCACACCAATACCAAAACCTCATCCCTGCTGTGAAGTATGGTGGAAGGAGCATCATCGTTCGGGGTAGCTTTGCTGCTTCAGGGCCTGGACAGCTTGCAATCATTGGGTGAACAATGAATTCAAAATTATACCAAGATATTTTACAGGAGAATTGTCAGGGTAGCAGTCTGTAGTCGTTTGTCATCTAAATCAACAATCTGGAAGATCGTGTGGTTAACTGGATCAGCAACTTTGCTGATGACACAGATTGAGGGTATAGTGGATAGTGAGAATGAGTACCAAAGCTTATAGTGGAATCTAAACCAGCTGTGAAAGTGGGCTGAAAAATTGGCATAGGGAACTTAAAGCAGACAAGTGTAAGGTGTTGCACTTTTGGAGGACAAACCAGGGTAGGACTTGGATGGTAAGTGTTAGGGTTCTGAGGAGTGCAGTAGGACAAAGGAATCTGCGAATACAGAACCATAGTTCCTTGAAGTAGTGTCACAGGATTATAAAGAAAGTTCTTGGCACATTGACCATCATAAATCAAAGTATTGAGGACAGGAGTTGGAATGCTATGCTGAAGTTGTACAAGGTGTTGGTGAGGCCGAATTTGGAGTATTGTGTGCAGTTTTGGTCACCTAACTACAAGAAAAATGTCAATGTGATTGAAGGAATACAGAGAAAATTCCCAAGGATGTTGTCGGAATGGGAGGATGCAAGTTATCGGGCAAGGTTGAATAGGGTAGGACTTTACTCCCTAGAGCGTAGAAGAATGAGGAAAAATTTGAGAGGTATACAAAATTAAGTGGTATAGATGAGGTAAATGTAAGCAGATGTTTTTCATTGAGGTTTGGTGAGATTACAAACAGATGTCATGGGTTAAGGGTGAAAGGTAAGATGTTTAAGGGGAACATGAGGAAGAACCTCTTCACTCAGAGTGTGGAAAAAGCTGCCAGAAGTGTTGGATACAGCTTTGATTTCAACATTTAAGTGAAATTTGGATAGGAACATGGATAGAAGGTGTATGGATGGCTGTGGTCTAGGTGCAAGTCGATGGGATTACTACTTGCTAGCGCTGTTGGGGAGGGTTTAAACAAATTTGACAGGGGGATTGGAATCGGAGTGATAGGGCTGAGGACAGGTAGTTGGTTTATAAACAGAGGCAGTGTGTAGTGAGACTGCTGGCAAGAAGGTGGCAAAATTGCAGTTAACAGGATGAGTTGCAATGCAAAAGAGGGACAAAAATCAAAAAGGGTGATGAATATATCGCTGAAGGTAATATATTTGAATGCACACAGTATACGGAATAAGGTAGATGAACTTGTAGCACAGTTACAGATTGGCTTGTTATACATTGTGGGCATCACTGAATCTTGGCTGAAAGGAGATTAGAGCGGGGAGCTTAATGTCAAAGGAACATATTGTATTAAAAGGACAGGCATGTAGGCAGAGGGGTTTGGGTGGCTCTGTTGGTAAAGAAATTAAATTAAATTAAATTAAATCATAGAAAGAGGTGACAAAGGATCAGAAGGTATAGAATCATTGTGGGTAGAGCTAAGAAACTGCAAGGGTAAAAAAAACCCTGTTGGGAATTATATACAGACATCCAAACAGTAGCAAAGATGTGGTCTATAGTTTACATTGGGAGACAGAAAACATGTCAAAAGGGCACTGTTCAGAGAGTCATGGGGGGTTCCAATATGCAGGTAGATTGGGAAAATCAGGTGGATGCTGGATTCCAAGACAGAGAATTTATAGAATGCCTAGGAGATGGCTTTTTAGAGCAGCTTGAGATTGAGTCCACTAGGTCATCAGCTATTCTGGATTGGATGCTGTGCAATAAACCAAAATTGAATAGAGAGCTTAAGGTAAAGGAACCCTTAGGGGTTAAGTGATCATAATATGATAGAATTCACACTGCAATTTGAGGAGGAGCTAAAGTTAAATGTATCAGTAACATACAGAATTACAGAGACATGAAAGAGGAGCTGTCTAAAATTGATTGGAAGGGAACACCAGCAGGGAAGATAGCAGAGCAGCAATGACTGATATTTCTGGCAGCAATTTGGAAGGCACAAGATAGATACATCTCAAGGTAGTAGCAGTATTCTAAAGGTAGGCTGATGCAGCCGTAGCTGACAAGTCAAACCCAACATAAAAGCCAAGAAGAGAGTAATTATTGGGAAGCTTTTAAAAACCAACAGAAGGCAACTTATAAAGTCATAAAGAAGAAAAAGATGGAATACGAAGGTAAGCTAGCCAATAATATTAAAGAGAATACCAAAAGTTTCTTCAGATATATAAAGTGTAAAAGAGAGGCGAGACTAGATATCAAACCACTGGGAAATGATGCTGGAAAGGTAGTAATGGGGGACAAGGAAATGCTGGAGGAACTGAATAAGTATTTTGCACTAATCTTCTCTGTGGAAGACACTAGCAGTATACTGGAAGTTTGAGATGTCAGATGACAGAAGTAAGTGAAGTTGCTAATACTTGTGAGACGGTTCTTGGGAAACAAAGTTCAAAATAAAATTTATCATCAGACTACATATAACCCTGAGATTTTTTCCTGCGGGCATACTTAGCAAATCTATAGATCAGTAACTGTAAACAAACTGAGCGAATGCAAATATAAATAAATAATAATAAATAATGAGAGCGTGAAATAACAAGATAGAGTCCCCGAAATGAGACTATCGGACTTCGGAACAGCAGAAATAGAATGACTGTAGTTATCCCCTTTTGTTCAGGAGCCTGATGGTTGAGGGGTAGTAACTGTTCTTGATCCTGATGGTGTGAGTCCGGAGGCACTTGTACCATCTACCTGATGGCAGCAGTGAGAAAGGAGCATGGTCTGGGTGGTAAGGATCTTTGATGAGGGATGCTGCTTTTCTGTATCATTTTACGAAGAATTTTGACGACATGCCGAATTTTTGCAGATTCCTGAAGTAGAGGCGCTGTCATGCTTTCTTTACAATTTATATGGTGGGTCTAGGACAGATCCTCTGAGATAGTAACATGCAGGAATTTAAAGTTACTGACCCTCTCCACTCTGATGAGTACTGGCTCATGACTCTCTGGTTTCCCTGTACTGAAATCTACAGCAAGTTCCTTGGTCTTATTGATATTGATTGAGAGGTTATTGCTAATACATCACTCAGCCAAGTTTCCAATCTCCCTCTTGAATGCTGATTCATTACCGCCTTTGACAGAGCCCACAACAGTGGTGTCATCAGCAAACTTGTATATGACGTTGGAGCTGTATTTAACCACAGAGTCCTAGGTGTAAAGTGAATAGAACAGCGGCTAAGCACACATCTCTGTGGTGCTCCCGTGCTGATGGAGATTATGGAAGAGATATTTTTACCAATCTGAATTGACTGGGGTCTACAAGTGAGGAAATCCAAGATCCAACTGCACAAGGGTGTATTGAGACCTAGGTTTTGGAATTTACTGATTAGTTTTGAGGAGATAATGGCATTAAATGCTGAGTTGTAATTGATAAAGAGCATCCTGATGTCTGCATCTTTGCTGTCCAGATGTTCCAGGGTTGTGTGAAGAGCCAATGAGAAGGCATCCGCTGTGGACGTGTTGCTTAGGTAGGCAAATTGGAGCGGATTCAAGTCGCCACTCAGACAAGAGATGATATGCTTCAACACCAGCCTCTCAAAACACTTCATCACTGTGGATGTAACTGCCACTGGGAGATAGTCATTGAGGCAGGTTACCACACTCTTCTTGGGCACCAGTATGACTGAAGCCTGCTTAAAGCAGTTGGGTAGTACACACTGCCGGAGCGAGAGGCTGAACATGTCCGTGAGCACACCAGCCAGTTTGTCAGTAGAGGTCTTCAGTACCTAGCCAGATACTCTGTCCGGACTGAATGCTTTCCTTGGATCCATTCTCCTGAAGGCAGGCAGCAAGTCATCTTCAGAAACTGAGACCAAAGGATCATCAGGAGGCATTAGGGGTGCACAATGGTTCCTCACCGTTCTGATGGTCGAAGTGAACATAGAAGGCACTGAACCCACCTGGAACTGAAGCTCTGCTGTCCCTTATGTTGCAAGATTTAACTTTGTAGGAGGCTATGGCATTCAAACCCTGCCACTGCTGTCAAGCATCTCTCATTGATTCCAGTGTAGTCCAGAATCTCCACTTCACCCTTGAGATGGCTTTCCAGAGATCATACCTGCACCTCCTGTAGAATTCTTGATCTTCAGACTTGAATGCTCCTGATCTGGCTCTCAGCAGGTTCTGGATTTCACTGTTCATCCAGGGCTTCTGAATGGGGAAAGCCCTGAATGAGTTCCTGGGGTTGCACTCATCCACAGCTGTTTTAATGAAGTCTGTAATGACCCTGGGGTAGTCATTCAGGTGCTCAGATGAATTCTTGAATAAGGCCCAGTCCCTGGACTCAAAGCAACTGTGTAACTGTTCCTTTGCCTCCGCAACCACCTCTTGGTTGACTTAATCGCCAGAGTCTTGCTTTTTAGGTTCTGTCTCTATGCAGGTAGCAGGAGTACAGCCAAATGGTCCGATTTGCCAAATGCAGTCTTGGAAAGGAACAATAGGCATTCCTTATCGTAGTGATCTAGTGTGTTGGGACCTCTGGTACAACAGGTTACATGCTGGTTATAATTGGGCAAGGTTTTCTTCAAACAGGCTTGGTTAAAGTCCCCAACTATGTGAAATGTATCGGGATGGGCAGTTTCTTGCCAGTATATGGCATCATGCAGTGTCGCAAGTACTTGCTCATAATCAGCCGCTGGTGGTATATAAGCTGCAGTGAGGATCATGGATGAGAACTCTCCAGGAAAACAGAATGGTCTACATATAACTTCAGGTATTCTAAGTCAGAGTAACAAAAAGTCAAAATAATCCCAATGTCCGTGCATCAACGAGAATTGACTAAAAAGCACACGCCGCCACATTTTCCTTACCAGAGTTCACAGTTTGATGCATTCTGAAAATTGTAAAACCTTCTGCCAGGGAACTCAGTTGGGCATATTCATTGTTAACCAAGTCTCAATGCAACAAACAATTGAGATCTGCCTCTGATACAGCAGCCATGCCCTGAGATCACCAATCTTGTTTTCCAGCAACTGCACATTCTCCATTAAGATGCTGGTTACGGGAGGCCTCATCCTTCTGTGCTTCAGCCTGGTTTGAATACCACCTCTCCTGCCGCGTTTTGCACCATGGCGTTGATCCTTAGAGGCACCATGCTTAACTGTTCTGCATTTAATTGTCAATTGAGAGATCTGAAGATCATTGATGTAATTTCGTAGTCTGTCGTTAAGACGAAATTTACATGCTGCAGATTGCAGCAAAAGTAATTCAAAATTATATTGAAGAGGAAAAGTGGTATAATTTTCTGCAGCCCACAGAGAATCACTGACGTCATGTGAATGTAGACAAGTCACCTGGGCCAGATGGTGTGCACCTCAGGGTTCTGAAAGAGGTGGCTGAAGTGCTTGTGGAGGCCTTAGTAATGATCTTCCAAGATCAACAAATTTTGGCATAGTTCCAGAGGACTGGAAAATTGCAAAAGTTACTCCACTCTTCAAGAAGGGGGAGAGGCAGAAGAAAGGAAATTATAGACCAGCTAGTCTGACTTCAGTGGATCAGAAAAAGGTTCATTTTATTCACACTATTTGCTTTGTACCAATCAACCAATGCTCTATCAATGCTAGTATCTTTCCTGTAATACCATGGGCTCTTATCTTGCTGAGAAGACTCATGTGTGGACTCTTATAAAAGACCTTCTGAAAATCTAAATCCATCAATTCCCCTGTGTCTATCCTGGTTATTATTTCTTCAAAGAATTCCAACAGATTTGTCAGGCAAGTTTTTCTTTTAAGGAAACCATGCTAACTTTGACCTATTTTATCATGTGCCTCCAAGTACCCTGAGACCTCATACTTAACAATCAACTCCAACATTTTCCTGATCACTGAGGTCAGACTAGTTGGCCTATAACTTCCTTTATTCTAACTCCCTCTCTGCTTAAAGAGTGGAGTAACATTTCCTTCATGAATATTTTGACATCTATGTGTAGCATTGTGAAGACAAATGTAAATTCTACAAATTTAACATTTATTGCTAGTACACAAGCTTATCAATGAGAAAGTAATAATGACTTCTACATGTTGCCCATCGAGGCTATTTTTTTCGGTCCAGACATATAATCATGGCTGAACCTTAACGTCAAAGTGCTTACACTCAGACATCTCTGCTTTTGATTGTATGCAAATATTATACCTACTGCTCTTTACGTTGAAGAGTACCTTCTGCATGAAGGAATTTCCCTCCACTCTGTCATGAATGACCTGATCATATTTTGAGACTGACCCATAGATCTAGACACGCTAGCCACAGAAAATGCCTTTCTTGCATCTACTCTGCCATCCTTAGGAATTTCATTCTTTTCCGCGAGATCATTCCTCATTCTCTTAAACTCGTGTGTATAAGCCCGGTTTTCTTAACCCTCCTACAGCAGTACAGCACATCAATTCCTCTGAAGCTTCATCACATTCCTTTTATCACATGTGCATCCTTCCTGAGGAAAGTGGAACAAGTACACAATACTTATTTTTCTCTAACGGTCGTGGGATCTTGCACACTTGTTCTAATAGTCAAACTTCTGTATCAACTCGACTTTTCCACTCGGCTCCCAACCTGATTAGTTTTCTCGTCAATATTTCATTAATCTCAATTTTGAATATGCTTAACAGATCACATAGTCTTTTGAATAAAGAATGCAATGGATTCATAACTCTGTGAAAAAAATTCTCATTTTGATTCTGGAATTGACAGTACCATGGGAAGATGGTGTCGAAGAAGCTTATGAGAGGAAAAAGACCAAGTACTCTGAACTGGCAACTGAAGCTGCCCAGAATGGCTGGAAGACCAAGATTTTCCCTGTAGAAGTGGGATGCAGGGGATTCGTTGCTACATCTACGACCAGTCTACTGAAGTAGATGGGGGTGAGGAGTCACTCCCTCCAACAAGCAATCAAGTCCTTGTCAAATGCAGCAGAAGAAAGCAGCAATTGGATTTGGATTAAAAGGAAAGACAATAACTGGGCTGCAAGATGAAGGCAGGAGGGTATGAAACTGAGGGGGGTGTATCTGGGGCGCCAGGTAGCACCGTTGAGCCCTCTGGAGACGTTGTGAGCTTATCAACAAAACATCAAAGAAAGAGGGTGCCCACCTGATGACCCCGATGACGTACCTACCCTCCCTCCTTGTCACCACTCGAAACCCACTGCCAACATCGAGAGTGCCAACTTACCATAGGGATTGAAACATCAAGTCCTCGTAGCTCTACTGCATAAAACCTTAACTTGAAATTTTAAGCAAGGTTCTAGATCCAGAGCCCGTGTCCAGTATTCAGAGTATTTCTAAGCTTCATAAGGTCACCTTTCCTCCCAAATTTGAGGATATAGCTCAATTAACAGAAATACGAACACTTACTAAATATAGACATAAAAAAAAAATCGGAAAATTTGCTGCATTTCCAACTCATTTAGAGACTGCATTGCTAAGGAGGGAGGAGAAGAGGGTGAGGGGTACCGCTGGGGGGAGGAGACAGGGGATGAGGGGGTATGGTAAATGGAATGTGACAAAAGGTCATAGGACATGATATGCCATCCTGGTTTAGGAGGGTATTAGTGATTTCCTTGCCTTTTTGATATCTGGTTCATAACTCAAGTGGAAATAATTGTCAAAAGCAATCCCTTCATTGCCTTAAATATTCACAAGTTCCATTTAATCTATTCCTCGGAAAAGAACACAGGTCCATTCAGATATCACCTCTACTCTGCCAATGTACTTGTGAAACTTTCTGAACCTAACCAATTATCACATCATTTTTAAATATGAGGAACTGTACATGATCCTCTAAATACATTAACCTTGCATGTTAAATGTGATATCATACAGGTAACTGACTTTTACATAATAGATTATCATGCTTCTGTTTGCAGCAACTCAAAGAACAGACAAATCATAAAATAAATACTAAGTAAAACACTAGATACTAAAGACAGTTTTACCTTACAGTGCAGTACATCTACAAACATCAAGAAACAAAAAACCTATCCACATTTTTCTTAAAGATGCATTGGTAAGCTTCTGCTCCCTGCCTGCTGGCACCATCTCTCAAGCTTACCTGGGTATTTTTCTCCTCTTCCTTTTCATTTTCATCCTAAGGGAAAAGCATGACACTACTAAGTATACTCCAGTTATATTAATAAAAAGAAACACTTAAACAAGGTGCTACCTAGGGTCTATTGCGGGCAACATCTTGAACTGTACAGCAAATGTACAATATTCAAATTCAACACGGTCCATTTGTACTGTTTTATATAAAGGGAATTTTAATTCCCCAAATATAGATAATACTAATCAGGATTTAGGTTCCTTAAGGTCATTACAGCCAGGGGTGTAGTGGAGCTAATTCCCCACTACCAATTAAATGCTTCCAATGGTGAGAGTCTGAAGTAGCCCCTGACAAACAAGTCCAGCTCGTCTTCAAGTGTGGCTTAGCTACCAAGCCTGGCAGAACAATTTCTACTGACAGGAGAAGGGGCAAAGGTGGGTAACTGGCACCTTAAAACCAGTAACTTTGGGCAGATGGGGCTTGTCAGCTGTGGTTGGCAGTTCAGTTGGAAGAAAAAGTCTGATCTCCAACCTCTGCTGCCTTGCAGCTATACCATTCATAAGGAAGGCTTCCAGAGTAACGCCCCAAGGAAAAATCCAGAGCTGGTGTCCCTAACGTTTCCTATGTTGAGTTCAACACTGACTAGCAATTCCTATGACACCACAGGTGCCAAACATTATTAGTCTCTGCCATCCCTCTGGATTCATCAGCTGCATGCAGAGGGAAAACTTGCTACATAGACTGTTAGCTCTCCATATCGTACTACCCTCGCTTGCAAATCATGTAGACAGCTGGGACACAACATCCCTGGTCTTCCCCAACCAACAAAGGGCCTCAAATAGGGAATTAACTATTCAATTTCTATGGCTATTAGGTTTAACTGAAGTTTTAACTTGTTCTTCAAATTAAATAAGGATCATTGAACAGCTGGTACATACACCCCATACCTATAGATTATTTGCTGCAATCAATACCACATCCAACTACATGCCACTTTCAATGAATGTCTCTGTGCCACTTGCCATCAAGCAGAAGCATGGAGAAATAAACTTGCCTCCTGTTGCACTCTGTTACAGACATTTCTGTGTTCAAGTATTGGATTGATAGGGCATGGGAATGTGGAATATAGGAGGTAAGAAACAATCAGCACTGTGAGCGTAAAGACTGGCATTGTAAATTGTTTTTTGTATATTTCCTTCTAAGCATTTAGGAATAGCTTACAAAATTTCTACACAAGTTTCAGGAGCATTCCAGACTACATACGTTAAATAACTGAAATTGCTTTCGTTTTGTTAGCTCCTAATTTGAGGGCTACATTTCCCCCCTAATAAGTTTATGACAATATTTGTTTTAGTTCGAAGCAGGGAAACTTATCTTTCAATATTAGAATGTTATTTTTTCCATTGTCTATCCATTGCCTTCTCAAGTTCCTAAGTTAATTCAGAAATATATTTTTGTAGTGGAGTCTTGTACTCACGAATTTGATTTCCCAGATCCACTTTATTTAGGAACATAACAACTGACAGAATTGACTAGTCTCATCTATCTGAAATGGATACAAAATCTGTCATAGGGTAATATAGCAATCAACTAAGCACAATCATGCTCCTTTTCCAACTTGTTTACAATCTTTAAAAAGTAATTTTTGCCATTTTCACACTGAAGATTTCATCTTGTACTTCCAATATGGCAAACTACGAATATAATATTTGAAGCTTTGTCTCAAGTTCTTCATTTAAAAGTTACAAAATTAGCATTCCTTTCAAAAGCACCAAAAATTAAAGTGCAAATGAAACGAAAATGAGTTGATTACATTGTAATCATTGAATTAACATTTCTACTCTTTGCAGTTTCTGAAATGATTTAATGCAGCTTCTGTATTACTGTTTGATTATTTTCAATGTTAAGTGTTCAAAGCACAATGTTAACAACAAATAAACCAATCTCACTTCACCGAAAGCCTCAATGCAACAAATAAAGATGTTTCTCCGAAGCCAACTGCTCATTTAATACATCCCTAATAAGAAGAAATCAAAAAGAAATACTGACATCTTGAGTCCAGTATGATACTCCAGTAGATCGTCGTTTTTCTCTGGGGCGTCTCCTTTCCCTTATTGATAGTTGTCTTTCACTAGAATCTTTCTCATCGTCATTTACTTTCTCAGAGCCACCTTTTAAATTGAGTTACATTGAAACAGAATTATGCAGAAAGTTAATATACTTCCACAATTCCTAATACAATATCTACCAAACATACTGCTACAAATGATGTCATTTGAAATTGTTCTATATGGTGACTAGAGACACGGCATTCACAAAAAAAATCAAAAATATTTTTGGATGCAAATCGTTGGAAAGCAAGATTTGAAAGCTACTGCAGATCTGGATTTAGCATCCTTGGTGTAATTACTTAACTGTTTCAAAGTATCCAACAAAACTGAGCTTCCAAAATTGACACATTTAAAATGTCTGGTATTCAATGCCTATAGGTGTACTAGTAAGTTCAGTTAACTTTTAACAAGCTTGTCTTCAAACGTCACATGCCACCAGTTAGATATACACAAAAAGACACCAAAGACCAGAAACACATAGGTCAGGCAGCATCTGGGGAAAAGAAAGATTTAAAAATTCATTAGTCCAAGTCCCTTCATCAGAAACAGAGAAAAATAGTTCCAGCTTGCAGAGATAAGTGAAGGTGAACTGGAAATAACAAAGGGAATCTCTCTGAGTGGGAAGAGACCAAGCGGACAAATGTAGCAGCAGGAGGCAGATTACACTTTTTATCAGTGTAAAGTCAAAGGCATGAAAAGAAATAAGGAGCGAGAAATAACAGCAAAGTAAATGAACAATAAATAAATGAACAAACAGCACAAATCAGAGAGAGCAATGAACTGGCGGGAAAAACTTTGCACGGGGATTCTTTTCCTGTGCATGGGTGAAATGGTCCATAATTTATTAATTTTCCTGGTTTACCTCATCTTTCTTTTACAAAAAAATGCCTTAAAGTTTCAATGCCTTTCCTTAACATTTTTTACTGAAAAATTCATCTTATTGGCTTTGATCTTTTCGAAACAATGACCCATCGATTTTATAAAGACATATAAACCTTTCTGCTTTACATGCATTTGTATGGTTTTACTCAACTCTCATGCCTGCAAACTACTTTATTTTATCCACTTTGGGGAACTCTATATTGAATGCTTGTGCTAAGGCCACCCAAGTCTTTTTTTAAAGTTGATTTGGCGTTTGATATGCTTCTCTGCAATTCTCAATCAAGAAAAAAATCTTATCACATTCTGCCTTCCCAGAGTTTCCAAGTTCTCTTTCAAATTACTCATAAACATGGCATTTTATGCTAAAGGTAGCAAGTATTTCCTAAGGATGACTGAGATTGCTCTGCATTTTAATACTCATTGTTTAACAGATGACAACATGATCATTTTGACAAATAATCTTTTTAAAGATTTAACCAATTTCAACTGAAACCACAGCAAACAACAAAGTACTTCAACGGCATACATAAGTGAGTGAAGAACAGGCTACATTGGGCAACCCTGGTCAAAATTTCTGTTACTGTGAATAGCTAAGCGAGTAAAAGATGAACTGATTTCCAAAAGGCAAAGTTAAAGATGACACATTCCTTTAATATTTTAAGCAAAAAAACCTTTTTTATTCCCATCTTTTACAGTTTCAACATAACAAAAAAGGAAAAGGGCTTGAAACAAAAGTTTGGGCCTGCTGCATGGTCAGTACTTAGTAACCCCTTTGGCAAGTATCACAGCTTGTAAACACTTTTTGTAGCTAGCTAAGAGTCTTTCAATTCTTGTTTGGGGGATTTTCGCCCATTCTTCCTTGCAAAAGGCTTCCAGTTCTGGGAGATTCTTGGGCCATCTTGCATGCACTGCTCTTTTGAGGTCTATCCACAGATCCTCGATGTTTAGGTCAGGGGACTGTGAGGGCCATGGCAAAAACTTCAGCTTGCGCCTCCTGCGGGTGTTTAGGATCATTATCCTGTTGTAGAAGCCATCCTCTTTTCATCTTCAGCTTTTTTACAGACGGTGTGATGTTTGCTTCCAGAATTTGCCGGTATTTAATTGAATCCATCCTTCCCTCTACCAGTAAATGTTCCCTGTGCCACTGGTTGCAACACAAGCCCAAAGCATGATCGATCCACCCCCGTGCTTAACAGTTGGAGAGGTGTTCTTTTCATGAAATTCTGCACCCTTTTTTCTCCAAACATACCTTTGCTCATTACGGCCAAAATGTTCTATTTTAACTTCATCAGTCCACAGGACATGTTTCCAAAATGCATCAGGCTTGTTTAGATGTTCCTTTGCAAACTTCTGACGTTGAATTTTGTGGTGAGGACGCAGGAAAGGTTTTCTTCTGAGGACTCTTCCATGAAGGTCAAATTTGTGCAGGTGTCCCTGCACAGTAGAACAGTGCACCACCACTCCAGAGTCTGCTAAATCTTCCTGAAGGTCTTTTGCAGTTAAACAGGGGTTTTGCCTTTCTAGCAATCCCACGAGCAGTTCTCTCAGGAAGTTTTCTTGGTCTTCCAGACCTCAACTTGACCTCCACCGTTCCTGTTTACTGCCATTTCTTAATTACATTACGAGCTGCAGAAACAACTACCTGAAAATACTTTGCTATCTTCTTATAGCCTTCTCCTGCTTTGTGGGCATCATTTATTTTAATTTTCAGAGTGCTAGGCAGCTGCTTAGAGGAGCCCATGCCTGCTGATTGTTGGGACAAGGTTTGAGGAGTCAGGGTATTTATAAAGCTTTGAAATTTGCATCGCCTGGCCTTTCCTAACAATGACTGTGAACAAGCCATAGCCCTAACAAGCTAATTAAGGTCTGAGACCTTGGTAAAAGTTATCTGAGACCTCAAATCTCTTGGGGTGCCCAAACTTTTGCATGGAGCTCCTTTCCTTTTTTCCCTACTCTAAAATTGTACAAAACAAAAATAATACACTAATCTTGCTTAAACTGTTGAAAAGAATATTTCATCTTTAACTTTATGACTTTTGGAGATCAGTTCATCTTCTACTCACTTAACTATTCACAGTAACAGAAATTTTGAACAGGGGTGCCCAAACTTTTGCATGCCACTGTATGTAATCCTTTAGCTGTTTTCATGGAGGTAAATTCAACTTCTACATTCATTTTTAAACTACATTTCGGTAGAACATTTCCACAGTACACTACAAAAAACATTGCCATAATCTTGCTTCTATTACTCAACATTCAAACCCAACCTCTCCCCCCCAAGTCCCTCAAGGCAATGTTATGAATAGGTGAATAGAGATCCCTGAATGAAAGAAGTCTGAACATTACCATTGCTCTCCAGTTCTTTAGACAAGATCCTCGAATGTGAAAAGTAAGATGGTGCTTGATCTATAATCCCATTCAGCTGGTTTTGATGGGTACTCGCATACAGGAAACTGTCTGATGCAGAAGGTGATGCAACAGGTACAGATGAACTATCTGACTGTGATGTGTGCCTTGACTGGCGATATCCAGACTGGTTAGGAGGAGAAAAGAAAAGCTTTGAAATGGTAAGAAAAAATACATAATCATTACAAATTAATTCAAAAACAGACTACCCCGCATCTCCCCTCTCAATGTAAACTAATATATTTAACCTAAATGTATTTGCTTATATTGGGGCATAATGCCTTATTTCCTACAACAGTCATCACTTATATTCCAATAACCGATCAAGTCATTGTATTTAAGTATTTTAAAGCACAACTTTAAAACACTTAAAGCACAAATTATATATTTAAGAGGAGTGATTTGGTGCAATTTGATTAATATAACTGAAAATGTTTTGATGAGCTGAACAAAATATTCAATGAATAGTGTCAATCTACTACCTGAGTACTTCAATTTAAAATTTTTGGAAACACTGAAGCATTATGAGGAACTACTTGCTAATTAGGATAAGGAAGAAAGGCCTGGCATGACATGCACCCTTACAGCCAAAAGAAATAGTTTAATTTTAAGAGGCTACTCAAAGGTCACAACACACATAAGAGTTGCTAGTGAACGCAGCAGGCCAGGTAGCATCTATTGGAAGAGGTACAGTCGACGTTACAGGCCCGAAGCGTTGACTGTACCTCTTCCAATACATGCTGCCTAGCCTGCTGCGTTCACCAGCAACTTTTATGTGTGTTGCTCATCCTCCATCAAAGGTCACAAATCAGTTTACTTGGTAGGAAAGCCAAATAATGATCAATTCACCCAGGTATATACTCAGTTTTGTTTACAGGACAGGTTTCTGACAACACTCTTTTTAGAGACAAGTACGTGTCTCTAAGATTAGTAGAAATTCCACTTGTTTTTGGGTACACAAAATTATTGCACTATTTATAGATTACAATGTAATTTATGCAAAAAGAATTGAAATAGCTCAATATCAGCTCTATCCTTTTTGCACTTTCCAAGCAATTTACCATTTGCATCAACCCTTACTCGCTCAGTTTCAGTTCCTACAATATCTAGTCTCCCTAAATTGACAGCTGTACTTGCTAATTGAGGCATTTTTGCCCTCAAGGCAAAAATGAGGCATTCAAGTTCCATCCAAAATTTGTATCCCTTTAGATTTTTAAATATAATTATGTTTTATGCCTATTGAAACAATTGACTACCTAGCTACGGTGACATCAATAACAATGAGACAAACTAATGTTTTCATCACCTAGATATTGAAACAAACATCCTACTTAAACAAATATTGCAACAAAATGGAAATAGAGCAACAGCACCACACTGTGGTTTAGGCTGTTATTACATTGAAAAACCAGATTGATAGATTGGGATTCTAAAGAAATAAAATCATATAAAACATTTATTAAAACAAAGAAATAAGTAAAGCTAGGGTATAATCCTTAAAGACAGTCATGAAAAACTTGCACAAAATATATGCAAAATCATAAATGGAAATGAGGTATTCATAGTGCCTTGACCAGTGATTTACCTACGATCATTAAAACAAATTGAGTTTGTTGTTATTCCTTGAAAATGTTTCTATATGCAAATTAGCTGCTATACTCGTTATGACAATCAACTTCTAGCTTTAGAGAATAACCTTCAAAAGCATTTCACTAGCTGAAAAGAATTTTACCACTTGCATATTATAGAATATTAACACCTATAAAGGCATGTGAGGGACTATATTAAAATAAACTTCTCTTATGATTGGTTTTGTTCAGCCTAACAAGAAACAGTTTTTCCACATAGCAGAAAGAGTGAGAGACAAAAAAGAATATAAAGCAAGATATTATGATATGGAATGCAATACTTGAAAAGGCAGAAGCTGATGCAATGCAAATTTTGAGATAATTCAGAAATAATTGTTATGGGTTAAAACAAAATATAGGGAAAAAACAAAGGTATAGTTCCAAGCTAAAAGTGACAAATAAAAAAAACTCAATCCTTTTATATCATTTCCTAATTTTCATGAAATATTAAAAAAAGGAGGAAGATGTGAAAATCCTAATTCCAGTAGCTGCTTCAATCAGCAAAATTGAATGTCAACTGAATGCAGTAGAATTGCAGAGCTTTAATCTAACTCATTGGTTGTGGAATGGCTAAGTGGTTATAGTTCAGGCTGATTAGAAAGCACATTAAATCATGTTATTACAATGTACTGTTGTATTGCAAGTACCTCTTTCTCTTGATTTCTACTCCATCTTTGTCTGTATTCTTCTGCATCTTGTGATATCAATGGCTTTTCTTTTTCATCCTGCTTTTCTACATCTTGCTTTTCCTTTTCATCCTTCTCTTGTTGTTCTTGAGCTCGTCTTTCAGCACGAGAACGGCTAAATGTCTTCTCTGCTTCCTGCAGGTCTGTTAGCGTTACACCCTAATTTAAAAGCAAATCACAATATAAGCACATAAAAGTATAAAGAATGAATAACTGGGCAATTAGATAACATTACTGCCTAAGATCTTCTCTCCAGAAGGCTATGAAGGAATCTATGTTTTTTTATTTTCAAACCCAACTGTTGCTCAATTATCTCCAAATCCATAAAACTCTCATTATTCTTAAGGCAAGATTATGATTCGTTGATTGTGGCACCACTCAAGTTTTTTTTTTACTTCTGAACAGTTTAATATAAATGCTTAAATAAAAACCAAAGAACAATATCAAATTTCTGAACAGTTAATGAATAACAGGAAAATATATTTTACTTGCTTCACGATGTACATGACTTGATTTCTAATCTAAAATAACAAAGATCTGATATGATCAAGTTTGTGTTTTGATATGCAGATCTCATTGTATATTGTTGCATTTCTTGATCCATTTAACAAATAGTCCCTAGTTCACCTGTAGCATGCTTCTCAATGTCACAAAGTTCTAGCTTTAATGCTTATTTCTAAGAATTGAGCACATATCTAGGATATGATTTTCAGTGTAAACCAGCTCAATCTTTCAGATGCAACACGAAGAGGACTGACAAGGATTAAGAGGTTTGGAGTCCAAGTAATCTTCCTGATTTGCAAGTTAACATTTTTCTAAGTCAACATACAATTTATTCATATATATCTCATTACTGTTGGAGAAATTCACTGTGCTCAAATTAGCTGTCATGTTTCCCAGATTAATAAAACAAAAAAAATCAGAAACAATGTAAACACAATGTCCCATTGAGGGCCAAAAACATTAATTGTTTATCCCCCTCTATAGATGCTGCTTAACTTGCTGAAGTCCACCAGAATTTTGTGTTCAGAAAAAAGATATTGCATTTATAGTAAAGCTCACACATTTCAAAATGATTTCTGTAGAAATGTCTTGAATTAAAGTCAAGGTTAGAAAGGGAATTTGTAAATTTCTGACTCAAAATTAAAAGCATAGTTCCAAATGATAGAGCACTTAAAATTGGAACTAAGTGCAAGTTCCTAGTTGATATAATGTGGATATCAGTAGTTTTAGGATTATAAAGAAGATGCAGAAATGAGAAGACCACTCAAAAGACTGCAGCACCAGTAGTGAGGACCAAGGTATGGATAAGGGAAGCACAGGAGCGCTTACAGGATTGCTTTGAATTGGTGGACTGGACTGCATTCAGGAATTCATCTTTGAATCTGGATAAGTATTCCACAAATTCCCCACCCTCCGGTAAAGAAATTTCTTCACATCTCTATTTTAAATGGACACCCTTCTATCCTGAGGCTGTGCCCTCTTGTCCTAGACTCCCCCACCATGGGAAACATTCTTTCCATATCTACTCTGTCTAGGCCTTTTAACATTTGGAAGGTTTCAATGAGATCCCCCCTCATCTTTCTAAATTCCAGTGAGTACAGACCCAGAGCCATCAAATGCTCCTCATATGATAACCCTTTCATTCCCAGAATCCTTGTGAACCTCCTCTGAATCCTCTCTAATGCCAGCACATCTTTTCTTAGATGAGGAGCATAAAATTTCACAATACTCAAGATGTGGTTTCACAAGTGCACTATAAAACCTCAGCATCACATCCTTGCTCTTGTATTCAAGACCTCTTGAAATGAATGCTAACACTTCATTTCCCGAGTCGAGTCAGGAATGCTCACGCCATGACCCTGTTAATCCAAAAGGGGACCAATCCTGACATTACGCGCCAGACCAAGTGACCCAGTGGGTGGTAAAAGGATAAACCCTCGGCCCACTGGAAATCATGAAAATCGTTAGCCACAACATGCATGGCTGAGGAGTTGGTGCAGGGAGCAGGGTTTTAGATTTTTGGATCCTTGGGATCTCTTCTGGGGAAGGTGGGACTTGTACAGATTGGATGGGTTGCACCTGAACTCGAGGGGGAGCAATATCCTTGCAGGTAGGTTTGCCAGCATGGTTTGGGAGGGTTTGAACTAAATTGCAAGGGGGATGGGACCCAGAGCAATAGGGCAGTGAAAGAAGTGCATGGAGTAAAGCCAGATCTAACATATAGAGAGGCTTTGAGGAAAGAGGAGCAGAATAAACGGTGTACAGACAGTAAGGTAGAAGGGCTGAAATGCATGTACCTCAATGCAAGAAGCATCAGGAACAAAGGTGATGAACTGAGAGCTTGGATACATATATGGAATTATGATGTAGTGGCCATTACAGAGACTTGGCTGGCACCAGGGCAGGAATGGAATCTCAATATTCCTGGATTTCACTGCTTTAAAGGGGATAGAGAGGGCGGAGAAAGGGGAGGAGGGGTGGTATTACTGGTCAGGGATACTATTACAGCTGCAGAAAGGGTGGGTAATGTAGCAGGATCCTCTTTTGAGTCAGTATGGGTGGAAGTCAGGAACAGGAAGGGAGCAGTTACTCTATTGGGGGTATTCTATAGGCCCCCTATTAGCAGCAGAGATACAGAGGAGCAGATTGGGAGGCAGATTTTGGAAAGGTACAAAAATAACAGGGTTGTTATCATGGGTGACTTTAACTTTCCTAATATTGATTGGCACCTGATTAGTTCCAAGGGTTTAGATGGGGCAGAGTTTTTGTTAAGTGTGTCCAGGACGGATTCCTGTCACAGTATGTAGACAGGCCGACTGGGGGAATGCCATACTAGATCTAGTACTAGGTAATGAACCTGGACAGGTCACAGATCTCTCAGTGGGTGAGCATCTGTGGGACAGTGACCACCACTCCCTGGCCTTTAGCATTATCACGGAAAAGGATAGAATCAGAGAGGACAGGAAAATTTTTAATTGGGGAAGGGCAAATTATGAGGCTATAAGGCTAGAACTTGCGGGTGTGAATTGGGATGATGTTTTTGTAGGGAAATGTATTATGGACATGTGGTTGACGTTTAGAGATCTCTTGCAGGATGTTAGGGATAAATTTGTCCCGGGGAGGAAGATAAAGAATGGTAGGGTGAAGGAACCATGGGTGACAAGTGAGGTGGAAAATCTAGTCAGGTGGAAGAAGGCAGCATACATGAGGTTTAGGAAGCAGAGATCAGATGGGTCTATTGAGGAATACAGGGAAGCAAGAAAGGAGCTTAAGAAGGGACTGAGAAGAACAAGAAGGGGGCATGAGGCCTTGGCAAGTAGGGTAAAGGAAAACCCCAAGGCATTCTTCAATTATGTGAAGAAGAAAAGGATGACAGGAGTGAAGGTTGGACCGATTAGAGATAAAGGTGGGCAGATGTGCCTGGAGGCTGTGGAAGTGAGCGAGGTCCTCAATGAATACTTCTCTTCGGTATTCACCAATGACAAGAAACTTGATGATGGTGAGGACAATATGAGTGAGGTTGATGTTCTGGAGCATGTTGATATTAAGGGAGAGGAGGTGCTGGAGTTGTTAAAATACATTAGGACGGATAAGTCCCCGGGGCCTGACAGAATATTCCCCAGGCTGCTCCACGAGGCGAGGGAGGAGATTGCTGAGCCTCTGGCTAGGATCTTTATGTCCTCATTGTCCACGGGAATGGTACCGGAAGATTGGAGGGAGGCGAATGTTGTCCCCTTGTTCAAAAAAGGTAGTAGGGATGGTCCGGGTAATTATAGACCAGTGAGCTTTACGTCTGTGGTGTGAAAGCTGTTGGAAAAGATTCTTAGAGATAGGATCTATGGGCATTTAGAGAATCATGGTCTGATCAGGGACAGTCAGCATGGCTTTGTGAAAGGTAGATCGTGTCTAACAAGCCTGATAGAGTTCTTTGAGGAGGTGACCGGGCATATAGATGAGGGTAGTACAGTGGATGTGATCTATATGGATTTTAATAAGGCATTTGACAAGGTTCCACACGGTTGGCTTATTCAGAAAGTCAGAAGGCATGGGATCCAGGGAAGTTTGGTCAGGTGGATTCAGAATTGGCTTGCCTGCAGAAGGCAGAGGGTCGTGGTGGAGGGAGTCCATTCAGATTGGAGGATTGTGACTAGTGGTGTCCCACAAGGATCTGTTCTGGGACCTCTACTTTTCGTGACTTTTATTAATGACCTGGATGTGGGGGTAGAAGGGTGGGTTGGCAAGTTTGCAGACGACACAAAGGTTGGTGGTGCTGTAGATAGTGTAGAGGATTGTCAAAGATTGCTGAGGGACATTGATAGGATGCAGAAGTGGGCTGACAAGTGGGAGATGGAGTTCAACCTGGAGAAGTGTGAGGTGGTACACTTTGGAAGGACAACCTCCAAGGCAGAGTACAAAGTAAATGGCAGGAAACCTGGTAGTGTGGAGGAGCAGAGGGATCTGGGGGTACATGTCCACAGATCCCTGAAAGTTGCCTCACAGGTGGATAGGGTAGTTAAGAAAGCTTATGGGGTGTTAGCTTTCATAAGTCGAGGGATAGAGTTTAAGAGTCGCGATGTAATGATGCAGCTCTATAAAACTCTGGTTAGGCCACCCTTGGAGTACTGTGTCCAGTTCTGGTCGCCTCACTATAGGAAGAATGTGGAAGCATTGGAAAGGGTACAGAAGAGATTTACCAGGATGCTGCCTGGTTTAGAAAGTATGCATTATGATCAGAGATCAAGGGAGCTAGGGCTTTACTCTTTGGAGAGAAGGAGGATGAGGGGGAGACATGATAGAGGTGTACAAGATAGTAAGAGGAATAGATAAGAGTGGATAGCCAGCGCCTATTCCCCAGGGCACCACTGCTCAATACAAGAGGACATGGCTTTAAGGTAAGGGGTGGGAAGTTCAAGGGGGATATTAGAGGAAGGTTTTTTACTCAGAGTGGTTGGTGCGTGGAATGCACTGCCTGAGTCAGTGGTGGAGGTAGATACACTAGTGAAGTTTAAGAGACTACTAGACAGGTATATGGAGGAATTTAAGGTGGGGGTTTATATGGGAGGCAGAGTTTGAGGGTTGGCACAACATTGTGGGCCGAAGGGCCTGTACTGTGCTGTACTTTTCTATGTTCTATGTACAACATTGAAGGCTTCAGCCATAGTAAAGCAGAAATCCTGGCAAACTTAAAACCAGACATCTTGTGCATACAAGAAACTCATAGACTGAACAACTAACCCTATGTGCCAGGAATGCACTTGGCTATTGACACCCCCAGTCAAACTTATGGAAGTGCAATCTTTGTTAAAGAGAAATCTATAGTAATGAGCACAGCAAACATCCAAGCTGGCTCAATGGAACTTCTGAAAGTTGAACCAAAACACATAAATATCATCTCAGTCTACAAGCCCCCGAATAAACCATTCATGTGGCCACCGAACCTAGATCTCCGGGACAAAATGTACCTCATTATTGGTGACTTTACTAGCCATAACACCAAATGGGGATATGAGGATGACGATGCAAATGGAGAAGTTGTATCATGGGCTCTAAACAACAGCCTTGAGCTACTATACAAGTCAAAGGACACCCCTACCTTCACAAGTGCCAGATGGAGAAAAGGATACAACCCAGACCTTGCCTTTGTTACCTTGGCAAGCTCCAACCTCTTCATATGAACAGACCTCCAACATATACCCAAATCCCAACATCGCCCAGTCGAGGTAGAATCCCTTCAAGTTCTGAGACCTGTACCATGAAAGTACTTATCAAGATTTAACATGAGAAAAGCGAATTGGACATCTTTCGCAGAATCCCTTGATCAACTTATCGATACCATACCACCAGAACCTGATCATTATGATGAATTTGTCCGACTAATCTGGTAAGTAGCACAGCAGAACATACCTAGAGGCTGCAGATCCAAATATATTCAGGGATTGACTAGTGGTATCAAGCAAAGTTATGATGAATATGTCAACCTCTATGACCAAGACCCGTTTGGTCAAGACACAATTGAAATAGGAGAGTCAGTTCTGTCCCTACTGAGCCAACAGCGATGGCAGGAACTGATAGAAAACACAGACATGACCAAGAACATTAAGAAGGCATGGGCAACTGTTCGGAAACTCAACTCAGACAACAGACCACTACAGAGAATTGCTACCGTAACACCCAATCAGGTTGCCCACCAACTGATACTAAATGGTCAACCAAATAACAAGGAACGGAGGCAAAAGTAAAAGCAACATCAGGAGATGGAGTCAGCTCTCTCAAACAGGAATAACAACTTCCCATCTCTCACCCTAGAAGAATTAAAGGATGAAGTATCACAGCTAAAATCCAACAAAGCTGCTGGCATAGATGGGATTCTTAATGAATTCCTTAAACATCTTGGACCTAAAGCACTCCACTGGCTTCTGTCCCTTTTTATACCTTATACTTTATTGTCGCCAAACAATTGATACTAGAACGTACAATCACAGCGATATTTGATTCTGCACTTCCCACTTCCTGGATTACAAATATTAAATATTAAAAATATTAAAAATAGTAAAAATTAGTAAATATTGAAATTTTAAATTATCATAAATAGAAAATAGAAAAATGGAAAGTACGGTACTGCAAAAAAAACCAAGGGGCAGGTCCAGATATTTGGAGGGTACAGCCCAGATCCTGGTCAGGATCCGTTCAGCAGTCTTATCACAGTTGGAAAGAAGCTGTTCCCAAATCTGGCCGTACAAGTCTTCAAGCTCCTGAGCCTTCTCCCGGAGGGAAGAGGGACGAAAAGTGCGTTGGCTGGGTGGATCATGTCCTTGATTATCCTGGCAGCACTGCTCTGACAGCATGCGGTGTAAAGTGAGTCCAAGGACGGAAGATTGGTTTGTGTGATGTGCTGTGCTGTGTTCACAATCTTCTGCAGCTTCTTTTGGCCTTGGACAGGACAACTTCCATACCAGGTTGGGATGCACCCTAGAAGAATGCTTTCTACAGTACATTTATAAAAATTAGTGAGGGTTTTAGGGGACAGGCCAAATTTCTTTAGTTTTCTCAGGAAGTAAAGGTGCTGGTGGGCCTTCTTGGCAGTGAACTCTGCTTGGTTGGACCAAGTCAGATCATTTGTGATATTGACCCCGAGGAACTTAAAAGCTTTTGACCTGTTCCACTTGTGCACCACCATCAGCCCATGCGAAGAAAATAGACCCGTTGCTTAACTGTCGCCAAAGATCATTAAAGATACCCAAAAAGTGGAGAAGAGCCAAAGTTGTTGCTCTCCTAAAACCCAATGAAGACCCCAACATTCCTAAAAACTACAAACCGATTTCCTTGCTCTGCACCCTCTATAAACTCCACGGGAGACTCATACTGAAAAGAATATCCCCCTTAGTCAAAGATCTTCTAACACTAGACCAAGCCGGGTTCAGGCCAGGCCGCTCTTGCTGCGGTCAAGTCCTGAACTTAACCCAGTATATTGAGGATGGCTTTGAAATGCAACAAGTTACAGGGGCAGTATTCGTTGACTTAACAGCAGCATACAACACTGTGAATCACAGAGGCCTTCTACTGAAATTATCTAAAATGTCAAAGAACGAAACCACAGTCAAAGTAATAAGAAGCCTCATAGAAAATTGTAGATTTTATGTAGAAATGAATGGAATTAACAGTAGGTGGCGTCCACAAAAGAACAGACTACCACAGGGATCAGTCCTGGCACCTCTATTTAATGTCTACACAAACAACCAACCAACCTTTCCTAACACTCACAGGTTTATCTATGCAGACAACCTATGCATAGCAAACACAAGCTAACTCCTTCCAAGAAGTTGAAGTACAAGTTACAGCAGTCCTCAAAGCAATGAAGCAGTATTATGAAAAATGGTCTCTGAACCCAAATCCATCAAAAACTCAAGTGTGTGCATTCCACCTGAGGGATCAAGAAGCAGCTCGGAAACTCAAGATCTTCTAGTGTGGGAAGGAGCTCGAACACCATCCGACTCCAATTTACCTGGGCGTGACACTGGATAGGACACTCTCGTTTGCCACCCACATCCAAAAACTCAGAGGGAAAGTTGGCTCTCACAATTCTCTCTTGAAAAAATTAGCAAGCACGAAATGGGGAGCTAATGCTCACACACTTACTGCTCAACTGCCCTAGCACTCTGCTATGCACCTGCAGAATACTGTGCACCTGTGTGGGGCAGATCAGCCCATGCAAAGAAAATAGACCCTTAACGATCCTTCGTTGCTTAACGAAGCCTGCCGAATAAACACAGACAAGTTGCGCCCCACACCCACTAACATCATTTACAGACTTGCAGGCATTGCTCCCCCAGAGATCCGAAGACACACTACAACAAAAATTGAAAAAGGTAAACAAAACTCGGATACATGGCACCCACTACATCATCATGCGCCAGTTTCCAACCGCCTAAGATCGAGGAAAAACTTTGCTACAGTGGAGGAACTACCACATGGAACATCCCCCCAAACATATAGGGTTGACCTCTGGCAACAAACAGAAGCCAGAACCCCACCAAACAATAGTGCAAGACCCCACAGAAATGTTGCCAGACAGGGCACTGCTTGACAGACGGAAGTGGTGCACTCTCACCAGATCGAGAGCGAGAGTTTGTAGGACAGGAGACAATATGGTGAAGTGGGGTTTAAAGACCAGCGAATTCTGTGAGTGTGGCAAAAGGGTGCAGAATATTGAACACGTTCTGCGCAACTGCCCACTCTCACCTGATTTAGCTGACACTGACCTGCTCAACATCAACCAAACAACACTACAGTGGCTGGCTGTCTGGTGTGACAAGCTATGATGATGACTCCATTTCCCTTCCTTATCACTGACTCTACCTGCAAGTTAACCTTTAAGGTGTTCTGCACAAGGCCTCCCAAGTCCCTTTGCATCTCAGATATTTGGATTTTCTCCCCGTTGAGAAAATAGTCGGCACATTTATTTCTATCACCAAAGTGCATGACCATGCATTTTCCAACATTGTATTTCATTTGCCACTTTCTTGCCCATTCTCCTAGTGTGATAAAGTGCTTCTGCAGCCTTTCTGTTTCCTCAGCTCTCTCTGCCTCCCCACCAATCTTCATATCATCTGCAATCTTGGAGACAAAGCCGTCTATTCCAACACCCAAATCATTTATATAAACATAAGCCATAAAAAGAAGTCGTCCCAACACCATGTTAGTAACTTTCCTGTAATACCATGGGCCCTTAACTTGGTAATCAGCCTCACATGTGGCACCTTGTCAGAGGCCTTCTGGAAGTCCAAATATACAACATCAACTGCATCCCCTTTATCTATTCTACTTGTAATCTCTCCAAATTCCAACAGATTCATCAGGCAAGAACTTTCCTTAAGGAAATCATGCTGACTTTGTCTATCTTGTCCTGTGTCACCAAGTTCTTCATAACCTCATCCTTAACAATTGACTCCAACATCTTCCCAACCGCTGAGGTCAGGCTAACTGGTCTATAACTTCCTTTCTGCTGCCTTCCTCCTTTAAGAGTGGAGAGACATTTGCAATTTTTCAGTCCACTGGCACCATGCCAGAGTCCAATGATTTTCGAAAGATCATTGCTAATGCCTCCACAATCTCCAACGCTACCTCTTTCAGAACCCTAGGGTGCAGTTCATCTGGTCTGGATGACTTGTGTACCCTTAGGTCTTTCAGCTTTTTGAGCAACTTCTCCCTTGTAATAGTAACTGCACTCACTTCTCTTCCTTTACATACTGCAACATCTGGCACATTGCTAATGTCTTCCCCCATTGAAGACTGATGCAAAATACTCATTTAGTTCATCTGCCATCTCATTGTCCATTATTTCTCCAGTCTCATTTTTTTTGTGGTCCTATAATCTCTTTTTTTTTTACATATTTGAAAAATCTTTTACTATCTACTTTGATATTGTTTGCTAGCTTGCTTTCATTTTTCATCTTTTCCCTTCTAATGATTCTTTTAGTTGCTCTCTGTAGGGTTTTAAAAGCTTCCCAATCCCCAATCTTCACGCTAATTTTTGCTTTATTGTATGCCCTCTCTTTTGCTTTTATATTAGCTTTGAATTCCCTTGTCAGCCACGGTTGTACTATTTTGCCATTTGAGTATTTCTTCATTTTCGGAAAACAACTATCCTGCACTTTTCTCATTTTTCCCAGAATCTCATACCACTGCTGCTCTGCTGTCATCCCTGCCAGCAGCTTCTTCCAATTTACTTTGGGCAACCAATCTCTCACACCAGTGTAATTTTCTATACTCCATTGAAATACTGTTATGTCAGACTTTAATTTCTTCCTATCAAATTTTAAGTTGTGATCACAGGCTCCTGAGGGCTCTTTTACCTTAAGCTTCCTAATGCCTCCAGCTCATTGCATAACACCTAATCCAGTATAACTGATCTGACGAAGGGTCTCGGTCCGAAACATCGACTGTACCTCTTCCTATAGATGCTGCCTGGCCTGCTGCGTTCACCAGCATTTTTAGTGCGTGTTGTAACTGATCCCCAAGTAGGTTCAACAACAAACTGCTCAAACTACTCCTATACCCCCAGTACAAAGTTTAACCTTGGACATTCAGCTCCCAACTACAACCATCCTTCAGCCACGATTCAGTGATGGCAACAACATCATACCTGACAATCTGCAATAGTGCAACAAGATCATCCACCTTATTTCTTGTACTCCGTACTTAATTCTTCTACTCATAGGTGGGTTTTGCTAACTTTAATGGTATAACTCACTGTAAAAATTAACAATTGTCAGCAAATTTATGGGAAGGAAGTAGTTCAAAATTAAGCCAAAACAGAACAGAGAAAGACAATTGGGTGATAATATGAGTAGGAAAAGGGACAGTAAGCATATTGTTACTTGCTAGTGGAAAATTGATAGCATGTGTGTGGCAACTGAAGAGAACTACATTGTTTTCCCCACACCATAGAACACAACAGTTTTTCTAGACAAACTGCTTGTCAAACAAGCACGAGTCTAAACAGACAGCAGAAAGATTTATGTGGCAGTGAGGTTGAAGTGGGTTAAGCCATTGTACAAGTGAACTAATGTTCTCGGGGGGGGGAAGGACATAGGTCACAATGATATTAGAGAAGATATTGAAAAGTTTTTTCTTAACGTTGATTTTAAACTTCCTTTCTACAGTTTAGATCAATCCACTTATCTGCTTCAGAACATTATATTTTGACATTTAGAAAAGTCTATTTAACACTGCCAATATTTACCTGCAACACCCATAGGTGGCATTCTATTTAGTGCCTGCATTCTCAGAAGTTTATTTATCATTGTTACAATAGGATGAAAACCCATCAATGATCTTGCCTTAGTTTGAGCAGGGCCTGTTGTTTCATGTCTACAACACTGGATGGCAGTGCAGAGAAATACCAGAAACCAATCCTGAAAAGATGCACTAAATAGCAATACGTAGTGGGCTGATACATGCTTCCATATGGTTACCTGAATACAATATTCTATCGTACACACAGCCTAAGGCACTATACAAAATAATCAGTCTCATAACCAAGCATGCAAAATATTGTCAGATTAGAGGTCACGATGGAAGGGGAAAGGGTTGGCACTATATTTGGGTGCTGGGTTTAAAAACAAAATTGCGACTTTGGGGATTGCTTTGGGACATGAGAGTTTGGCTGCCCTGGTGGTCGGAGAGGGGTGGGGGGGGGAGGGGTGGAAAGCAAGACAGTATACCAGAAGGACCTAAAGAACATCCAGAGGGGAGGAAGGGTAGTTACAACATAAAATCTTAGAGGGATTGTTTGCAATACAAACCAGATGCCTTGCTTTCTTGGCAGATCTTTCTACTCGCACTAAAGAAAATCTCCATGCACCTTGAAAACCTGATTGTGCACACTTATTTGCTTAAAATCAGCTTTTGGTGAATATGAGTAAGCATCCGTGGACCTCTCTGGAACTTCAGTGCAGCATATTAACCAAGTTCCTGGAAGCAACTGCCATCCTACGGCAACTCTACAGTAAGCACTTAATGTTTAATAATCAAAGGTTTAATAAAATTCTCTCACGCCGTCCACAAAACCTTGCACTAGATGGTAGTACTCTTAAGCATATTGGTTCTCACAAAATTACAGGTCACGATGACATTAGGAAAGATGCTAAATAAAAAGTTTTTCTTAAAGCTGATCTTCAAAAAAAAATTTGTATCTATATAGCATTGTTAATAACACAAAACAATAGGCATACTGAATAATTAAACAAAGTTTGAGATCAAGCTATGAAAGAATATAGTATAGTGTGGCTGAAAGGCTGGACAGATGAGTGGGTTTAAAGATCACCTCAGCTGAGGAAAGATGTAAAGAAGTGGAATAAGAATTTCCAGAACTTTAGATCAAGTCCTACAACCTTTCATGATAATGACCACTTTCCAAGAGGCTATAATTGGAACAGTGTTAATATTTCAGAAGACTGAGGATGCAAGGATATCAAAATATGTCAGCATGAGGCCAAAAAAGGATTTTAAAAGGAAATTTAAATTTAAGAAATGTAAATTTAAAATCCAACATCAGTGACTCCAACGATCTGGGTCATGTCCTTAATGATGACATCAGGAAGGACGTACAAGTGCATGTAGATCCACACCAAGGTTCAACAACAGTTTCTTCTCCTTGCTATCAGGTTCTTGAAATGATCTGAAAGATCTTAATGCCATGTCAAGACCATTTCGTCCCCCCCCCCCCAAATTGCACTACTGTCGTTCAGCACTTTATTATTATTTGTGGGCATGTTTGTATAAGTTATGTTAATTTAATGATAACCAATGTTGTATTTGTAATGCTGCAAAAAGTTAATTTTCATGGCCTCTGTACATGTATGACTTATACAATAAACCCCCCACTCACTATACTCAACAGTATTGTGTCTGCTGTGGAGACCTTCCGGTTTCTGGGTGTCACAATCCCCTAGGACCTGAAGTGGACACCCAACGCGGACACTCTTATCAAAAAGGCTCAGCAGAGGTTGTATTTCCTACGTCAACTTGGGAAGTACAACCTGCCTCAGGAGCCGCTGATTCAATTCTATTCAGGAATAATCCAGTCTGTTCTTTGTTCGTCCATCACTGTCTGGTTTGGATCAGCTACCGAACAGGACAAGAATAGACTCCAAAGAACCGTCAGGGCTGCGGAAAGGATTACTGGTGTGAAGCTGCCCTCGATCCAGGACTTATTATGCACCTAGAGTCAGGAAGCGAGCAAGCAGCATCATTGTAGACCCATCACACCCTGGACATCACCTGTTCCAACTTCTTCCTTCTGGTAGGCGCTTTAGATCACTGTATGCCAGGACAAATAGTCATAGTCATACTTTATTGATCCCAGGGGAAATTGGTTTTCGTTACAGTTGCACCATAAATAATAAATAGTAATAAAACCATAAATAGTTAAATAATAATATGTAAATTATGCCAGAAAATAAGTCCAGGACCAGCCTATTGGCTCAGGGTGTCTGACCCTCCAAGGGAGGAGTTGTAAAGTTTGATGGCCACAGGCAGGAATGACTTCCTATGACGCTCTGTGTTGCATCTCGGTGGAATGAGTCTCTGGCTGAATGTACTCCTGTGCCCAACCAGTACATTATGTAGTGGATGGGAGACATTGTCCAAGATAGCATGCAACTTGGACAGCATCCCCTTTTCAGACACCACCGTCAGAGTGTCCAGCTCCATCCCCACAATATCACTGGCCTTACAAATGAATAGGTACAAGAACAGTTTCTTTCTGTATGTCATCAGTCTTATGAACACTTGAATTTTAGTCTATTATAGACCAAGTCCACCTGTACATACACAGGTAGACCTCATTGTATATAGTTCACGATTATTTGCACTATTGTTTTGTTTATTTTTTGATTCTGTACAGCGAGAGCTCAGGGAAACCAGCAACAAATTCCCTGTATGTGTCCACATACTTAACGATAATAAAGGATTCTGATTCTTAAACTTTGCACTACAGAGCTTTAGATAATACTGACTAAATATTTCAACAGTAAATGAGCTGACGAGGGAGTCAGCCCAAGTAGCAGAGATGGATTCCTGGAAGAAAAAGAGGGAAGAGGGAAATGATGTTAAAGGATTTTTTTTTTAAGCGTAGCTGTGAGAACAAAAAAAGGTGAACATCCAATAACAGGGGCATCAGGAGACGACACCATTAAGGAGGCAAACACCCTTCAATAGGAAAATTATGGGACAATACCATTAAATGCGACAAAGGTACTCCCAAGACCGTAGAAAATGATACCAATAAGAAAGTCTTTGACTACAAGTACGTTGGGTCAAGAATGATGAGTTCGGAGAAGGACATAAAGATACGGAAGGCACTGGCGTGGAGGGCTATGACCGACATGAAGGAAATCTGGAAGTCGAACCTGACCAGGGGGCTTAAAAAGAGGATTTTCATAGCAGTCATAGAGACCATTCTCACATACGGATGCGAGACGTGGACACTCACCAAGACGATGCGAAAGTCTCTAGATGGTTGTTATACATGAGTGCTCCGGATGGCTCTTGACATGAGTTGGCAACAGCACATGACGAACGTCGAGCTCTTTAACAACCTACCGATGCTCACCACTAAAATCCGGGCCAGAAGACTGCAACTAGCAGGGCACTGTCTACGCCACCCCGAGCTACCTGCCAGCCTAGTTATCATATGGGAGCACAAGCACGGGAGGATGAACCCTGGGCGCCCTCCCAAGACTATGGTCAACATGCTCCTAGAAGGCAGCAGCGCAGCTAATGTAGATGAACTGAACACACTGATGAGGGAGAGGGAGAAGTGGAGAGTCCATCACTGTGCCCAACGCTGGCCCCCTAGGCCTGAGTCGATGAAGAAGTAGTAGTAGTAGTACCATTAAATGTGAAGTCAAGATGAAGAGAAACAGGAAAGTGGCAAACAAAATAGGGAGAAAACAGCACAAAGTCCAATTGCAGATAAATACTGGGGCTGAAATTTCTTTATGCTTCTTAGATATCACAAGCGAACCTATTAGCAACTCTGAGTAGAAATAATCCATTTGGCCCTTTTACTTATTCAATGATTATGACTAATAGTTTAAATTGGTACCATTTTCCTGGACTAAATAATATCCATCATTCCCTGATTATCCAAAAATATATCAGTTTCTCTCAGATAAGTTTCTAATGTTCTCTTGGGTAAAGAAGGCCAATGATTTACTTGCTCTGGAGAAAGGTGTTTATTTTAATCTCAGACCTGAACAGAAAATATCTCAACCTGAGACTGTTACACCCGGCTCTGGATATCCTTACGTCTACCTTTTAATATTGATAGGAATTACAATATGTTTCAATGTGATTGCCTCATTCTTCTTAATTCAGAGAATAGTGTCACATGGAATAATCCTCCCTAATATAGAAAACACGGAACAGGAACAGGCCTTTACAATTTAACACCAATTTAAACTGCACAGCATCTATAAACCTCCATCCCCTGCCTGTTTGTGTCTGCTGAAATGTCTCCTAAACATTGCTTTTCTTAGGAATCCCAAGTGGATCCCAAGTTTCACTTGCTTGAACACAAATACACAATTCCAGAGGGGATATTTTTGGTGTGGGGCAGGGAGAAAACAGATCAAGTCTTAGCCATAAGCATCCAAATGTAGTTGTAACACAGCCATTCTTAATGCCAGAAAGGTACATTTACCTTTTTACTCAAATCCCCTCTCAATAAGGACTAATCGCCTTCCTAAATTGCTCTTTGTATCCGCACTTTCATTATTTCATGTAGAAGTCAACGAGTGCCTCAAAAATAACATTTTTCAATCTCAGCATTTAAAAATAACGCTTTTATTTTTTTCTACCAAGGGATGACTTCATATTTTCTGCACTGTATCTCATTTACCATAACCTGTTCACTTAGCCTGCCCAAATTTCCTTGTCTCGCCCAATTTGCCCAAGTCTCTTAACTTGTAATGCCACCCAACTCTGTGTCATCGAAAAGAAGATTACTAAGTTACACTGGCATAGCACAAATTCTTTCCATTTTGTGATCAGGATCAGTTGTGCATTTTGCTAGCTATCGAGAGAAAGGAAGGCTCAGTGCAGTCATATCCTTTTGCCAGCATCATTAAATGGAGACATGGATGAAACAATTGACATTCGGCATATTAGCTGAACCACTGCCCTTTGCAAAAGACGGACATCATTTTAAATGAGTAAGATCATGGCAAAGCTGATAAAATTTTTAAATTGAGCAAAACAGCAGCAAGCATAGACAAAAGAACATTTTCAGTTTTATAAAGGTCAACTAAAATGGGAATCAATAATGGCATATATAGCAATCATATTTCCATGGGGGTCTTTCTAAACATTCCAATGATCTACAAGGGGTGATTGATAAGTTTGTGGCCTATGGTAGGCCGAGTCAATTTTAGAAAACCTAACATTTTCAACATAGTCCCCTCCTACACTTACACACTTGGTCCAGCGGTCATGGAGCATACAGATCTTGGACTTCCAGAAAGTGTCCACAGCAGGGGTAATTGATAAGCTTGTGGCCTAAGGTAGAAGAGGTGTTATACAGCTCTCGTTACATGCACACACAGTTCAACTCTTTCAGTGACTATACAGAAAGTTTGAAGTTAATAACTCATCTCCTTCTACCTTAGGCCACGAACTTATCAACTTATCAATCACCCCTGATGAGTTATTAACTTCAAACTTTCTGCATAATCACTGAAAGAGTTGAACTGCATGTGCATGTAACAAGAGCTGTACAACTCATCTCCTTCTACCTTGGGCCATGAACTTATCAATCACCCCTGCCGTAGACACTTCCTGGAGGTCCAAGATCCGTATGCTCCACGACCGCTGGACGAAATGAGTAAATGTAGGAGGGGACTATGTTGAAAATAAATGTGCTAGGTTTTCTGAAACTGGCTCTTTCTACCTTAGGCCACAAACTTATCAATCACCCCTCCTATGACTGACTTTGCACGTAATACATCGTTTAAGTAAAATTCAAACCATATCTCATTGCATTTTAAAAATGTCTTCAACATATCGGAAAAGGTAACCACCGGCTTTCAATTTTGACCGGAAAAGCAGACCAAACTGTAGAATGCAAAAGCCAAAATAAAAAAGCAGTCATTCATTCATTTCATAAAAATATCAATGGGCCACAGATCAACTTTCATGATTTTGTGTTCCATTTTGCTGTTGATTTCCAGATTGCCCAGTGTGCATCTGATACTTACATTTTGTCTGTTTTAATTACAGTCCACCACTGTGATCTTGGCTCTGCAATAACTTCCTCCTTCTTCAAAGAGCATACTGCACTCTATGATATTCAGTTCCATTTTCAAGTTTTATTACATCTCATTGTATAAAACATTAGCAATCAACTGTCTTAAAATCAACAGCTTAAATATACTGAATGAACAACTGAATTATAAAATATAGTATGCACCCTTGTATTTGTGTAGATAATGCTACCAATTATTTTTGTGAATCATATCAACAGAAGTGGGCCAGAAACTATCTGCCGCCACTAAATTAGATCACTGCCGACCTGGACCTCAACTGCATTTATTGCCTTGATACATACAGTAAAACTCTTACCTAACAAAAAATGTTTTACTCTGCAAGTAAAAGACTTCTAATGAAACCACTACTTTGAGAGAGGAGTTCCAGATTTTCAATGTCGAACATTTTGTTTTAAAAAAAACCTTCCTGAACTCACTTCTAAATAATTTAGGAAAAAGTTCTTTGCTTCTATTCTAAGTGATCTTTTAACCAGCTTGAGCATGCTACGTAAATCACCCAATACAAGCTCAAAGGAACAAAGTTTAAGTAATTTACTCAGTTAACTTTATCTTGTAATCCCTATTATCATGATGACTACTCTTGTAAACTTCCTTGTTTTATCATTGGTCTGTTGATTTAACTGCTAAAATATTTAAATCTCTGATCATTTACAAACTATTTAGAACTTCAATAACAGTTTCCAAATCATGGCTGAAAAAAGATTATACATTTACCAATATATTTGTTGCCAACTTTTAATCATTGTTACTTATTTTGCTTCCTTACTACGGTTCATTACAACTTTCTTTATAAAAACTGGCAAGCTCTTGTTTAATACACCACCTTTAACTTAACCATGTTTCTGTAATGCCAGTGTTAAGATGTTTAACAAACGAAAGAACTTTAATGACAAATAAAATCAAATAGTTTTATTCTATGTTATATTGTACAACAAAAAATTATTGGTATCATTCAACAAACAGTACATTTTGGGGATTACTGAAATGATCTAATCATTGAATTTGTAAAAAACAGTATTTTCCCAATATTCTACAGCTAAATTTGACAATATTATTCCATTTCCTCCTTTTTGATAATTAGTTTGCTAATTTAGAAAAAGCTATAGTTTTGTCAATTGGTGAATGCAGAATCTTAATACAGAGCAAATAACATCAATGGTGTTTACTCTGTAACAGCAACAAGAGTATATTTGATAGCTATTTTATAGCCAATACTGGAACCTGGCAAAATATATCAGCATTACAACTCAAGGGTATAATTCCAAATACTCATGATACTTGGGTTCATATTAATTTAGCTTTTATTGGATAATGACTTTATATTAGTGACACAAAAGGAACCACAGAAAAGAAAAAAAAAAGGCTAAATTCAGAATTTGGTGATTTCTAAATTCGTAGTTTTATCTGGTTTAGAGGCACCCTTGACCCCCTAGGCCTGAGTCGACGTAGTAGTAGTGCTCTAAATGTCGACATTTGTCATCATAGTTGAAAGTTGAAATTTACATTTAACCACAGAAATTATTGCAATTCTCAACAACCTCACTTTATAAACACAATACCCAAATGTCAAATTAAATTCATCTCTAAAATCAGTTTTAATATTTGTGGAATTAATTTAGCGTTTAGCTAGGAGTGCTGAGGGTTAACAGCAGTCTAATAAATCTGGCTATGTAGGGGTTGGGGGAGAAACCTTTTCACTTGTACAGGAAAGATTTAAGCAGCAATTTCCCAGCATAGTTAAGTTTACATTATATTTTTATTTTCAACTGTACCTGTGTTTATGCAATAAAGGCAAATTTAAATTAATACACATTTAACTTTTCTAATCAATATTTTGTTTTATTTAGAGATACAGTGCAGATTAGGTCTTTCCGGACCTTCAAGCTGCTAGGCCAGCAACTCATCGTTTTAACTCTAGCCTAATCACAGGACAGTTTACAATGACCAATTAACCTAGTAACGAGTACACCTTTGGATTTTGGGAAGAAACAGGAGCAGCCGAAAGAAACCAACACAATCCATGGGTCAGAGGTATAAACTCCTTACAGAGGACACCAGGATTGAACTCCAAACTCCAACACTGTGATCAGTCGTAATTTCCAGCTAACCACCACTCTACCATGGCGTTCAATTGAATCAGTAGACTCAAACATTGAGAATAGAACAGCAGAAAGCAACTGGAATTATTATTTATCTGAACAAAAAGAACCCCAATCCTTTATTAGTCAGGAATGGTCAAGACTTTATCAACCTAATTAAAGTTGGAAAGTAACATGGTGTGAATAACCAATATTTTTGTTTAGCAACAGAAAAGTTATGGATTTCAATACTTGAACAGAATCTATGTTAATATTTAATAACTAAAAATTTTACAACTGCACTGACCTGTGTTGATCTCCTTGTCTGTCTGGCCTGTCTGGATCGAGCTTTTCTCTGCGATTCGGCTTCTTCATCTCGGACGGGGGTGAGATAGGATCTGAAATATGTCAGCACCGAGGTAAGTCTTTCTTGAAAATGAACTCCAAGCAGTGATTTTATGAGACAGGGCAGGGGTGAATATTTTTTAAGCTTAAGTCTCGAAATAACTATTGTCATTCAAATTGCAGTAACATATTCTGTTGAATCTCAGCAGGTGCATTAACAAAGTGATAACTATACATTTCTATGTTAAGTTTCACAAAAGTAAGACACATTTACAATGTTTACAGAACAATTTGCATCCAATCCACAAGCTAGGGTAATTCACTTATCCTCCCTGAAAAATGCCTTTGCAAGATCATAAAGAACCAGCAAATAGCTCCTGCTCGCCAGACATTTTCCATTCGTTTCTCAAGTGTAATTTCATAACTTTATTATTCAAAGTTGAAAAATAGAATCTAAAACTGAAATGAAACAGTTCTCATAGAACAAGTGCTTCTACTCATCTATAGATAAGTTAAAAAAAAAATTTAAAAATACTTCATTACATACGGCTGCATTTTGCTTTCAAGGTCAGCTCAAAAAGTTAGAATTATGGAAAGGATCACAGCAAGTGCCCTGACCAACACTCTTCCCTCAGCCTACTTCACAACGGACTGCAATCACTCAGCATGGCATCAATAATGGACAGACCCTCGTTTTGTTAGATTGTTCAGAGCTTGCAAATGAAAAGTGCATAAACAATACTGCTCTACAGGAAGTGATATCACTGCCAACTTCTGTCATTCTTGTTTAACCTGAAATCCATGCCCTATTAAAGCCAGCATATCACTGCATTTTCCATTAACTGTTTCAAACAGCTTAGCACATTGCTGCAGTTGCATTAAGCTAGACACATCTTCTATTTTTGACTCTGAATGCACACCATTCATAATTTTAACAATTTAAGAACTTGAAGACAACATGGTGGATAAATTTAAATGGAACAGAACAAAGTCTGTTCATTTAAAAACAAAACTAAGTAATAATTTGAACAAGCAGGACTTCCCTTCACAAATCTAACACAACTGAAGTTGAGAATAAACACCATCATGGTCCCTGAGGTTAAATGTCCAAGAGCAAGTACAAAAGAAAATGGCACATTTCTGATATACTTCCTTCCAATAGAAATCAAACCAAAATTACCTTTCTTCACAAACCCCAAGCAAGCATAGAAATTGACACTGAAACCCCCATTTACTAGTTTGAAAAACAGTTTTAGATTTGTGACTATTAAAATATTTTGGATTCAAGTACCCACTTCATGGGCATACCAGGATAACAATATCAAGTGCACAATTTTTTTTTAAGTTCTGCTTTCTGCAGTCAGGGGCTGTTATTGCTGAAAGCATTCTCTATTGATCAAGCTGGCACTAGTCTTATCTGAATAAGATTAGTGGAAGGATATCAGCGAAGCCTTTTATAGCAGCGACACGTAACTGGACACTTGCGTCATTAACAGAACAAATGAATGATATTCTGCTCCTTGCTAGTTCCCAATCTTCAGATAGACATGTAGATGAAAGAACATCAGTATCCAAAAGAGTTTGAGCACAAATTTAATGTAAACCTTCATTGATGCAATCTGCAGCTCCTTTTTCAAGTAACCATTTCAAAGAACAGTTATTATGTTACACCAAACAAAAACAATAGGAAATGAGTCTGTGCTGTTGAAGTAATTTTTTTCAAGATATCCTGGAAGAAAACTCTGAAAAATGAAGTGGGGCATTGAAACTAGCATATGTGTATCTCAAAAGAGACACTACTGAGCTAAAAAAAAATTTATCTTGGTCCAAGACAGCCCTCACAATTGCAGCAGATCAAGGCACTGCAGTAAGTGACACCGTCTCACTGGACCAGGAATCCAAATTAGGTCCTGACCTTAAGTGCTGCTTGTGTGGAGTTTGTACCTTTTCCCTGAGATCTCATGGATCTCTACCTCCCTCCCACATATCGATGATGTGCAGACTGGCAGAGCAATAAACTACATAACCTCTTGTGTAAATCTGTGGCAATGGTCAATGTGGTGGTGGGTCAAAGGAACCATTTTCATGCTGAAAGCTGTGATGCTAAATTACTAGCAAACTTGAAGTTACAATTCAAAGTATTTGTGAACTATAGGATCATTTTTTTTTATATTGATCACTATGAGGAATTCTGGCAATGAAGGTGTCCATAAATAAAACTAAGATCAGGAATTTCAAAAAACATTACAGACAGGACAATTGACTTAACAGAGCTTCCATTATTTTCAGTAATGTACACTCCTTTTCAAACTAGGTGCTAATAATGCTGACACAAGTAGCAATTGCTTACTTCAATTTCCCACTGGACCTGACTTTACCTCAAAATGAGTGCAACTACTGCAAAACAGCAAAGCAAATGGATGTTCTCTGTCCAATTTCTTCAATTACTGATTATTGGGTTAGAGGTAGGGCATCTCCTCCCTGCTTTTTAAAATAGAAAAGATAGGACTTTTGTTTAATACTTAGTCTAAAAGAAAACAGCACCTCTAATAGTGCAGAATTCCAAAGTATTGCACTGAGCAGTTGGACTAGATAAACTTGCAGCCTTCTGAGTCAGTGGTCCCAACCTTGTCCAAGATGACCGCAAGCTGTGATTGAGTAAAAGAAAAGTCATCCAAATCTGTATTAACCTTGGGATACCTACTGATATGATCCCAGACTTTGAGGACTGAATGTTATCAATTTCCCATCCCAAATAGTACAGTTCTATCATGTTAGTTTTCTGACCCTATAGAGCTAACCTGTAAAGGTACATAATCCTTTTCATTGTGCTTCTTAAGCTACGATGGTGAAGGGCAGATTAAACTAAATACATCATTTTTTCTGAAGATACTCAGGTCAGGCAATATCCACAAAGAGGGAAACTGAGTTTGTGTTGCATGTAGTCATTAGAACTAGGGAAAGTGAGAAATATAACAAGTTTTAAGTTGCAGAGAAATGAGTGAGAGGTGAAGAGAAAAATCATCTGTGATAGAATGGATGACACAACTAGCCATAGTGTTGCCTGAAAGAGATGGTAAAGGGCACTAACTAACAACTGTAACCCTGGGGTGCATCAACTTGGCAGATATTAAAAGAAATCCAAATTCAAAATAAAAAGATAAAAATAAAATACAGGAAGTGTGAAATACAAGTTTGAATTTTTAAATTCAGCATTTAGTCCACCAAAATGTCTAGTCTTGAGAAAATGATGCTTTCTCAAGACAATGGATAACCTTCTTTATTGTGCCACCCACTTTAGTATCATCTCCCAAACTTACTAACCATGATCTGTACAGGCACATCCAAATAATTAAACAACAAAGCTCCCAACACCAATCCCTGTGGCATATCACTAGTCTCAGGCCTTCAGTCTGAGAAACAACCTTATAAATCTAAATAGCTACCACTCTGGATCCCATGCAATCTAAAGCTGTACAATAGAACTTACTGGGCTCCAAGTACAGCCTGCTTACCTACTATGAATAAAATGTGCTTTAAAAGGAATGACAAGACTGTATTTTAATCGTGCACCTCACTGACCTTTGACTACACAGTTCATTGGCAAAAATTGAACGGAACACCAAACGGTTAAAATATCACTAAGCTCTTTGATGAAGGCTCTCACTCACACCCACCTTTTAAGACCTTCAAAAATAATTCACCTACCTAATTTAATATTTAGCTCTTCAATAAGACACTAATTGGTGCAAGTGATGAGCATTTAATACCAATGTATCAAAGGATTTTTCAGTGATTCATAAACCACTATTCACTCAGAGGGTTGAGAGTGTGTGGATTGAGCTGCCAGCACAAGTAGTGCAGGCGAGCTCGATTTCAACATCGAAGAGAAGTTTGAATAGGTACATGGGTGGCAGGAGTATGGAGGGCTAGAGTCTAGGTGCAAGAGGTTCAGCATGGACTAGATGGGCTGAAGGGACTGTTTACCCTGTTTTCTAGGACTATGACATGGATACACGCAATATTGCAAAAATCCCCATTACTTAGAATTTTTTTTAAAACAGAAAAAAATCTATTGCAGGAACTCATCAGGTCATTCTACCACCTCACCATTCACAACCTCTTTACAACACCTGCCATCTTACCTTTACAATATTAGTTCTAGTGTAGCGTCTCAACCTAAAATGTCAACTTTCCTTTTGTCTATGCCGATGCTGCCTGACCAGTTGAGTTCCTCCAACGGTTTGTTTTTTTTTGTACTCCAGATATCAGCATCTGCAATCTCAGGTCTCCATTTTACAACAGAACAAACCGAGAACAGCTGATAGAGGAAAAAAATTCAAATTCTGCAACTTTTTATTTAAATGTACTGAGGAAGACTGCTGTTGCTTTCATTGTCAAGGTTAAACTATAATTAACTGCTAAAATCTTACAGGGACCCGATTCAGATTTTAAATCATATTAGTTCTATTAGTCTTATGATCTCAGCTATTATAAGCACACACCAACACACTGCATGGGAACACCAGGGTAAGATTTGAGAAAATTAAACTGAAGGAAATAAAGAAGCGATTCCAAAAACGAACATTCTTCAGATTTTGCTTTTGATCTCGTAAATATCAAAATACAGGCGTCAGAAAACACATCCTTCATATTAGTCTTGCCTACCTTGGCAGATGATTAATATGGAATCACAATTACTTAAGATGAAAGAGCAAGAGAAACATCATGGCATTTCAACTGGGTTGCTGGCCACAGCCAAGGTAAAATGTTGCTATAACAGCAGCTAAAATAACTGGATTGATAGAAAAGAACTGTTTAAATCTTTTCTTCTATCAAATGAGGCACTGGTAACAATTGACATACAAAAAAAAAATATACTGCACAATTTATTGACTTACATTTCACTTGTTTCATACTTTTTTGTCCTCAACTTTCCATTACCAAACATTCACTCTCCCTAAGCCATCCAAAATCCTCAACACCCAGAGCTTACAATTCTACACATAGTTCTCTTTTTGGTCACACCCCACCTCAAGAACCATTTACTCCCTTGCTGAGAAGTTTAGAACACACACACACACACCTGACATAATTTAGAAAGTAAGCTTGACAGAATTTCCCTTCCCTGTCGTTGACCATACCACAGCTTGTCCTTTGAAGTCCGCTGAGTTGATTAGCTTAAATGCTTGAGCAAAATTCCTGGCCTCTTGTTGGAGGTAAGAGAGCATAAAATACTTCCAGATATTTCAGAAAATAACTAATTACTAAAGCATTAATCATTATTGGAAAATGCTAAACAGATTGACTCCCTCATGAATATCAATTTCACACACAAAAACTTGTTACCAAATTTTTTTCCACAATAATGCCTTTCCTCAGAACAGTCACAGCAACAGAAACGCTGTAATTATTATTCCTAAGTGATGTTAAATGTAAATAAAGTGGACCTTGTCAAACTTATTTCTGAGCTTGTTCTGAAATCAATGTTATTAGAGCACAAAAAGACCATCAATTTACAAAGAACCCAGAGAAAAAAAAATAACTGGTACACAAAATCTCAGCCACTTTCACTCAATATATTTGGCAAAAACAAATATTAAAATATCCAAGATGCAAAACTGATCAACTGAATTGTGGATTCACAATTTTAAGAAAATAACAGATGCTTAAAAATGGGTCTTTGTATAACATGCTGTATTAATCTGCATATACGTAAAATAATGTTCTTGCTCACCTCCGCTGATACAAAGGCATTGTGTTAGCAGTTGATACATTTACAGACATGCCACCTTCACTTCTCACGTGATTTGCATCTTTTAAGTCATCCCTCCATGATCGTCTCGTATAAGAACCACTACGTACCAGACTAGCTGCAGATTCCCTTTGAATGGAATAAAGTGATCCAGCTTAAGTTGCAATGTGTATCCAACACCATTCTTTGGTAAATAAGACTGGACAATGTAATAGTAGCATATGCGTGGCACTTCTCAAAAACTTTAAAGCAGTTTTGTCTCTTCCTAGGAAAAAAAACTTGAAAATGTTCAAAAAAAGTCCATTGCTAATCATCAAAACTGCCATGTACAAATTACACTCCCAAACTACAAGCAATGCTAGTACCTTAAGTGAAAGCATTCTAATCTTGGAAGATACGATTAAAAATTGGGGAAATAAATCAAGCCACTCCCTTTATTAGTAGCAAACACTTGCCCTGTTTGGAGCCTAGCTACCGATGTAACCCGGATCACGTCGGTTGAGATTGTGAACATATTCAAGTAAAGTTTTGGGTCAGGTCAGGCTGTACCATGCTAATCAAGCTCAGTAATTTATCCAGGTCAGGATGATTTTCTCACTATTATTGTATTATTCTTGATCAATAGTAAAGTATCGCCGCATAGCAAGTCTTTACGTTCCACATTTTTGCAAATGTTTTTGGTCAGATTGAGTCCAAATTGAGTGCAGATCAGGCTTTTAATTTTATATTCTAGCAGAATTCAAGCTCAATTACTAAAAGCATTCTTTTTTTCCTGCCCCTTCCCATTGGAAGAAGACACAAAAGCTTGAGAGCAGATGCCCCAAGGGTCATTGATAGCTTCAACCTTATTGTTGAGATTCCTGAACTGAACCTCTAAGCTGGAAGATAAATTCTTGGTTCTCCCAATTTATCTCACGGTGACCCTTGCACTTGTCTACCTGCACTGTATTCTGCATTGTTTTCCTTTTTACTACCTCAATGTAATGGAATGATCTGTCTCGATAACATTGAAACAAAAGTTTTTCCACTATATCTTAGTACACGTGACACTAACAAACCAATACCAACAATTAAAATACTAAGAACTTACCTATTTTCCTTTTCTTCAATGTCTGATGTACTATGCAATCGTCTGCTTGGGATGGTTGGTGAAACATATACCAGTCTAGTTTTAGTATCCTTGTCCTGAATAATATAAACAAGTGATTTGAAGTTAACAACCCAAAGTTGGCTATATACCTTTTGTGTATTAGTAGCTCCTGTTTACTGCAATGTGAGAATTCATTAGTCATGTACAAATAAAATAAACTCCTATATAACAAGTCTTTGTATATTTTAAAGTCATCCTGCAATACCTCATGAATCACAGTGAAATTCTTCAGCTTGCATCCAGAGACAGAAGCAACTACCCCAGTTCATTTTCTGATTCAGATGCCAAAACTGATATTGATGGAATTCCAAACTGGGATTTCAAGATGTGTCTAGATCACCTCCCAAAGGAATGTTAGAGATTGGTATAAATGGGTACAAGTCTGAATGCCACTTGCAAAATTTTCCAAAACACAGGAACAGAGCTTGGTGCAAATGACATTCAAACTACTGTTGTTAAACAGCAATCATCCTTGCATTCACAACTCTTTTATGTTACAGTCATGGTGGACTTGGGCAGGCCAGTTCCAAGGAAACATTAAATGCAAATTGTTTAAAGTCACTGAATGTTCAGTGTGTATACTTTGCCTCATGCAATGGGAATACTGAAAATACAGCACCAGAATATTTTTGGGATTGGAAAATGAATGAGTTGAAAAGCAAAACTTGAGAATGATTTCCAAAGTCTATGTAATAATGACCTTTCATGCCCAATTCCAGTTTGGAAATATTCAAAATCATGTAGGAATGTCATATTGAAGGTTATTTCTGATTTTTCAATAAATAAGGGTCTTTTAAGAGACTTTTGGATAGGTACATGAAGCTTAGAAAAATAGAGGACTATGGGTAAGCCTAGTAATTTCTAAGGTAGGGACATGTTCGGCACAACTCTGTGGGCCGAAAGGCCTGTATCGTGCAGTAGGTTTTCTATGTTTCTAAATCAACTGTCCATCTGTTGAGATTTTAATGTAATCTTAAAATCAATATTCCATATTACAGAAGAGTCTGACAAACAACAGCCATCTGAAAATGTAACGTTCAAATACAGTACAACTTTACAGTTTTCAATAAAGAAACAAATGCCTTAATCTTGCAATAAAAATTAGAATAGATTATTAAAAATGCACCTTTTCCTGGTTAGCAAATATGGTTGACAGCCGGGGACTTGAAGCTGACCGGATGATTCCAAATGAGTCCTTTTCTTTCAATGCTTGAGAACTGCTGATTTCGGTCAGTGCATCATGGCTCCCAGTTTTCCTCAACCCCAATCTCCAGGAAGCTGGAGATTCATCCTTTCCTTCTTCATCTTTGGTAGCAGATTTAATGAAAGGGCTAATGATCTGTAAGAAGATAAACACTAGTTACAGAAGTTTAAAAAAAAACACAAAACTAGCAATTGTTCATGGTTAACTCTGCTCTTGAATTTTACTTTTCATAATCTTCTCATAATATGCAGGACATATTGAAATATCTTAAATCATTAAAATGTCACAAGCAGCCAGTTTCAATTATCATAAAAATAAATTCTGTAACCACAACTGAAAAATCATAAAATATTCAAATTCTTCAAATGATGTATCAGGGTCATAAAGCACTTATTTTCATCTCAGGTGTTCCTACCAAGGACAAACAAAGGATGAGATTTTGGGATACTTGGAGGCATTCAATAAAAGAGATTTTAATTCAAGGGTTCCCTTTGAAGGGAAATCTTGCCTGACAATTCTGTTGAAATCTCTGAGGAAATAACAGGCAAGATAGACAAAGTATGTCACTTCCTTGAGTTTTTAAGGCGGCTTTTGACAAGGTGCAACATGAAGCTGCTAAACAAAATAAGAGCTAATAGCATTACAGGAAAGGTACTAGCATAGACAGATTGCTAAAGGCAAACAGTAGGAATAAAGAAGCCCTATTCTGGTTAGCAGCTGATGACTAGTGGTGTCCTACCGGGGGGGGGGTCGATGTTAGGTCCACTAATTTCTATGTTATATGTTGATAATTTATATGATGGAATTAGTGGCTTAGTGGCCAAGTTTGAGAATGATACAGATGGATGGAGGCACATGCAGTGCTGAGGAAGTAGGGATCCTGCAGAAGGACTTGGACAGAATAGGAGAATACACAAAGAAGTTACAGATGGAATACAGTGTAGGGAAGTGTACACTTTGGTAGAAGAAATAAAGGTGGAGACTATTTTTTAAAATATAGGTGTAGATGAAGCCACAGCTCATGAGAAAGCTAGCTATCAGTAGCTTACACCACAGACAACAGGTTGCTGCAGCTACTGTGCTATACAAAATGCAGACTAGCCACAGCCCTCCAGACCTTCGCGCCATGCTGCTTTCATCTTATGAGAAACAGCGCACCACACCAAGTTTATCTTTGCTTGCTCATGCTGTTTCTATGCCTGATCGAGAACCTACACACTGGATAGAAGCTTCCTTCACTGTGCTATCAGAATTTGGAACAGCCTTCCAGATAATGTGGTTGGAAACATCTGTGACGATGGGGTCCAAGCCTTCAAGAGTCGAGTGTACAAACACCTATCATCTCTGGGAGGGAAGCCACATGCTTCTTCATAAGCTACCATAAAGGGGAGCAGGATAGCAATGCTTGGTTGTTGGTAGGTAGGGTTAATACCTGACTTTTAAGAGCACTTGTGAGTTATGTTCCGGCTGGACTTAGTCCTTAAACTGCTGGAGAACAGTGCGGAAAGAACAGGTGCTGCTTTCTCCCGGTAGGGATCAGTTTTTAGCTCCAAGTGCTCCTGCCACGTTTTGTCACCCTGCAACCTTATCCTTCAATCTCTTTGAATTATGGAGGACAGCATGTGTATAAATGTCTCTCTCCAGCAGACTTCATCATGATCACAACTCCAGTGTTTCTACAATTTTTTTAATGTTTCTTAATTGTACATGTGATATTTTTGTGCTCTATCGCTGAGCAGCAGTGAACCATCTGCATTGCCTATCAGAGTTCTCTTTAGGAACTAGTAGACTTGGTCAGCATTTCAGATCTGGCTACTGCTCATGATGCACTTAATAAAAAAAAGTGAATTAAGAAATCAGACATACAAAGGGACTTGGAGTCCTAGTGCAGGATTCCCTAGAGGTTAACTTGCAGGTTGAGTCAGTAGTAAGCAAGTGCAATGTTAGCATTCATTTCAAAATGACTAGAAAATAAAAGCAAGGATATAATGCTGAAGTTTTATACTTTCTACGTTTGGAGTATTGAGAGTAGTTTTGGGCTCTATATCTAAGAAAGGTTGTGCTGACATTGGGAAAGGCCTAAAGGAGGTTTATGAGAATGATCATGGGAAGGAAAAGGTTAACACATGAGGAGAATTTAATGGCTCTAAGCCTTTACTTGCTAGACTTTAGAAGAATGTTGGGGGGGTGGGGGGAGATGCGGATATCACTGAAATGAATATTGAAAGGCCCAGATAGAGGGAAGTGGAGAGGACATTTCTAATAGTGTGACTGTCAAGGACCTGAGGGCAGAGCCTCAGAAGAGAAGGTTATCCCTTTGGAACAGAGTTGTGGAGGAATTTCTTCAGCCAGAGAGTAATAAATCCGTGGAATTCATTGCACAAACACTCTGGAGGCCGTCATTCAGTAGACTAAGAGCAGAGATTGACAAGTCCTTGATTAGTAGAAGAGTGTCAAAGGTTACAGGGAGAAGGCAGGAGAATGATGTTAAGAAGCAAATTATATCGGCCATAATCAAATTGTAGAGCAGATTCAATAGGCATAATGCCCTAATTCCGTTTCTATGTCTTATAACCTAATTAAAAATTTAACATCTTGGGCATTAGAAGAGCTTTAAGTTCTTCCAGCAGTTTTGTTTTGTCAGCATGGTGCTCTCAAATTCCTACATAACCCAACCTAAATACAATTCGTTCTAACTCAGTTTCACAGATACACATTTAACTGAATTCACCCTATTTAGATTACTTACGGCAATATAACAATTGTTTCCAAACTCCCACAGTTTATGCACTGCCTTAACATTTTTCCCCTAAAACAAATTATTCACCAATTGCATGTGATTTCACTTGCCTCTGAACCAATGTCTATCAGAAATGGCTAAAAATAACAATTTATAAATTTACAAGAAAACCTGAATTCAATGAAGGAGAAATAAATGAGACAGCAAGGTGCCAAGTTATTGAGGACCTGAACCACAATCATTTTGTCAAGTTAGTTACAATTTCATAATAGGATTCACAAAGTAGTTTTGAAGATGAATTTTCAGGACACCAGTGATGATCATTTTCTTAACTGCAGGCAATAAACTGGGGAAAGAAGACTTGCATCCACTTGAGGTTACAAAGTGGCTGAAGAGGCCAATTTTGGATGCAGAGACTCGGCTGATGAGGCAAGGAGGTTATAAGAGTGGTACACTACTTTTGCCATTCCAAATCTCTGTTCCACTGAACAGCCCAACAGAACTGCTATGAGTTGGTTAGTTGTACTTTCTCAAGGAAGCCTTGAGATTATTTAAGCACGTTTCTGTCCTGGTAATTTCCTCCTATGCGGGAGGTCAGAGTAGAATACCTGTTTTACAAGTCTGTTGTTAGATAAGGGCAAAATGTGCCATTAGAAATACCAGACTGCAATGTGAGCCTCTATGCTAGAGATACTGGTGTGGAGACATTCATTCACTTGTCCTATTAACAGGTCATGAGATTTTAGAGAACCTTAGTGGCATCTAGCCAGTGTTTTGATGTGCCTATTTTGACTGCTTGTCTATTTTGTTTGCTAATGTTTGACTTTAATGATGAGACATGCTTTTGCTTCAAGCGGCAGCTCTTTGAAAAAAATCAATAAATTGGAAACAGGCATACTCGGGAGACTTTGGCCACCGGACATTTAAGAATCTAGCGTAAATATATTGTCCACTATAGTTGCAACTCAGTAGCCTTGAGTTTAAGAGGGAAGAGTTTTTAAAAATAATCTTCAAGACAAGCAAAAGGAAACACTACCGAGATGGCAGTTTTGAGCAAAAAGATAATCACATAAAGCTCTTTTGGTAAAGCAATACAGAACTCCCATTTAAATATTTTTGAAGGCTAAAAATAAGCTTTAATTTCTTTTGACATTCCAGTACAAACCCCAAAATGTAATGACGCCAACTTATTTCCGCTGTAGTGAACTACTGAGACTGACAGCATATGGATATTGTATTAATATTCAGTGATGCTAGAAAGCTTGTGAACCCTGCAGAATTTTCTCTATTTCTACTTAACTATGACCTAAAATGTAATCAGATCTTCACAGAAGTCTTAAAAGCAGATAAAGAAAAGCCAATTGAATAAATAACAAAAATCATTATACTTGTTCACTTATCTGAGTAAAATGATCCAATATTACATGCATTTGTTGGAAAAAGTATGTGAATCTCTCTGCCTTCTACAAAAGCTTTTTGGAGTCAGGTGCTCCAACCAATGAGATGAGATTGGAGGTATGGATTTTTAAGGGGTGCCCTGCCTACAAAAAAGACACACTAAGTCAGGTTACTGACACAGCCTGCTCTTCTCGAGAAAGATCTGTTTATGTGTACCATGCCTCAATCAAAACAACTATCAGAAGACCTTAAAAAAAGAATTGTAGAGATGCATGAAGCTGGAGAAGGCTACAAAAGCATTTCTAAAGACCCGAGTGTTCATCAGTCCACAGCAGAAGAATTTGTCTACAAATAGAGGAAACTCATAGTGTTGCTACTCTTTGCAAAGATCACACCAAAAGCACAACATGTAAAGCTGAAGGAGGTGAAAAAGTACCAAGGGTAACAGTAAGAGACCTGCAGAACTCTCTATAACTTAAAAGTCTCTGATCAGGAGTCCACTATAAGAAAAACACTGAATAAGAATGGTGTTCATGGAAGGACACCACAGAGGAAATCACTGGTCTCCAAAAAGAAAAACACTGCTGCACGTCTCAAGTTTGCAAAAGACCACTTAGATGTTCTACAACACTTCTACGACAATGATCTGTGCACAGATGAGATAAAAGAACTTTTGGTAGAAATACACATTGCTATATTTGGAGGAAAAAGGCACTGCACACCAACACCAGAGACTCATACCAGCTGTGAAGCATGATGGAAGGAGCATCATGGCTTGGGGCTGCTTTGCTGCTTCAGGGCCTGGACAACTTAGAACCGTTGAGGGAACAATGAATTCAAAATAGACATTTTACAAGAGAAGCAACACACATCAAAGTTGCTGGTGAACACAGCAGGTCAGGCAGCATCTCTAGGAAGAGGTACAGTCGACGTTTCAGGCCGAGGCCCTTCGTCAGGACTAACTGAAGGAAGAGTTAGTAAGAGATTTGAAAGGGGGAGGGGGAGGGGGAGATCCAAAATGATAGAAGAAGACAGGAGGGGGAGGGATGGAGCCAAGAGCTGGACAGGTGATTGGCAAAAGGGATATGAGAGGATCATGGGACAAGAGGCCCAGGGAGAAGGAAAAGGGGGAGGGGGGGAAACCCAGAGGATGGGCAAGGGGTATAGTCAGAGGGACAGAGGGAGAAAAAAGAGAGAGAGAGAAAGAATGTGTGTATATAAATAAATAACGGATGGGGTACGAGAGGGAGGTGGGGCATTAGCGGAAGTTAGGGAAGTCAATGTTCATGCCATCAGATTGGAGGCTACCCAGATGGAATATAAGGTGTTGTTCCTCCAACCCGAATGTGGCTTCATCTTTACAGTAGAGGAGGCCGTGGATAGACATATCAGAATGGGAATGCGATGTGAAATTAAAATGTGTGGCCACTGGGAGATCCTGCTTTCTCTGGCAGACAGAGCGTAGGTGTTCAGCAAAACGATCTCACAGTCTGTGTCGGGTCTTGCCAATACATAGAAGGCCACATCAGGAGCACCGGACACAGTATATCACCCCAACCGACTCACAGGTGAAGTGTTGCCTCACCTGGAAGGACTGTCTGGGGCCCTGAATGGTGGTAAGGGAGGAAGTGTAAGGGCATGTGTAGCACTTGTTCCACTTACAAAGATAAGTGGCAGGAGGGAGATCAGTGGGGAGGGATGGGGGGGACGAATGGACAAGGGAGTCACGTAAGGAGCGATCCCTGAGGAAAGCGGGGGGAAGGGGGGAGAGAGGGAAAGATGTGCTTAGTGGTGGAATCCCGTTGGAGGTGGCGGAAGTAACGGAGAATAGTATGCTGGACCCAGAGGTTGGCGGGGTGGTAGGTGAGAACCAGGGGAACCCTATTCCTAGTGGGGTGGCGGGAAGATGGAGTGAGAGCAGGTGTGCGTGAAATGGGGGAGACGCGTTTAAGAGCAGAGTTGATGATGGAGGAAGGGAAGTCCCTTTCTTTAAAAAAGGAGGACATCTCCCTCGTCCTGGAATGAAAAGCCTCATCCTGAGAGCAGATGCGGCAGAGACGGAGGAATTGCAAGAAAGGGATGGCATTTTTGCAACCGTCTCTCGTACCCCATCCGTTATTTATTTATATACACACATTCTTTCTCTCTCTCTCCTTTTTCTCCCTCTGACTATACCCCTTGTCCATCCTCTGGGTTTCCCTCCCCCCCCCCTTTTCCTTCTCCCTGGGCCTCCCATCCCATGATCCTCTCATATCCCTTTTGCCAATCACCTGTCCAGCTCTTGGCTCCATCCCTCCCCCTCCTGTTTTCTCCTATCACTTTGGATCTCCCCCTCCCCCTTTCAAATCTCTTACTAGCTCTTCCTTCAGTTAGTCCTGACGAAGGGTCTCAGCCCGAAACGTCGACTGTACCTCTTCCTAGAGATGCTGCCTGGCCTACTGCGTTCACCAGCAACTTTGATGTGTGTTGCTTGAATTTCCAGCATCTGCAGAATTCCTCGTGTTTACATTTTACAGAAGAATGTCAGGATAGCAGTTCATCACCTGAAGCTTAATAGAAGTTGGATAATGCAACAAGGCAATGATCCAAAAGACAAGAGTACATCAACAACAGAATGGTTTAAGAAGTAAATTTGTATTTTGGAATGGCCAAGTCAAAGTCTTGACCTTAATCCTATAGAGATGTTGTGGAAGGACCTGAAGCAAGCAGCTCATGCAAGGAAGCCCACAAACATTCCAGAGTTGAAGAAGATTGTAAGAAGGAATCGTCCAAGTTGATATGCAGGATTGATCAATCAACAGTTACCAGAAACATTTGGTTGAAGTTATTGCTGTACAAGGGTGGGGGTCATACCAGTTACTGAAAGCAAAGGTTCACATACTTTTTCCAAAAAATACAAGTAATATTAGATAATTTTTCTCAATAAATAACTGAAAAAGAATAATTTGATGTGTTATTTATTTAATTGGATTCTCTAAGTAGTTTTAGGACTTATGTGAAGATCTGATCACATTTTAAGTCATATTTATGCAGAAATAGAGAAAATTCCACAGGGTTCACTAACTTTCTAGCACCACTGTAAGGTCATAATCATGTTTGGATTTTTGTTTAGTGAAATTAAATGCAACTATTCACTTCTGATTTTCTCTCTGCTGCATCTCTTCAAATACATTCAAATCCAATGATAATCTATTCCACACAATGAACTTGAGCCCCATCTTCTCCTTAACAAAATTTGTCTGTTTTTACTTGGATGAACATTCTTCACTTTCAATCTTTCTTCGGCTCATACACAACTCAAGCCTACCTCGTGCATAGTCGAATTTTTTTTTAATACTTTGCTCACTGTAGCATTCATATTTTTCTGATATCCATGACCACTACCCTCATGGAAAATTATTTAATTACTCCCTCTATTTTACAAACTACAGTACCAGAGGAGCAAAAGGCACCAGAACTGCAGTTTACCTTTCTTGTTGTAATGGTAGCTGTATATCGAGTGGACTGCCCTGTCGTGGATAGGTGAGAGACACTGCTATTCAATTTGCTGTTTATATTGTTTTTGACAGAAGACTTTGATTTATCTGTACAAAAAAAAATTACGTTAATTTGAAAATAGTCAACTTTGAGAAATCCTGTATTAAAATTTTGCAAATGTGAAAGATATCAACATTAAAAAAAAAATCAGAACTTTACAATCAGCACATTCCTTTCTGGAATGAATGACAAATTGGAAGCTTCATGAAACTGGTTCTTGGATCAACAAAGTTGTTTAAACACAAAGGTAGAATATAAAAAGAAATTCAAAGTATTTGTCCTGAAGCAGGTTGAATTATTAACATTTATTGAGTTTCTGATCCTATCCATCTTCAATACAAAATATGACAATTCACAGTACTACATTAACTTCAACTCATTCAAAACCCCTCTTCCCAAATCAAGTAAGTATCCATTTGCTAAAGTAACAAGAACTGATCTTACACAGGATAAGGGAGCGGTGTGCTTGTTGCGATTATTGCCTCTTTCAACTGACAGGAAAGTTTTCCAAGAAGATACATGACACTGAACTCCAACTAACTAAACTCATAGAAGCATCCCTAGAAAAACAATATTCCCCAGGGGAAGAGAACACTGTCCTCCTCAATCCATGGCCACTGAAGGCTTTTAGTGTACTGGTAGAGCTGTATCAAGAAAGAAATCACAAGTTTTAAAATAATTTTCCCCCAAAATAATACATCTTTCTGATTAGAAATAATAAGCAGAATACAGTTAATGTGTAACAACATTTGCCCTGATGAGTTGATAGAAGATAAAGGAGTTATTGAAATTAGGGTTCCAAATCCAAACTTCTAAGTCTTATTTGACTACCCAAATATTGGATGGAAGAGGAGAAAGCTGCAGCAGGTTTGATCTACTTATGATAACCACACTCTGTAATGATAAAATCATTCACTGCTTCAAAAATAAATTTCTTATCATGTCATCACTGACATTTAGTTGTCTAGCTAATCAAACACTGGGGATTGACATCAGTCAGCCTTTGTATCACGATTCAGATAATGGAATGCATAAAGATTGAGATAATGTTTAAAAAAAAACCAAGTGATAATTTAGGTTATCACACCGTTTCACAAGATCCAGACAAATACTCCTATTCAAATTTAAGAAAACAATCAACTACCTAGGTTTGTTATTCAAATTAAAAGTATCAATGGAGTGTCACTAACCAGAGACTGATTGGTGACAGATGAAGAAATGTTATTAACTGTAAATTATTTATTCTATACACCATATTTGAAATATATAATTTGTAATTTTAGTATTTATTCTTATTAAGAATCTTGTCATCTGGAAATTAATTAACATTATCCAATGCATGTATAATCATAATTTATGGGATAAATTGATGTTTGAGAAAGCTTACAAATATAATGTGTATTTGAAAGCATTATTGATAAACTAGCTTGTATTTTAGTTGTAATCACATGCTCATTAATAAGTTTGAATAGTGTGACTGATGATTGAGAGATGCTTTGATAAAATGAGCATCACACGTTGCTTAAAAGCCAATCACAGGAATAGTGCAGGTAGAAATATTGCCCTGACCCTGAGCTCAATGATGCAAGCACAAAGCAATGTTACAGTCTGCAATTCAGTAACAATTTTATCTAACTCTGAAAGACAATCAAGTTGATTGCGAAATTGAAATTTTATAATATATATATACACACACACACACATACATATACACACACATATGTACATACACATATACATATATAGAACTACTAAATTCTCTCCATGTAAACTAGTAGCAGGTTTTGAGACAACCACACAAATCCTATGCGTGGACTCCTCCCTCCACTGATGACTTCTTGCTGCATGCCATGACTGTAGAAAACTGATTTATACTAAGAATCTGTCCAGATCCTACATTAGGTGCAGGGATTCAAGGAAAGAATATTTTGTTACTTGTGTTTCATTTCTTTTTATATCATTTACATTTTAATGCTTTCATTGGAAAATATTTCTCGTGTTTTTCATTTTTAAACAGTGAAAACATTGATAAATTTGACATACTCCATAAAATTATTTTTCAGAGTTAACTGAAACAAATTTCATTTTCAGCTACAATTTGATCTAATTATAACAAATAATCACATACAAGTTGCCATTAAGTAAGCCCTCATGCAAGTCCAGCAAAGAGACAACTAAGTTTGTTCCAAACTCCATGTTAATTCCACTAGTTAGAATTTCATCAATGGTTCAGTTTACCTGCATCTATCTCGGATTCAGAATCAGAGGCATCATCTTCTTCCTCAGAACTGGAGCTACTAGATTCGTCTTTTTTACTCTCCTCATCAACTTTCTCTCCTTCCAGTGATTTACGTTTAGCTTCCTTTTCTTCCACAGAAAGCAGACCATCTTTACTGCAACAATAATGACAATTTCCTTATCTGTTCAGATTACTGTAAATGATTGACTATATTACTAGATTAACAAGAAAGTTCAACAGTATTTCAGCTATTACAGGACAATTAGTTTTAAAGTCTGGATACAGTACTGTAAAAGCTGAGCTCCATCATGGGAGGGGCAACAGATCATATTAATACCCCTTTGAAATTACAAATTCAAATGAGCAGAACAATGGATCCAGTCAATGCTTTGACTTCATAGCCAGTATTCTGAAGCACAACACTTGTAATGGATTCCCTTGTAATCACCCTAATTAAATGGTCTAATGTCACTATGGTGAATCTGTGGAATTCACTGCTACAGGCAACTGTAGAGGTCTAGTGATTTGGTATACTTAAAGCAGAGATTGAAAGGTTCTTGATTAGTAAGTGTGTTGAATGTTACGGGTAGAAGGCAGGAGAATGGGTTTGAGAGGGATAATAAATCAGCTATGATCAAATAGTGGAGCAGACGCAATGGGCTGAATGGCCTAATTCTACGCTCAGAGGGAAAAAGACAACAAACATTGATCAATGTAGTTATAGATAAATAAGCAATAGATTTAAAACAAAATCCAGAACAATTAGATTCTGGATCAGCCTCTGCAAGGAAAAATGTAATCAAACGAGTAATTAAGACCTGTGGCGACCCACTTTCTAGCACACACGAACCAGTGCGCGCCAGCAGAGAGACCGGCCCCAAAAAGGGCACCAGGCCATCTTCACCAGCAGGGGGAAAATCCCTCGTGCGGAGAGGGTTTGCGATTATGCATTCCCCACAGCAGTCCCGCCCAGGGAGGGCAGAATGGGAAGGCTTTAAAGCAGGCCGCGAAGTTTGAATAAATCTCTTTTATCGCAACTCTAACTCACCGACTCCGTATGGTTATTTTAGCGCTGTGTGTAGCACACCGCTACAATTGGTGACCCCGACGGCCCAAACGATATTTGGACCAGAGATGACCAACGCCGCATCTGTTCACGCAGTTTCGTTAAAACTGCCAAGCTTTTGGACGCTGCGACCCCAATTATGGTTCGAACAAGCAGAAGCACAATTCCACATTCGGCAGATAACTTCAGAGTCCACTCGTTACTACTACGTGCTGAGCTCCCTCAACCAGGAGACAGCTGTACAAGTTGAGGAGTTTATACAGTCGCCCCGGAGGACGGCAAATACCCTGCTCATAAGGACTTTCGGACTCCCACGGCGCGAATGAGCACGCCACTTAATGCACCTGGATGGTTTGGGAGACAGGCCGCCTTCGGCATTAATAAACCAAATGCTGGCCCTAGCTGAAGGACACAAACCCTGCCTCATGTTTGAGCAGGCGTTCCTAGAGCAACTGCCCGAGGACATATGCCTGTTGCTGTCCGACGCAGATTTCAGCAACCCCCGGGAGGTGGCGGCCCGGGCAGATGTGCTGTGGAATACCAGGAAGGAGAGAGGGGCGTCTGTCGCACAGATCACCAAGCCGCGTACCCAACGGCAGACCAGACCAGGCCCGGCAGCAGAGCCTACAAAACCCAGCGACGGGAGTGAGGAGCCCAACGAACAATGGTGCTTCTACCACCAGCGGTGGGGCACAGAGGCCCGCCACTGTAGACCACCCTGCAAATTCCTGGGAAATGCCAGGGCCAGCCACCGCTGATGGCTACGGTGGCTGGCCATCAGGACAGCCTCCTGTACATCTGGGACAAGCAGTTGGGATGCCGTTTTTTTGGTCGACACCGGAGCGGAGATCAGCGTTTTACTTCCAACGAGTTACGACACCCGCAACAGAGAACCCGGACCCACCCTGAGGGCCGCAAATGGCAGCACAATACGAACCTACGGCACCCGCACGGTGCAGCTACAGTTCTGCTCCAGCTGGTTCACGTGGGACTTCACACTGGCCGCCGTGGCCCAACCACTCCTGGGGGCGGATTTTCTACGAGCCCACAGCCTGCTGGTCGACCTGCAAGGGAAGCGATTAGTCCACGCCAAAACTTTTCAAACATTCTCCCTGGGTGAAGCAAAGTTGCCAGCCCCACACCTGGACTCCATCACGCCATCCGACGACGAATTCACCAGGGTCCTGGAGGATTTCCCATCAGTACTGACACCGCAGTTCACGGCAAGCCATGCCCAGACACAGAGTACAGCACCACATCCCGACCCAGGGACCACCCCTCCACACCCGTGCTCAAAGGCTTCCCCCGGACAAGCTCCGACTGGCAAAGGAGGAGTTCAAGGAGATGGAGGAATTGGGGTCATACGACAGTCCGACAGCCCATGGGCCTCCCCCCTGCACCTGGTGCCCAAGGCAACGGGGGGCTGGAGACCATGCAGTGACTACCGCAGACTGAACGAGGCTACAACGCCAGACCGCTACCCTGTGCCGCACATTCAAGACTTTGCAGCAAACCTGCACGGCGCAAGGATCTTTTCCAAAGTAGACCTCGTCCAGGGATACCATCAAATCCCGGGTCATCCGGACGACATCCCCAAAACAGCACTCATCACCCTGTTCAGCCTTTACGAATTCCTCCGAATGCCATTCGGTCTAAAGAATGCCGCACAGATGTTCCAGCGGCTAATGGACACAGTGGGACGCGACCTGGACTTTGCATTCATCTATTTGGACGACATCTTCATAGCCAGCAGTAGTTGTCAGGTGCATCTGTCCCACCTACGCCAGCTCTACTCCCGCCTGAGTGAATTCGGCCTTGCAATCAACCCGGCCAAATGCCAGTTCGGACTCGACACCATTGACTTCCTGGGCCACAGGATTACTAAAGACGGGGCAACCCCGCTGCCCGCCAAGGTAGACGTGGTCCGCAACTTCCCCTGACCCAACACAATCAAAGGCCTGCAGGAATTCGTGGGTATGGTGAATTTCTACCACCGTTTCCTCCCCTCAGCAGCCCAAATCATGTGCCCCCTGTTCACCCTGATGTCCGGTAAGGGCAAGGACATTACCTGGGACGAAGAGGCCGCAGCCGCTTTCGTTAAAACCAAAGCAGCCTTGGCAAACGCCCCAATGCTAGTGCACCCCAGAACAGACAAGATCTTCACCCGGGCAATGGCCAACCATCCGGGTTTGGTAATTGGACAGATGGTCCATCCTGACCAATCTTACACAGTCCCGGGCCGCTCCATCCAGGACAATGTCCACCTAGTACGGGACCTGATCCACCTACTCCAGGAGACTGGGACCCCGGCAGTGTTTCTTTCTCTTGACCAGGAGAAGGCGTTTGACCGGGTGGACCATAGTTTCCTGGTGGGCACCCTGCAGGCCTTTGGGCTCGGACCACACTTTGTGGCCCGAGTTCGGCTCCTGTACTCTGCCGCAGAGTGCCTAGTTAAGATTAATGGATCATTGACAGGACCTATCCACTTCCGAAGAGGAGTGCGTCAAGGGTGCCCCATGTCCAGTCAACTGTATGCAATCTGTGTCGAGCTATTCCTCTGCCTTCTTCAGAGAAGGCTGACAGTTCTGGTTCTGCGCGAACCGGACATGGAGGTCGCCCTCTCGGCCTACGCCAATGATGTACTCCTCATGATGACAGACCCCGGTGACCTGCGGAGGATGCGCGAGTGCCAAGATGTTTTCTTGGCGGCATCCTCCGCGAGGATCAACTGGGCGAAATGTTCCGGACTCTTAGTAGGCCAGTGGCAGGTGGACTCCCTGCCGGAGGAGATGAGAGCTTTTGAGTGGAGCACCAGACGCCTTCTCTATCTGGGAGTCTACCTGAGTCCTTCTGGGGAGACCTGGCTGGCGAACTGGCAGGACCGGGAGACAAAAGTCATGGGCCGGCTAGGGCGCTGGTCAGGCCTTCTCAGGGTGCTTTCCTATCGAGGCAGGGTGGTGGTCATAAACCAGCTGGTGGCCTCCATGTTGTGGTACCGGATGGTCACCTTGGCCCCCACTGCCCCTTTTGACGCGAGAATGCAGAGGAAGCTAGTGGACTTCTTCTGGGGAAACAGGAAGCACTGGGTCTCTGCAGCAGTTCTGAGTCTCCCAGTAGGAGAGGGCGGACAGTCGCTGGTGTGTGTACGCACACGACTGGCGGCTCTCCGCCCCAGGACTCTGCAGAGATTCCTGTACGCTGAGCACCCTCCCAGGTGGCACGTGTTGGCGACTTTCTTCCTCCGGAGGGGCTGCTGCCTTCACGAAGATATGCAGCTACCACCGGCGGGCGTCAGCCGTGCTGCTTTGCAGAGGCTGCCCGGCTTCTATCAGGACCTACTGAGAGTCTGGAACATGGTTGCCTCAGGCCAGGAATCCCCTCCTCTGGCAGAGGGTGGGGTCCTGGCCGACCCTTGCCCTGCCTCAACGGATGTCAGTGCGGCTCAGGTGTGTGGAACGACTCGGGCTGAGCTGCTCGTCGGACCCAGGCCTCGCAGCTTTACCCGAGAGACGAATCCACACAACTTGAGCCATCTTTCATCGACACCCACAATCCCATTCAGGGATGCAGGCAGGAGGTACCTTTATGGGCTGCTGCTCCACACCCTCCACTTCCTAGCATTTGTCCACCATCCCGACACGTCATGGCGGTCGGTCTTTCCACCTGGAGGTGAGGGGGGTCCCCACTGGAAGTCCCTTTACAAGGGAGTCCTTCCCATGCACCTTGGGGATCTCGGCTGGAGGGTGCTGCATAAAGCGGTGCCCTGCAATAAGTTCTTTAGTTTGTACACGGATCTCCCAGCCGCGTGTCACTTCTGCGGGCTGGAGGAGACCGTGTACCATATGTACGTGGAGTGTGTGAGGCTGCAGCCCCTTTTCGCGTATTTGCGTGGGCTGCTTCTCGCATTCTGGTTGCATTTCAGTCCCACCCTATTCATATATGGTCATCCAGTAAGGAGGGGGGCACAGAGGGATGAGGTTGTCCTTGTCAACTTGCTCCTGGGGCTGGCGAAAATTGCCATCCGTGGCTCCTGGAAAAGGGTGGCAGGAGGTTCTCCCTGGGCGGACTGCCTGGCTATGTTTAGGGGGTATGTTCGTGCCCGGGTGAATATTGAAAAGAAATATGCACAGTCCACGGCGACCGTAGAGATGTTCCGGGACCGTTGGGCTCCGCGGGGTGTAAATGCCATCATTGATGAGGATGGCAATATATTGGTTTAACATGTATTGTCTGTTTGTAGTGTAGTAAATGTGTTAGTCACTGGTTTTGTAAATATTGTATAGCACTGACATTTGTAATAAGGAATTTTGTTTAAAAAAAAAACAGACTACTGCCCTCACGGTGGATACATCCAACACAGCAGTCGGTAGAGTGCTGTAACAACTCATCGAGGGTCGCTGGCAACCCCTGGCGTTATTCAGCCAACACCTACGACCACCCGAACTCAAATACAGTGCTTTCGACTGGAAGCTATTGGCACTATACCTGGCAATCCAGCATTTCAGGTACTTCTTAGAAGGTAGGCCCTTCACTGCGTTCACTAACCACAAACCGCTTACCTTTGCGTTCACGAAGGAGTCCGACCCCTGGTCGTCCCGCCAGCAGCGTCATCTGTCCTACATCTCCGAGTACACGACGGACATCCGGCATGTCTCGAGAAAGGACAACATTCCAGACTGACCATACAAGCCCTGTCCCGGGGGTGGACTATGCAACGCTGGCAGAGGCACAGTAGGCAGACGAAGAGGTCCCTAGTTACAGGACTACGGTCTCCGGTTTGCAGCTCCAAGACCTCCCCGTAGGCCCAGGTGAGAGAACCCTACTGTGTGATGTAGCTACTGGCCAACCCCTCCCCGTCGTCCCAGCAGCCTGGCGCCGGCTGGTTTTCGAGTCCATTCACAACTTAGCGCACCCCTCCATCAGGACAACCATCCGGCTGGTCTCCAACAGGTTCGTGTGGCATGGACTTCGTAAACAGGTCAGTGAATGGGCCAAAACGTGTATGCAGTGCCAAATGGCCAAGGTGCAGGGGCACACCAAGGCTCCGCCGCAGCAGTTCGAACCCACCCGCCGGAGGTTCGACCACATTCATGTGGATATCGTGGGGCCCCTGCCAGTGTCACGAGGAGTGCGGTACCTCCTAACTATGATAGACCGGTTCACCAGATGGCCAGAGGCAGCCCCGCTCACCAACACCACCTCCGAATCCTGCACCCGAGCACTGATCGCAATCTGGGTAGCACGCTTCGGGATACCAGCCCACATTACCTCCGACAGAGGCGCCCAGTTCACCTCCAGCCTGTGGTCAGCTATGGCCAACCTTTTAGGGTCACAGCTACACCACACAACTGCCTACCACCCACAGTCAAACGGACTAGTGGAGCGCTTCTACCGTCACCTGAAATCCGCTCTCATGGCCCGCCTGGAGGGGCCTAACTGCGTGGATGAACTTCCCTGGGTCCCACTCGGAATCCGCACGGTGCCCAAGGAGGATCTGCACACCTCGTCGGCCGAGTTGGTGTACGGCGCACCCCTGGTAGTCCCAGGAGAGTTCATACCAGCCCCAAGGGGGCAAGAGGAAGAACCCGCAGCAGTCCTGGACAGACTACGTGAGAGGCTCGGTAACCTGGCCCCCATACCCACTTCACAGCACGGACAGAGCCGGACCTGCGTGCCCAAAGACCTGCAGAACTGTAAGTTTCTTTTTGTACGACCAGGTGGACACCGGGCACCACTACAGCGGCCCTACGAGGGGCCGTTTAAGGTGATCAGGAACAACAGGTCTACATTCGTGCTGGACAATAGGGGGAGAGAGGAGGCTTTCACAGTGGACCGACTCAAACAGGCCCATGTGGACTTGGCGCAGCCGGTCCAGGCTCAGGCACCGCGGCACAGGGGCAGACCTCCCAAACAGAGGCCAATCCAGACTGTGGACATGTGGACATTGGGGGATGTACCGCCGGTTCTGGGGTGGGGGGGGGTTATGTGGCAACCCACTTTCTAGCACACAGAACCAGTGTGCGCCTGCAGAGAGGCCGGCCCCAAAAAGGGCGCCAGGCCATCTTCACCAGCAGGGGGAAAATCCCGCGCGCAGAAAGGGTCTGCAATTATGCATTCCCCACAGCAGTCCCGCCCAGGGAGGGCGGGAACGGGAGGGCTTTAAAGCAGGCCACGAAGTTTGAATAAATCTCTTTTATCGCAACTCTAACTCACCGACTACATGTGGTTATTTTAGCGCTGCATGTAGCACACCGCTACAGACCCACAATTAACCACAGCAAAGTCACCATATTAATACTACACCTTCAATTTATAAGCACTTCTAAGAAATCAAGCACCTACTTGCAGGTTGCTTCACTGAAGAAAGCTTTTGATCTGGAAATTGTATTCAATTTTAACTGAGCCAAACCTTGCAGAAACAAGTAGGGTATTTTGCATAATAGAAAGCACACACTCTCCGATTCAGGAACAGCTCCTTCCCCTCTGCCATCCAATTCCTACATGGATATTGAATCCTTGAACACCTCACTTTTTCAATATTTCTGTTTTTTGCACGATTTTTAATCTATTCAATATACGTATAGTGCAATTTATTTATTTATTTCCCTTCTATATTATATATTGCACTGAACTGCTGCTGCTAAGTTAACAAATTTCACGTCACATGCCGGTGATAATAAACCTGATTCTGGTAGTACAAGCAGAAGGGCTATAAAAGAACTCAGTGAATTTTGCAAAGGTGTTAAAATTTCTCCAATAGATTTCAAGAAAACACTGTTTTCAAGAATATGTCCTATGGTTGATTGTGTCAAGAGATGCATAAGCTGCATTGCTATGCCACTGCTTTGTCAGCTTTCTCATCAGTCTCACCCATACATAGATAAACCTCACAGATCTAAAAACTGTGCAAAACTTCTTTGATGTCTAATTCCTGCTGCGACTGACCACCAGAGAGCAATTACTATCACTTAAATTGTAGGTTTCTGGTGACTTTCCTACAAGGATTTCCAGAATAAAAAAATCTGTCACACAGCTAAGTATCAAATTACAATGGAACATAACTGAGCTTTATGAGACACTATTTATTCAATTGGACACAACTTCATTAAGACAAACTCTTCAACCTTTTTATATTAAATGGCATGGGAACATTCAGAATAACAAGAACGAAAGATGCCCAATTATTGTCTATTTGATCAGTTTCAATTTCAAACATGAAATCAAAGTCAGCACATCAGCAAACTCAATCTACGGAACATAATCATGGTCAGAAGTGTGGCAAGGAAAATTGAGAGGACCGAACCATTTTACAGACTTGGGACTCATTTGAACACCTCTGGCCAGTCACAACTATCAAATAATCATCACTTGAGCAAGTCAATTGTTGGAAACTAAACAAAGTGTTCGAATCAAAATCACAAAGCATGGAAACAGGCCAATTAGATGTTGAGTGTAGATATGAAGGAGGGAGCTACGCAATTATAGAAAGGTGAAATAAAAGACTTGAGAACTGGGTTGAGGATGTCCAAGGGGCCCAGAAGGAAGAGATCCAAAACCTACAAACAAAAAGGAATGCTAGCAATTACACAAGGAGAGCACTTGATACCTCATGTGACCATGGTCTGGGAGTCTCATCACCAAGCACTCTCAGATCTGAAGAATTAAACATCTCCTCATGATTCTTGGGTTTATTCCACCCAGTAAAAGCAAACTGTCAGACTAATATCAAATTTGTCATTAAAATTTTGAAAAGCCTGGTACAATTCCAAGCAACATTTTGATTAATATTTGCCTCCTAAAAAATTCCACCCCTAGGGAAGTAGGATTTACAAAACGTAAAAGAATTCTTCCTAAATTTATAGATATAATGGAACTCCAGCATTAAATTGATGTAGACTTCCAGTATCTCAAAAGGCAAACATAGCTGCTCACAGAAAATGGAGCAATTATCATTGTTTCAAGTACGCACCTCAAATGCTTGGGCTGCAGTTTGCAATTTACTGTTGATTCAATAAGTGTTGATCTCACAGCTCGTTTCTCAGCACGAAGCTATTTAAAAAAAAAAATTGCAGTTTGAAGCTACATTATGGACCACAAATCAAATCAATTTTAAATTCTAAACACGCACTGAAAATTAGTTAAGTGCTTATCACATTTCCAAGATTGTCAGTGAACAATGCTAAGGAGATATTCAATTTTATCTTGAGGCAAACAGAAAAATTAAATTGTGCACAACCAACTCCCGTGAACTGGATATTTTTAAATAAAATATTAATATTTTTGGATCGGGGCACTGCTGGTGAGGTCAGTATTTATTGACCAACCGTAATCATTCTTGAAAAGCTAGTGATGAGCTGCCTTCTAGCACATGTAGATCACAGACAGCTGTTAGATTAGTAGCTGGGATTTAGACCCAATGATGGTGAAGGAATAGCTAAACATTTCCAAGTCAAGATTGTCTGCTACTTGGAGGAGAACAAGATCATAGCATGCCAATGGCCTGAAACCCTTACCCTTTTCAGTGATAGAGATGGGGTTTGGAAGACAAAATACCCTACGTGAATAACTGCAACACATTTTGTACATGTTACTCACTGCACACTGACGGTGGAGAGAATACATGCTATGGTTAATAGAGCAAGCTCAATTGCCCTGGAGAGTGTTGACCTTGAACATTTCTGGGGATGAACTCATCGAGGCAAGTAAGGAGTACATCATTATACTATCCCTTGTATTTGAAGGAAAGGCTTAGGAGTGTCAGAAAGAAAGTCTGGCTTGTTTTTGTAGCCATGGTACTATCTGGCTAGTCCAGTTGAATTTCTGACCAATGGTAGTCACCAGGAGCAATTTAGTGATGGTAATGCCATTAAACATCCAGGATAGATAATGGTGCTTTCTCTTGTTCAAGATGGCAATTGTACAAGCAATTTTTGTGCAGACATGTCCAAATGTATCAAAGTCTTATTGCACATAGGAGTCCACTTCTGGCCATATAAAGGAAGTTTGATAATTTAAGCAGCTGAAGATGTTTGGGCCTGGGATACTACCCTTAGGAACTCCTCCCATGCCTTAATGATTGAACTCTATGGAAATAAAGACTTATAAATTCAAGTGGGCCAATAGAACCCTTAACAGCATTCAAAATCAAAAGCACTGGATTTCCTCAAGTGTGTCTGAAAATCAAATTACTCAAAGAAAATTGATGTATAAATTCAGCAGCTTCTTGCTGAAACATATGGAAAGTGAACTTCCATAGTGAAGAGCTGTGAGTGAAAGATGTGAGAAAAGCACTGAGGAACTTGCTGACTGTGCAGCTGAAATAATATTACGGGTATAATTATATTGCCTCTGGTTAAATTGTTGAAAATTCTACTTGTCAGACAGGATTTGATTGGGTCCACTTTGCATATAGTTCATAAAGCAAAAAATTTATTCTGCAATCCAAATAAAGACTATAATGACAGTCGTGCAGAGGGAAAGGTGCTTGTTTTTGGTTCAAATGTATATTACACAATAATGGCTTGAATTTTCAGTTTTTAAACTGAATAACAAGAAAAACATCCCAGTAACTAATATTTCACAACTGCTTAGTTTCCTGCTCCTAAATCCAATCGCTATACCCACACACGTTATTAAAACTCATCGCCAGCAATGCCAGGAAAGTATATTTTGTTTGTTTCTTTCTTTAAAATGCTGCATATCTTTCAAAATTCCACAAAGGACTATTGACTAGTGTCTGTAGGATGCATTGGCTTGTGTCATGGCTACTGAATTTCAGAAGACGCACGTGGTGCATCACAGATAACATTTAAAATTTGGCATCAACTTATGGAGCAATATAGACACTAAATGTCAGAAACTAGATAAAATGAATGAAATAATGAAGGAGAGAGGTGAATTAGTTTCAGCCATGGTATAATTGACTTTGCTGAATCTGTTGACCAAAACCTGTGAGATGTTTCACAAGAAAATCCTGCAGCATGAGCAGTACCACACCCTTCCCTGTTTAACAAGTACCTGCCAGTGGTTTCTGAAAATGATTTATGATGTGCTGCAACTGTGGTAAGACACGACATAATCAAAATCCTGTTGTAGCTGTCAGGACCTTGTATACATTATTTAACAATGAGAAAAATGGGAGGGATACAGGAGTTGCTAATATGGAAATTATGCAACTTTGTAATTCTCTCAAGCAACATTGTTCAAAAGTCTCTAAACATTAAGTAGTTCTAATGTGCAAGTAACTGGACAGTGATTCTGTAGAGGAGGCTCTTCTGTAAAATGAAATCTACATACCTTGATTTAGAAGGGATAAGAAGAGATGAAAGGTAGTGTAGCAGTTAGCACAACACTATTACAGCTCAGAGCTTTGGAGTACAGAGTTCAACTCCGACGCGATCTGTAAGAAATCTGTTTGTCTTCCCCGTTGAATATGTGGGTTTTCCCTGGGTGCTCCAATTTCCACCCACAGTCCGAAGACAAGGCGGGAAGGTTAAGTGGCCATTTTAAATTGTCCCGTGATTAGGTCTGGGTTAATCGGGGTTGTTGAGGGTTGTTGGGGTGGTATGGCTTGAAGGGCCAGAAGGGCCAGAAAGGCCCACACTGCGCTATATCACTATACAAACGAAGTGCCTGAACCTCCCCCCACCACTTGTATGAAACAGTGATAAAGGGAGGTGTTAACTTTACTCTAAAGGAGACTGATTTTATCATCCAGGAGGATACATTATTTAAACATTGCTTATCGGGTATATAGTTTAAATATGGACTTAAAGGTACTTGAGCAAGAACATGAACTTTAAAATCTTATTGGCTAACTATGTGTGCTGTAGTTTCAACTTAGCTGTCTTTAGTGAATGAAAGTTGATACATCTAATTTAATAAAAAAGATTAACAAATTGTGCCATTTCCTAAAGCAGTAAAAAAGAATCAAGGAATTAAAAGCACTGGACAATAGGCTATTTATATGCAGTTCAACACATCAGTCATTTAAGCAATATAATCAAAATGTTATCATTCCAAAGAAATTAAGGAAGAAAAATACAAATACACTACTTACAATATTCTGCTTTTTCTGCAGCTCCTCTAAATGCTCAAGGATGCTCTCATCAGCCAAGTCGAAAGGAGTCTGTCCCTGCAAATAGGATGCAAATAACCTCAAATGAGTCAAAAAAAATTAAAGAGTTAGACCCCAGAAATACGTCTGCAGTTCTCAAGTAGTTCTCAAAGGTGAGGGTGCTATTACAGAGGGAAAAAAAGATGCTGAAAAAGAAACATTTCCTTATTGAAAAGGATAGCAGCTGGATAAGGCAGCACCTGATACTCAAGACTACCCTTGTGTCAGGTACATTCTCAGCATTTCCGGTGCAGTTATTGGTTTCAATAAAAACTACATTTCAGTGGAATAAAGCTTTCTGCCAATTATGAGAAGTCTGCATGTATTTAAAAAAAACACCCCAACCCTAATGTAGACCAGCTTAAAGGTCCCAATCTTAAACGCAGAAGCCATACAGAGCAGCAATGCCATGTAGTGAGATGGACTAATTTGAATAGGCCTGAAACAGATAATAAAACTGGCAGTTAAGTCCTGCAAGGTTTTTGTTCCTGTCAAAGCTGTCTTTCGGGAGCCTTTAAAATCAATTACATATAACAGTACAGTACAAGAACACGCTCCCCAGTTTACATTATAGGTACCTAACTCACAAATCCCCTCAAAATTTTTTCCCTCTCACCTTAAACCCATGCCTTTTAATACATTTCATTTCCACCATGGGAAAAGGCACTCACTATCTTCCCTTCCCATGCCTCACATAATTCTCTAACTGTACTTCTATCAGGTCACCTTTCAGCCTGACACTCCACAGAAAACAAATCCAGTTTATCCTAACTCTCCTTATAGCTGATTCAGAATTCCAGGTGACATCCTGGTGAACCTCTCCTGCAGCCGCCCTCTAGTAAGATGACCAAAACTGCACACAATATTCCAAATGTAGCCTAGCCAAATGTTCTTTTATAATTGTACAGCTACAACATAACTTCCCTACTTTTACACACAGGACCCTGACTGATAAAAACAAGCATACTATACACCGCTAGTACCCTAACAACTCCTTGAAAGCATTACCACTTTCAAGGAGTAATGGACTTGTACCCAATGATCACAAGATTTACTTTCTTCTCAAAATGCACCTTACCCAATTTAAATCCCATCTGCTATTTCTCTGCACAAATTTCCAACTGACCTACTTGCTGAATCTTTGACAACCTTACTCACACAACTCCACCAATTTTCACATTGCCTGCAAACTTAATCACACCACGGCATTTTTATTCAAATCATTCATACATTACAAAGGTCCTAACGTTGATCCTTGTGGAACACCACTAGCCAGAGAATCCTAGACAGGAAAATACCCCTCCAGTACCCTCCAAGTTTGTATCCAGTTTAGCAACTCAATAGGAATTCCAAGTCATCTTCTGCCCATTATGATGGACCTTATCAAATTCTTTACTAAAGTTAACGTAGGCAACATTCACTGTTATAGCCCTAATCATCTTTGTCACCCCCCCCCAAGTATTCACATTTGAAATGAGGATTTCTTCACCTCCCATCTCACCCCCCAACACACACACACACACACACACATATGCTTACTATGCTATAACAAGTCCATGTTTTTCCAAATGCAAGTAATTCTGTCCCTAAGAATCTTCTCCAATAATTTCCTTACCACTAATGTCAGGTTCTGAGGCTCCCTAACCTATAATTGCCCCTCTTAAGCTAAAACTATCTGCTCTCTAGTCTCAAGGTCCTCACACATGGCTGTAAATGATATCATGATCTATGTCAATCCCGCATATCTAATGCTTTCACAGTGTACATGATGAATAAATTCTTCCAGCCAGGTACAGGTATTGATTATAACCGACATTTTGATGACAAACTCTGCCATCTTCATCAGGGATGAGATGGAGAAGACGGCAGAGCTTGTCATTAAAACGATGATTACAATTGATACCTTTACCCAGCTGGAAGCACGAGAAGAGGTTATTAAACGTGATTAAAGTTTAAAGTTAGCCTTTTCCCTCAGAGGCATTTCAGTCTATTCAAATGACACAGATTTTTTTTTATTCTACAGATATAGCACACAACAGCCCCTTCCTGCCCACTGAGCTGCATTGTCCAGTAACCCACCAATTTAACCCCTAGGACCATTTTCACTGACCAATTAACCTACTAAGCAGTATATCTTTGGACTGTAGGAGAATAGCGGAGCACCCAGAGGAAACACATGCGCACACAGTAAGAACGTACAAGCCTTCTTACAGAGGATGCCGGAATTGAACTCTAATCTCTGATGCCCTGAGCTGTAAAACTGTCAAGCTATGCTACTGTAGCTTGGCTACTACACTTGCCACAGGCTCAGCCAGCAGATAGATCAAGTGGAGTGCTGGGAAGCTGGGAAGGTTTGAGCTCCGTCTCTGGATTTTGCGCATCATCACAAGTGGGGCCTACCACCAGTTAAAGTCTGTGCAGCTAACTCTGCATGGATTCTCCAAACGTGTAATGCAGAGTAAATGATAAGGGAGATGAGGCTGAGTACAGGGCTACGATAGGAAACTTTGTCACATGGTGTGAGCAGAATTATCTGCAGCTTAATGTGAAAAAGACTAAGAAGCTGGTGGTAGACCTGAGGAGAGCTAAGGCACTGGTGACCCCTGTTTCCATCCAGGAAGTCAGTGTGGACATGGTGGAGGATTACAAATACCTGGGGATGTGAATTGACAATAAACTGGATGGGCCAAAGAACACTGAGGCTGTCTACAAGAAGGGTCAGAGCTGTCTCTATTTCCTGAGGAGACTAACATCTGTCGGACGATGCTGAGGATGTTCTGTGAGTCTGTGGTGGCCAGTGCAATCATGTTTGCTGTTGTGTGCTGGGGCAGCAGGCTGAGGATAGCAGACACCAACAGAATCAATAAACTCATTCGTAAGGCCAGTGATGTTGTGGGGATGGAACTGGACTCTCTGACGGTGGTGTCTGAAAAGAGGATGCTGTCCAAGTTGCATGCCATCTTGGACAATGTCTCCCATCCACTACATAATGTACTGGTTGGGCACAGGAGTACATTCAGCCAGAGATTCATTCCACCGAGATGCAACACAGAGCGTCATAGGAAGTCATTCCTGCCTGTGGCCATCAAACTTTACAACTCCTCCCTTGGAGGGTCAGACACCCTGAGCCTGGTCCTGGACTTATTTCCTGGCATAATTTACATATTGCTATTTAATTATTTATTGTTTATTACTACTTAATTATTTATGGTGCAAATGTAACGAAAACCAATTTCCCCCGGGATCAATAAAGTATGACTATGGCTATAACAGCTTGAAGCAGATGTTAGCAGCTCCTAACACATTCTGGCCCACTATTACGGCACTCTAATAAAGTTGAAGCAACACAACTTTTTTTCTCCAGCTAAAATGACTGTGACCTCCTTTTTGTTTAAGTATGCCCTATAAAAGTTCCCTGAGTAGCAAAGGATATCATTCAGTAACTAGACCACCCAGATTCAATCTGTTGTGGCACAGAAAAGGAGCCCATCTCCAAAATGTCTGATTGGATACATTTAAAAATTGTTTCTCTTTAGCTGGTTTAAGAGTTCAGTATCTGACATGAAATAAATTACATCATTCTTCATCCATGTCCAAACAAATATTAATGAACATCTTCTGAGATACCACAAATTAAATTTTATAAATGATTACAAACAAAACAGCTTATTAGATGCAACTGACCACTTTGTTAACAGCATCCATATCAGAAAAATTCTCAATGAGGATTCGACAGGCTTCCTCTTTGCACCAGTGAGCAGCAGCATGAAGCGGTGTCCAGCCATCATTGTCCTTGATGTTTACATCATATCCAGCCTGAATTAGGAGCCTTGAAAAATAAATAAAAAGTATCAAAATCAATTGCAGATTCTTGCGCCTTCCTCTACCTTTGCCAATTTTTCTCCATTTTATCTCTTTGTTTTCTCTAGCAAAACTCTAGGGAATACCTACAAGCAGTAACATATCTTAATGACAGAAATGGGAAATGCTGTAAATATTAAATCAGGTCAGTTTGCATCTGTGAAGACTTAATGTTTCAGAGAGAGGAGCAATGTTTCAGTTCATCAGCTAGAAGTATTAATCATTGTTTCTCTTCTCATATTTCTCCACCCACCTCTTTTAAGCATGTTAGCATCAAATTATTCAGTCCTGCTTTATCCCTTAATATAATCCGGGCTGATTCTCTACATTAATATCATATTCACACCTTCTGCTCATACTCCTCAATGCCTTTTGCACCAGAAAATCTATCTTCTTAAAGACAGGAAGTGTATGAATAAATTTCTTACGTCAACCTCAAATCCGTTGGCCTGTCCCTTGTTCTAAACATCCCAGCACTGGGAAACAACCTCATCAGATCCAGTCCATCTTATCCCCAATTTTGTAGAGTTTCAACTAAATCCCCTTTCACTTTTCTATGCTCTAGTGAAAACAAATCCAATTGATTTAATCTCTCCATATCTGGCAGCCCTGCACTTTATTCCTTGCACAATTTGCAAGAACTTGAGCACTTCCATTTTAAAGTACATCAAGTGCGGCTATAATGACACTGATGAACATAGTCATATCCATATCCAAACAGGGTTTACATTTCCTTACAGTGGTACAGAAATAAATTGCAACACCACTCCCAAAGATCTTACACATCAAAAGTGACCACTTTACATTTCATTCAGCTATAGATGTCCAGCACAATGAAATGCAGGAAAATGTTTAAATGGAGAATATGCTAGCCGTATATTTTGTAGAAAATTTGATTTGGGAAAAAAATAAACAATTTAGTGTTTAGTTCTGTAATCAGAGGCCTCAATGAAATCTTTGCACTCTTCTCCAATGACTTGTTTAGTGAATCGCTCATCTGCAGAGTGAGAGCTGCTCTAAAGAGGTGGAGTAATGAGGAACTGAATTTACCACCAGTACCTATAGAGGAGAAAGGACATGCATAGTGGTCTGGAGTTCCGATTGCAAACCAATGACCTTAATGAAAGGATGTGTTTATACATTGGACACATGTCAACATGCACAAAATGATACCATTTCCAAGCCAAAACACAGGAAAAGCTGCACAAAGTTTATCAACAGAAAATTATAACAAAATATTAACATTAGTAATGTTAATTCGAGGTAATTTGTTATTTCTCAATACTTACTTTAAAACCTCCAAATAGCCTTTTGCAGCAGCCACATGCAGAGCCGTACCACCTGATTTAGTATTTCTTACATCCTCTATTTTGCCACTGTTTAACCATTGCCTGGCATCCTGCAGCATTCTGTGTTCTTCTTCTTTCCTCGCTGCTTCAACATCAATTGCTAGAGAGAAAGAATGCCGAAGATCAAGTAAAAAGTACTTCACTTTTTAGAGAAAATATAGAGCCATTAAATGCTAATCCAAATACAAAGTGCAGCAATTTATAATTCTTCATATTTGGTGCATGACCTACTTGCACTATATTTATTCTTCAACAGTTATTATTTCTCTCTTTGCTTCCCAACACAATATTGTATTTTTCCCAATCATAAAGTTTTATCCTAACTTTGAAAATCTTATATCAAGGCACTCTCAAATAACTAACACAGCAGAAAGCAACAATGCCTCTGTTCTTAATTTGTTTTTGAATGTGCATTTAGATCATCTGTTCTAGCTTATAATGAAAATTGTTAATTGTAAATAACTAAATTGATAATGATAGCAATCAGCTATCACAGAGCAATTGTACACAATATGTCCAGCTTATTATTTTTTTTATATAAAACGTGAATTCTCATTTTTTAGCTGCTCAATCATAATGCACAGTTTAACATGCATGGAATATAATATTTAAAGTTTTGCAGGCTACTGCTTGAAAGGTTCAAGGTATTTCAATCAAAGGAGGATTTTGCTATCAGATATTTGCTCTTGAAATACAAAGGGAAAACAGACCATCACAAATCCAGTGCAGAGAAATTCAACCGTCCAATTTTATACCAACGTTGAGAAGGCCAGTGACTGCAGAGGAACACTGAATTGTCACTGCTTAGTGAGAAATAATAGCTACAATGATATAATAAGCAGGGAGTTGCATTAGATTTCTTTTGCAGTAAATTAGATGTGAAAGTCAGAAACTACAATATGATATTTACTAATATCCAAATGTGTGTTTCAGTTCAATGAACAAACTGAGCATTCATAATTGAAGTGGGAAGCCTGGAATTCCTCAGCCACCAGTGCACAGATTTTCAGGTCACCTCTCCCACTTCTCCAATTATTTATTTATTTATTTATTGCTGTTCTTATAATTTATTTAGTGATGCAGCCAGAGTTCGCCCTTCCGGCCTTTCGAGCCACAGCACCTCAGCAACCGCCAACAAGCCCTAACCTAATCATGGGACAATTTACAATGACCATTAACCTTCAGGTACGTCTCTGGACAGTGGGAGGAAACGGGTGGACCCAGAAAAACCAGCACATTCCATGGGGAGGATGTACTGAGGCTCCTTATTGAACAGCACTGGAATTGAACTCCAAACTCCAGAACACTCCAAGCTGTAACACCATCGCACTAATCATAAAGGTTAGAGCCACAGAGCTAATAGTTCGTTGAAAAGCAGTGCACACCACTTGATATGCAACACTGACATCACTCCACATGATTAGCCTTAACCCTGGCCGTCTAGAAAGAAATGGAGTTGCTGCTTTTCCATAGAATAATCAAGTCAGTCAGATATTATAAAAAGTAAAAATGCCTTTGTATCAACACACATCAAAGTTGCTGGTGAGGTGAATGCAGCAGGCCAGGCAGCATCTCTAGGAAGAGGTACAGTCGACGTTTCAGGCCGAGAGGATAATGCCTTTGTATGTATGGCATGCATGGTTCTACCTTACAGTTTGCCTAGAAAGTATATACCATTTTTCCCAAAGCTTCTGCATTCTGCAGACATTATTGTACCTGGACCTTACCACTGCCTAGTATATTAAATATACACCCCAAACACATTACAAAGGGATATAGTGTTGGTGGGCAGGTGGAGTGGGGTAAAGAAATTGATAAATCTAAATAACCAGTAATATTTTCCGTTAAAATCTTCTCTAGGTTGCTGGTACTAAATATTATTCTAAAAAGCAAAAACTTGTATAATTGTTTTAGAATAAATTGTTACATATTATTTATATTAACAAAAGAAATTACTGTATGTGGCCCGACATAAAAACAGAAAACACTAGAAACACTCAAGTAATGCAACATCTTAATGAAAGAAACTTTGTTAACATTTGAGGTAGAAGACCACGTCAAAACAGAGAAGGAAAATCAGGTTTTTTTAAATAGTATGTGGGGGAAATGGATAGGATAGATGCTGCCTGACCTGCTTAATTCCTGCTTTGAAATCAAGTTTCCAGTTTCTATTGTTTTTTCCATATTTATTCACAAATATTCCAAACCAAGACAGCAATTATGTTACACAACTTAAAAATATAACTATTAATATTAATCAGATTTATAACAAACCAGAACAGAGTCTGAAATTCACACAAGTACCTCAAGAGGGCAGCCTCGCCCTGCTTAAATCTTGAATCAAGCCAGTTGACTTAGAATAGTTTAAAGATAATGATAAAAACATTTAATAGATTTTAACTGCTAATAATTTTTAAATGCATTTGCAATATTAACCCAATATTAGTTCATTCAAAATGCTGGTGCTCAACAATTTGGTAATACTCACTGTCAGAATCAGGTTTGATCACCAGCATGTGTCATGAAATCTGGAGTTCAGCAGCAGCCACTACATTGCTTAATAATTTAAAAACTACAAATTTCAATAAGTAGTGCAAATAGAGGGGAAAAAAGTGAGGTATTGTTCATGGACTCATTGTCCATTCAGGTATCTGATGGCAGAGGGGAAGATCTGGTTCCAGAAATGTTGAGTGTGTCTCTTCAGGTTCCTATAATTACTCTTTGATCGTAGCAATCAGAAGAGGGCATGACATGGGTGTTGGAGATCTTTAATGATGGATGCTGTTTTATTCAAGGCATCGCTGTTTGAAGAAGTCCTCAATGCTGAGGAGTCTAGAACCTATAATGGAACTGGGTGAGTTTACAACTTTCTGCAGCTATTTCCAATTTGTGCAGTGGTCTCCATATATTAGATGATGGTGCAACCAGTTAAAATGCTCTCCATGTTACATCTGTAGAAATTTGAGTGTCCCTGGCCACATAACAAGTCTCCTCAAACTCCCTAATGAAATACAGCCACTGTCCAGCCCTTTTTGTAACTGCATCAACATGTTGAGCCCAAGACAAATCTTCAGAGATGTTGACACCCAGGAACTTGAAACTGTTCACACTTTCTACTGCTGATGCCTTGATGAGGAATGGCGTGTTTCCTCAACTTCCCACTCCTGAAGTCCACAATCAATTCCATGTTCTTACCAATGATGCATGCAAGATTACCACTCAAACAGCTGATCTATCTTGCTCATGTACTCCTCCACATCACCATCTGAAATTCTGCCAACAACATTTGTGTCGTTGGCATATTTCTAGATGGCAGCTGAGGTGTACCTAGCTACACAGTCATAGGTGCACAGAAAGTGGAGCAGTAGGCTACTTGGGCACTGGTATAATTGTGGCCCTTTTGAATCAGGTGGATAATCAGGAACGGGAGTCTAAGACTTCTGTGTTTCCATTGTACCTTCAGACCAGCTCGTCTTCTGTATTTCCATTTTCTTAAAGGAGTAATGCACTTGCGACGTGATTCTGCAGTCTGGGATTTTGAGTATCAATAGATTTTTTAAATATCTTAAAGCAATGCTGCTTACTGAAGTACTCATGGCTGTGACTGTGGATTTCATCTATAGTATATAAAGTTACACCAGTATATAATAGGACTGGTTGGTTTATGGAAGACTTGCACATTTTATTCAAAACAAAAACTTCTGCTGGAAGATGCAGGTAATACACTAACACAGCAACTCCATAATTCCATCAACAGAGCAACGTCACCTTTTGTAGAATGACAATTTAACTCATTAAGCACATTAAGAATGATGCAGGCCAGACTGAGGACTGTGCATCATTTTCTTACTTCACTTAAAAAGGAAATTGATTGTGTTTTGGTTGACTTGAGTATAGGAAATTGATTGTGTTTTGGTTGACTTGCACAATACTCAAGTCAACACATGAGATCATCTATCACCAATTGAAAAGTTAACATTTAACAGTGTCAGAGACTGGAGTAAATGAACTTGGCTGACATGAGAGCAATGTGTTGAACGAGATCTGCATTGTCAGGTGGGCTGCCCTGCAAATCTGTTGTTAAAACCCAAGGTTTTATAAGTCTCTCAATTTATGTGAAGGATCCCAAGCCAATGTCTGAAAAACAGAAAAGGTACTTCAGAAATTTCAATTATTGCAAAACCATATGATCTGGTCATTTACTTCATTCTTTTTTGCATGAGACTATTGCATTCAAGTCAGCTAATACATTTTTTGCATTAGTTGTAAGGTATATTATGAAATTTTGAAATAAGATTTATTTATATTTGGTCTTTAGGGCATCTTCATGTTGCAATGATTCCACTGAATTTAAAGGATATTTACCCTTTAATGTTGCTTGTAAAATCTGGGTGGTGGGTGAAAGAGATCCTCAACAACGTTTTGGGCCCGCAATGTACCAGACGCCGGATAAAAGTCACAAATGGGGGGGTGATGAAAACAAAGACCCAAGTGATCCTCTGTAGGATCTTGTGCTCAGATGCCTTACAGCTTCCATTCCACACGATGATGCAACCAGAAAGAACATGCTTAATGGTGCTCTTGTAGAAAAGTGTTGGAATGGGGGCAGAGGGCCTTGCACACCTCAGTCTCCTCAGCAAATTAAGACCCTGCTGTGCCTTCTTGACTAGTGAGAAGCTGTTGTGGGTCCAGGTTAGATCATCCATTATCTCCACACCAAGAAACTTTGTGCCCTTCACTCGCTCCACAACAAAGCCATCAATGTGCAAGGGAAAGTGGTCAACCCTGCGCCTTTCTGAGGTTCACAATCATCTTTTTGTCTTGTCTACGTTGAGACTCAGGTTGTTGTTACACAACATTTGATAAGTCTCTCCACCTCCTCTCTGTATGCTGATTCATCATTGTTGCTAATGAGGCCAACCCATGTTGTATCATCAGTGAACCTGATGCGGTTTGAGCTGGATCTGACATGCACTCATGAGTCAGCAGTGGGCTGAGCACCCAACCCTTGGGGGCACCAGTTCTCAGAGTAAACTACTTAACTTGCTTTTGGGGGGGGGGGGGGGAATTTTGTGTTTTAAATTTACTTTGGATATTTCCTTCAACTTCCCGACCCATGGTGGAGGAACTGTATTATCAGACGAGTTCCGTGTACTCACTGAATAAAAGGAAAGGGAATAATATGGGTGGAAAATAAACAATGCTTTGGAATCTTAGGAAAGCTGCCTAAACATTTAAAATTCAGCCTTTATTGTTACAACTCAGCCCTGATTCTGTTTCACCCATATGTTGCCTCTAGAGACTGATAAGTACTTAGAATGGAACCAAGATTTATTTACATGTTTAATATTGCCGACTTATAATTTCTTTCCTCTCTAGATACTAGCTTCAATGCTTTATCAGGATTTTCGTTAAAATCAATGTTAAAACTAGTACAACCTTGCAGATAAGAATCCTGGCCTTGCACAAATGACAGCCAATTTACCATGGCCTAGACACATCCATATTTAGCAATCTTACCATCTTTCGGTACTGCATGGTTTACAGCTTAGCTTATGCAAGAGCTGTGATATAGTGACAGCTTTACCGTGACAAAAAAGATTACAAGAATTGGAAAAATAGCAAATTAAAGCTACCACCATCTTTCTACTTACAGATCTCACATTATAGGATGTCAAATATACATCTATTCCCTGACTTTTCTGTTGTCCAATGCCTCTTTCTCAATCTGGATTGTTACTAGGAGGTAGTGGAAAACATGTGAAATCATTAGCACGAAGGGTAGCCCTAAAAACCAATGCCTTATTACAGAGGCAATGTAGTCTGAGAAATTAATAGGATTAGTATCAACTACTTTGAACTTAAAAGCCCAGATTGAAATTTGAGAAAAAGTACTGCTTTATTTTATGAAATCTGACACATTAACTGTTACAAAATTTGCTTGATTTTTTTTTTGAAGCACAGAACAGTCTTAAATTAGTCTGGTTCGTCCTGCCCAACCGTGATGAGTAATTCTTTAAAATAGTCCAGTGATGCCAGTGTTCATCATGTGTTTAACTACAGATAAGCGCAGAGAATGGTTACCTAACACGCAGAAGATTTTCTGGCATTTGTTGAAACTCTTCATACTGTCAATCAACATCAAAGTTTAAGCTTCTTTGTTCAACATATCAAACTGAAATTCACAGCACCTGTCTTGGAAGTCAGTTATGCTGTGAGATAACATCTTATCATTGTCTGTACACGATCTCCAGGGTTGAGATCAATACTTCCTACAATATTTTACTGGGCATCAAGCAATACACAGTAAAATGTGAAACCTCAGGATTATCATCCCAATCATTTTCATTCTTAGAATAGCATGGAACTGAGAAAGACATATGGACATTGACATGGCAGAGATGTGGAAGGGAGTAGGGAGAGGAAGACTGGAATGCAAGGTATTTAGATGGAGATCTATTAAAGGCTGTCAATAAGACGTGCTTAAAAATTCAACTGCTTGCCATTTTTTCCAAATGTTACACAATCAAAAATTACAGAGATAAAAGATAACTGTTTGCAGGTTACTGTGTCTCGCCCAAAACATTTAAACCAAAAATTTCAGTCCTGAGACAGCTTAGTGCTGGACTGACTTTCTGCACCAGCCACACACAGGACGATATTACTTGCCACCATTGGAGCTATACAAGGGAACATTGGTATATTGTCAACTACTAGTTCTTAGAGCAAGTGAATATTACTGTCAGAATGCTGGAATGGAATCTTGCCTGATAAGTCAACTATTTACTTTGTACAACAACCCTTCACCTAGTATTATTGACCACTTCATGAACCAGTCCCATCCTTTATCTCGCTCCCAACTACATAATTGTCACAGGTTCCACAGATCTTTCTCAATCCTCAATTATCCAGAAACCCCCAACCCTCAGCCCACTATCCAACCTGGTCTGTGATCCCATTGCCACTGTCACACACAACCCAAAATAATCAGACTTCTCTTCCCCCACCCCCCACACCACCCCATCACTGCACCATTCAAATTTCAGTACAATCATTCCAACCTAAACTCCAAACAAACAGCACATTCTCCAATCCCATGTTGTGCAACTACTGTTCAGTGGCAACAGAGACTTGGACCCAGTTGAATTTTGCAGCCATGGGAAAGGGCAGATACAAATTAATGATCAAAGCAGAAATGAGACCACCACTGTTACACAATGATTTGATTTTAGTGATTAAGGTTCAAAGGTTTCCATTTCCAACAAAAAAATTGCAATATCATAATGATCAAGTTGTATCAATTTTTCTTAAAATGACATTTCACATTAAGATTAAAAACTTACTATTACAACCACATATTCTCCCACCCCTTGACAAGGATTCATTCAAGGATTAGATGCTTTGTTCACAGCAAAAAAAAATTACTTGTAGGGTAGACATTATGAACAAATTTATATAAAAAAGAGACAAGTCCTAGGATCCCAAGTATATTCACCTTCACAATATGCCAGATTTCAAACATTCATAATTTTTGCAGTCATGCTGCTGTCTTCTGCTACTTAACACCACACTACCCCCCTCCAGGCTTCTGTCAATCAAGGAACAAGAACTTCAGGCCAAGAGCAAAGGTCAGTTAAAACAGCACTATGACTGAAAAAGAAACTACAGTGGCAGTTTGTCTTCAAGAAATGCAATAAGCCATTCAAAGAAGCGTAATCATTTGCAGATTAGCAATGAGTTGTATTCTAATAAGCAGTCTGAAAATGTGTACTTTCTTGATTAAACTATATTCAAACTAGCCAACAAAACTAACAATATTTGCCCAGAATATCATTGTTTCTGTTTCATTTCTGCCATGTATTCCTAATGTGTTACATTCTTGATGCAATTCAGTTGTTGCCAATTTCACTCATGATACCAAGAGAGCTCCAAATTGGGGGAAAAACAAACAACTTCTACTGAAGCAACACACATCTAAGTTGCTGGTGAATGCAGCAGGCCAGGCAGCATCTCTAGGAAGAGGTGCAGTCGACGTTTCAGGCCGAGACCCTTCGTCAGGACTAACTGAAGGAAGAGTGAGTAAGGGATCTGAAAGTTGGAGGGGGAGGGGGAGATCCAAAATGATAGCAGAAGACAGAAGGGGGAGGGATGGAGCCAAGAGCTGGATAGGTGATTAGCAAAAGGGGATACGAGAGGATCATGGGACAGGAGGTCCGGGAAGTAAGACGGGGGGGCAGGGACCCAGAGGATGGGCAAGAGGTATATTCAGAGGGACAGAGGGAGAAAAAGGAGAGTGAGAGAAAGAATGTGTGCATAAAAATAAGTAACAGATGGGGTACGAGGGGGAGGTGGGGCCTAGCGGAAGTTAGAGAAGTCGATGTTCATGCCATCAGGTTGGAGGCTACCCAGACAGAATATAAGGTGTTGTTCCTCCAACCTGAGTGTGGCTTCATCTTTACAGTAGAGGAGGCTGTGGATAGACATGTCAGAATGGGAATGGGATGTGGAATTAAAATGTGTGGCAACTGGGAGATCCTGCTTTCTCTGGTGGACAGAGTGTATATGTTCAGCAAAGCGGTCTCCCAGTCTGCGTCGGGTCTCGCCAATATATAAAAGGCCACATCGGGAGCACCGGACGCAGCATATCACCCCAGTCGACTCACAGGTGAAGTGTTGCCTCACCTGGAAGGACTGTTTGGGGCTCTGAATGGTGGTAAGGGAGGAAGTGTAAGGGCATGTGTAGCACTTGTTCCGCTTACACGGATAAGTGCCAGGAGGGAGATCAGTGGGGAGGGATGGGGGGGACAAATGGACAAGGGAGTTGCGTAGGGAGCGATCCCTGCGGAATGCAGAGAGAGGGGGGGAGGGAAAGATGTGCTTAGTGGTGGGATCCCGTTGGAGGTGGCGGAAGTTACGGAGAATAATATGTTGGACCCGGAGGCTGGTGGGGTGGTAGGTGAGGACCAGGGGAACCCTATTCCTAGTGGGGTGGCGGGAGGATGGAGTGAGAGCAGATGTACGTGAAATGGGGGAGATGCGTTTAAGAGCAGAGTTAATAGTGGAGGAAGGGAAGCCCCTTTCTTTAAAAAATGAAGACATCTCCCTCGTCCTAGAATGAAAAGCCTCATCCTGAGAGCAGATGCGGCGGAGACGGAGGAATTGCGAGAAGGGGATGGCGTTTTTGCAAGAGACAGGGTGAGAAGAGGAATAATCCAGATAGCTGTGAGAGTCAGTAGGCTTATAGTAGACATCAGTGGATAAGCTGTCTCCAGAGACAGAGACAGAAAGATCTAGAAAGGGGAGGGAGGTGTCGGAAATGGACCACAAACCTGCCTGTCCTGGCCGACCTATTGTCTCAGCTTGCTCCTGCCCCACCGAACTCATTTCTGCATACCTCGACACTGTTTTATCACCCCTTGTTCAATCCCTTCCGACCTATGTTCGTGACACTTCTCACGCTCTTAAACTTTTCGATGATTTTAAGTTCCCTGGCCCTCACCGCTTTATTTTCACCATGGATGTCCAGTCCTTATATACTTCCATCCCCCATCAGAAAGGTCTCAAAGCTCTACGCTTCTTTTTGGATTCCAGACCTAATCAGTTCCCCTCTACCACCACTCTGCTCCGTCTAGCGGAATTAGTCCTTACTCTTAATAATTTCTCCTTTGGCTCCTCCCACTTCCTCCAAACTAAAGGTGTAGCTATGGGCACCCGTATGGGTCCTAGCTATGCCTGCCTTTTTGTTGGGTTTGTGGAACAATCTATGTTCCGTGCCTATTCTGGTATCTGTCCCCCACTTTTCCTTCGCTACATCGACGACTGCATTGGCGCTGCTTCCTGCACGCATGCAGAACTCATTGACTTTATTAACTTTGCCTCCAACTTTCACTCTGCCCTCAAGTTTACCTGGTCCATTTCCGACACCTCCCTCCCCTTTCTAGATCTTTCTGTCTCTGTCTCTGGAGACAGCTTATCCACTGATGTCTACTATAAGCCTACTGACTCTCACAGCTATCTGGACTATTCCTCTTCTCACCCTGTCTCTTGCAAAAACGCCATCCCCTTCTCGCAATTCCTCCGTCTCCGCCGCATCTGCTCTCAGGTTGAGGCTTTTCATTCTAGGACGAGGGAGATGTCTTCATTTTTTAAAGAAAGGGGCTTCCCTTCCTCCACTATCAACTCTGCTCTTAAACACATCTCCCCCATTTCACGTACATCTGCTCTCACTCCATCCTCCCGCCACCCCACTAGGAATAGGGTTCCCCTGGTCCTCACCTACTACCCCACCAGCCTCCGGGTCCAACATTATTCTCCGTAACTTCCGCCACCTTCAACGGGATCCCACCACTAAGCGCATCTTTCTCTCCCCCCCTCTCTCTGCATTCCACAGGGATCGCTCCCTACACAACTCCCTTGTCCATTCATCCCCCCCATCCCTCCCCACTGATCTCCCTCCTGGCACTTATCCATGTAAGCGGAACAAGTGCTACACATGCCCTTACACTTCCTCCCTTACCACCATTCAGGGCCCCAAACAGTGCTTCTAGGTGAGGCAACACTTCACCTGTGAGTCGACTGGGGTGATATACTGCGTCCGGTGCTCCCGATGTGACCTTTTATATATTGGCAAGACCCGACGCAGACTGGGAGACCGCTTTGCTGAACATCTACGCTCTGTCCGCCAGAGAAAGCAGGATCTCCCAGTGGCCACACATTTTAATTCCACATCCCATTCCCATTCTGACATGTCTATCCACGGCCTCCTCTACTGTAAAGATGACGCGACACTCAGGTTGGAGGAACAACACCTTATATTCCATCTGGGTAGCCTCCAACCTGATGGCATGAACATCGACTTCTCTAACTTCCGCTAAGCCCCACCTCCCCCTCGTATCCCATCTGTTACTTATTTTTATGCACACATTCTTTCTCTCACTCTCCTTTTTCTCCCTCTGTCCCTCTGAATATACCTCTTGCCCATCCTCTGGGTCCCCCCCCCTTGTCTTTCTTCCCGGACCTCCTGTCCCATGATCCTCTCGTATCCCCTTTTGCTAATCACCTGTCCAGCTCTTGGCTCCATCCCTCCCCCTCCTGTCTTCTGCTATCATTTTGGATCTCCCCCTCCCCCTCCAGCTTTCAAATCCCTTACTCACTCTTCCTTCAGTTAGTCCTGACGAAGGGTCTCGACCTGAAACGTCGACTGCACCTCTTCCTGGAGATGCTGCCTGGCCTGCTGCGTTCACCAGCAACTTTGATGTGTGTTGCTTGAATTTCCAGCATCTGCAGAATTCCTGTTGTTTACCTTCTACTGAAAGAAGTCAACCATTGTATGGAACAGGTACAAGACGGGTCAAATAATTTCCAGCATTCTGAGTGTTATCAATTAACTCTGTGGAAGGATTTATTTTCAGGACAATTTTGTTTTTAAAACTAGAAAATCACTGAATTAAAAACAGAAGATGTCACAACCAGTCAAGCAACATCTATCAAGGAGATAAAAACAAACAGCTGGAAGTACTCAGCAGCCAGGCAGCATCTGTGGAGAGAAATGAACGTCGATCTTTTGAATCAAGACAGTTCATCTGGTCTTGTGCCTTACAAGATAAACCAACCGCCAAAAAAAACATGATCACTATAGTTTAGCAACACTAACAACATTGGCCTAAAACAGACTTTTGTTCTAATTGTGATCCTTCTTGTAAAAGGTGTTTAATTTGTTTGTTTTTAATCACCTGAATGCTGCTTATATGATGCTATGTGCCTGTGATGTTGCTGCAAGTTAGTTTTTAATTGCAGTTGTGCATACATGTGTCTGTCTATGTATACAAAACTAAAATCTACTTTGGTAGACTGTGCTGAAGGAGCAGACAAGGGAATCACAGAAATCTTTATGATTTCTTAAAACTTTTCTAATAAATGCATTTCTCCAAATGTACCATCTTGAAGATATATCAAGATAAGATGAAAGCAATAGAACAAGTTTTTTAAAAAGCCAGTTGAATTCTGTGATATTAAACAATTCTGCTAGTGGTTCTGAATACCCCATATAGAGTTTGCAAGTTAAAAATGAGAAAGTTATAGGTATCTGAAACAGAATAAGGAAAAATGAATATGCAAATAGTTGTACAGGTGTCCCCCGCTTTTCGAACGTTCATTTTACGAAACCTCACTGTTACGAAAGACCTACATTAGTACCCTGTTTTCGCTTTCAGGTGTTTTCACTGTTACAAAGAAAGGCAGCGCGCGAAAAAATCAGCGGGTGATAAAAGGCAGCGCGCGCCCCAAGCAGCCACTCTGCCCCAGATTCAGAACGGCATTCTCGCCAGCATTGCTTAAACCTGTGCCTGTGAGCAGCCGTTAGCAAGAGAAGTTCTAAGGTATTGGAAAAGCCTGAAAGAGCTCCTAAAGGTGTTACACTTAGCGTAAAACTAGACATAATTAAGCATTTCGATCGTGGTGAACAAAGCAAGGGCAAAGTGAGTTTGGTTTGTGGAAGCTGACGAAGATGATGTTGAAGAGGTTTTGGCATCCCATGACCAAGAACTGATAGATGAAGAGCTGATGCAATTGGAAGAGGAAAGGATAACAATCGAAACCGAATGCAGTAGCGGAAGTGAAGCAACTATGTGAGATTTTCATTGCAATGATAAAGTACGACTTTAATTTTGAAAGAATACGTATGTTTAGGGGATACTTGCAAGATAGTTTGAGTGCTTACAAAGAACTGTGTGATAGAAAAATGCGCGAGGCTCCACAGTCAAGCAAGCCTTCCACATCAGCCACAGCAGACGACGAACCTCCACCTTCGACATCGAGGCGAGCAGTCATAGGAGAAGATGAGCTGCCTGCCCTGATTGACGATGAGATGACACCCGTGTCCCACCACCCCAACCCCCGGGCCCCGGACAGATAGTGTATCGATTCGCGGAGAATGCAGCGGTAGCCAGGAGACACACAGCACATCTTTAAGAAAAAAGCCAAAATAAACATGCTAATTAATTAGGTGCCGCCTAGCACATAATTGTCGGCCCAGAGCAGAGGCTATGCAACCGGCAATGATCTGGGCCGACAATTACGTGCCGGGCAGCACCTAATTAATTAGCATGTTTATTTCGGCTTTTTTCTGGACTATTCCTCTTCTCGCCCTATCCTATCTGGACTATTCCTCTTCTCACCTTGTCTCTTGCAAAAACGCCATCCCCTTCTCGCAATTCCTCCGTCTCCACCGCATCTGCTCTCAGGATGAGGCTTTTCATTCTAGGACGAGGGAGATGTCTTCCTTTTTTAAAGAAAGGGGCTTCCCTTCCTCCACTATCAACTCTGCTCTTAAACACATCTCCCCCATTTCACGTACATCTGCTCTCACTCCATCCTCCCGCCACCCCACTAGGAATAGGGTTCCCCTAGTCCTCACCTCCCATCCCACCAGCCTCCGGGTCCAACGTATTATTCTCCGTAACTTCCGCCACCTCCAACGGGATCCCACCACTAAGCACATCTTTCCCTCCCCCCCTCTCTGCATTCCACAGGGATCGCTCCCTACGCAACTCCCTTGTCCATTTGTCCCCCCCATCCCTCCCCACTGATCTCCCTCCTGGCACTTATCCGTGTAAGCGAAACAAGTGCTACACATGCCCTTACACTTCCTCTCTTACCACCATTCAGGGACCCAAACAGTCCTTCCAGCTGAGGTAACATTTCACCTGTGAGTCGACTGGGGTGATATACTGCGTCCGGTGCTCCCTATGTGGCCTTTTATATATTGGCGAGACCCAACGCAGACTGGGAGACCGCTTTGCTGAACATCTACGCTCTGTCCGCCAGAGAAAGCAGGGTCTCCCAGTGGCCACACATTTTAATTCCACATCCCATTCCCATTTTGACATGTCTATCCACGGCCTCCTCTACTGTAAAGATGAAGCCACACTCAGGTTGGAGGAACAACACCTTATATTCCGTCTGGGTAGCCTCCGACCTGATGGCATGAACATCGACTTCTCTAACTTCCGCTAAGGCCCCACCCTCCCCCTCGTACCCCATCTGTTACTTATTTTTATGCACACATTCTTTCTCTCACTCTCCTTTTTCTCCCTCTGAATATATCTCTTGCCCATCCTCTGGGTCCCCCCCCCTTGACTTTCTTCCCGGACCTCCTGTCCCATGATCCTCTCGTATCCCCTTTTGCCTATCACCTGTCCAGCTCTTGGCTCTATCACTCCCCCTCCTGTCTTCTCCTATCATTTTGGATCTCCCCCTCCCCCTCCAACTTTCAAATCCCTTACTCACTCTTCCTTCAGTTAGTCCTGACGAAGGGTCTCGGCCTGAAACGTCAACTGCACCTCTTCCTACAGATGCTGCCTGGCCTGCTGTGTTCACCAGCAACTTTGATGTGTGTTGCTTGAATTTCCAGCATCTGCAGAATTCCTGTTGTTCGCCCAGTAGCCACCCACTTCAACTCTGCTTCCCATTCCGATTCAGATATATCCATACATGGCCTCCTCTACTGCCATGAAGAGGCTAAACTCAGTTTGGAGGAGCAACACCTCATATACCGCCTAGGCAGTCTCCAGCCCCTTGGTGTGAACATAGAATTCTCCAACTTTCGGTAATTCCCTCCCCCTCCCTTCCCCTATCCCTATGTCACTCTGCCCCCTCCTCCAGCTGCCTACCACCTCCCTCTTGGTTCCGCCTCCTTCTACTACCCATTGTTTTTTCCCCCTATTCTTTCTTCACCTTTCCTGCCTATCACCTCCCTGCTTCCCTTCCCCCATCCCTTTATCTTTCCCGTTACTGGTTTTTCACCTGGAACCTACCAGCCTTCTCCTTCCCACCCTCCCCCTACCTTCTTTATAGGGCCTCTGCCCCATCCCCCTACAGTCTTCACAAAGGGTTCCGGCCCGAAACGTCGACCGATCTTTTCCACGGATGCTGCCCAACCTGCTGAGTTCCTCCAGCGTGTTGTGAGTGTTGCTTTAACACACGATCAGTGTGTTTGGCGCTGTTTTCCCAATTCCAGTAAGTGATACTACACTGTACATACATTATTTCTACTTTATATAGGCCATGTATTTTCACTTGTTATTTGGTAGATTTAGCAGCTTTATAGTTTAAAGGTTACTGGAGAGCCCGTTTATGCCAACAGCACTTGCGTGAGATTTTCTGCCAAGAGCGCTTGCGTGAGATTTTCGCTACGGAGATCTGTGCTGGCGATCGTTGTAAAGAAGTATTTCTACTTTATATAGGCTGTGTATTTATCATATCATTCCTGCTTTTACTATATGTTACTGTTATTTCAGGTTTTGTGTGTTATTTGGCATGATTTGGAAGGTTATTTTTGGGTCTGCAAACGCTCACAAAATTTTCCCCATATAAATAAATGGTAATTGCTTCTTCGCTTTACGACATTCCGGCTTACGAACCGTTTCATAGGAATGCTCTACCTTCGGATGGCGGGGGAAACCTGTAACTTGTGTGGGGAAAAACTTCAACCATTTTTCCTGGAACTTTGTTGCTTGATCAAACTTTCTGAACACCACTTCAAAACCTGCATGCTGATCAATACAGTGCTGCAAAACCTTCCGGCATTACATTCCAAAATCATGTTAATATTCAAATGAATAAATTGTACATGGTTTTTAGAAAAAAAATTCAAATCAATTCTTAGAAGTGGCAATATATTGAAACTACATTCAAGAGCACTGCACCATTTTACAGTAAACTCATTCCAATACACTTCCCAGGATCACCTGAAAATACCAATGCATCCATTGGATTATACTGCCACTCAGTAACTGCTATCTTGCAAAGACAGTATCAGCTGTCCAAAGAACAAAATGCTATCATTTATAAGAAATGTATATAGCAACAGGAAGAGCCTCCTGGAAAATCCATCACTGAAATGGCAAAATGTAGACACAAGTAGAATGACATCATGGATTATAGCCAATTTACACAATTACCCATGTGTAATCTTCACTTCAGCTTAGAAAAAAATGCAGGATGTAAAACAAAGAATGACAAAATACTTGAAACTTCACTGGCATCTTAATAAGCAATTTTTTGCTGGTTTTAGTTTTTATATTCATGTCCAAGTAATGGAAATACAGTAAAACACTAATAACTGCGTATCCTCAGGACATGTTCAAGACTGGCAGCTTTCTCAGAGTACTGAACTCTTACTATTCCACACATCTTCACTTCATTTTTTTATATTATCCAATTGTATTATACACAGTGGCTACTTTATTAGGTACACTTGCTCATATTATCTCATTAGCCAATCATGTGGCAGCAATTCAAATGCACAAAAATATGCAGACATGGTCAAGAGGTTCAGGTGTTATTATACCGAACATTAGAAATGGGGAAGCAATGTGATCCAAGTGACTTTGACCATAGAATGTGACTTGAGAATCTCAGAAACTGCTGATCTCCCAGAATTTTCACACACAAGTCTCGAGAGTCTACAGAGAATGGTGCGAGAAACAAAAGCATCCATTAAGCAGCAGTGTTGTGGGCAAAGAACACCTTGTTAATGAGAGAGGTCAGTCGAGAATGGCCAGGCTGGTTCAAGCTGACAGGAAGGCAACAGTACTTCAAATGGCCACGCGTTACAACGGTGGCATGCAGAGCATCCCTGAACAGATGTCATAACTTGAAGTGCTTGGGCTAAAGCAGCAGAAAACCATGAACATAAACTCAGTGCCCACTTTATTAGGTACAAGAGATATCTAACAAAAGTGGTCTCCGTGTGCAAAGTGTAAGGGCAGTGTGGGAAACTGAGCTTAATGAGGTCAATCAATGTGTACTTCTGAAAAATCAGATAGCAAATCATTGGTGTTTTACTGTATGTAACTGTTTCACTGTTAATATTTAGGGAACAACATTCATTTTAAGATTCTAAATCTACAACTAGACCATTGAAGCTAGACAAACAGCATTCACAACGAAGACTCCTTTACCATCACCTAGCTATCAGTTAGGAAGAGTGCACCAACAGGTACCAGCATGAAAAGTCCAATGTTCCAGAATTCCATACAGTACCTTGTCTACTTATTTCATCTTGCAAAAGATCTTTCATTGCTGATTCTTCTGCGATATCAGATGGAATCTCCCCCTCACTGTTAACAGCAGCAACATTGGCTCCATTATTTATCAAATACCTGCAAATAAAAACAAAAAGATAACTGTTTAGTACAATTTTTATATATGTACTTTTAAAATAAGTTTTCCCATAGGTTACCTGTTATGTTACTCTAAATGCAAGTGTATGCAGTTTGCATTTTTAAAATTGTTTCCAGTTATCAACTGCAAATACAATGTTGCTGCTGTTGAATATTGAGGTTTGATTCTAAAATCTTTTAAAATTCATTTTTTGTTATTTTCAGCACAGTAACAGGGCCTTCCAGCAAAACGAGCCCAAGCTGCCCAATTATGCCCACGTGGGAGGAAACAGAAGCACACTGAGGAATCCCGCACAGTCATGAGGAGAACGGTCAAGCACCTTAGACACCAATGGAGCTGAACTGACACTGCTAGCACTGTTATAGTACTACACTACCATGGAAAGTTACCTTGGAATATATAGAAGATAACAGAATTTCTCATCTCAGATTTTCCTCTAATACTAAGAATTGTTTGTAAAGACGGTTCTCAAGTGAACAGATCGGAAAATCCTCCAACAAGTGCTGTTTTGCATGGTGTAGTGTACCAACACCATTTGATAATCTGATTTGAATGAAAAGAACACTGAACATTTCATTTTGTTCATATATTTCCAAACAAATTGAAGGTCAGCCAACCTATTGAAATAGTTCAACACCAGCTTGAATCAACCTGGACATTAACACTTGCCAGATCTATTCAAATTTCAACTAAAGCAAATAATCCCAGAGTATTTCACATATAGAACTACCCTGCCTAGATAATGTGCAGCGTAAAATGAAGGAATGCCACAACAAATTAGATCAGGTCATGACATTTAAAATATTAAAACATTTCAGCTGAAAGCCTGAACATGTATTCACCCAGGGGCAAAAGCAGTTTTCAAACAGATGCCTATCAAATTGAACTGACCCAAAAGAGCATTTCTCTTGACAGTTTTAGAACTCAGGACTGAATGCACACAAATCCTTAAGATTCTTACACGGCATTGTTATAATGTGCAACACTTTTCAATTATTTAAATGTTATACTCCTTGTTGAACTGCATTTTAATTACTAATTGATTGAATAAAAATGTAACCACCGAGACATCGATCATTTCCATCAATAAATGGCAAATATTTACAGCTTTATGGATTTGTTAGAAAATGCAGCATTTTATTTGCCACATCAGGAAAATCTACCGCCTGGCATTAATGAAGTAGAGACAAAGAAATCCTATGGATACGACTCAACACTGTAACCCCTGCAATGAAAGTGTCTTTTAGCTTTCCTTCTCTGCCTCCTAAAATAGATTTTAATAAGTATTTCAAAAACAGAACTGTATTCCATCAAATTGAAACTAAAAACACACAAAATGACAGAATGGGGATTATTTGGAAATAATGACTGCATGTTATCAAGTTTATATTTTCCATTTTGTTAGAAAGAGCATTCTGTTTACAGCTTGCACTTGCAGTGCAAATGAAACTTCTTCACAGAAGAAATCCTGCAGTTGGACCTTGACAATGCTATTGATTACAGTAAGGTACTTGAAATAATGCAGTGTTGGTACAATCAATGTAAAATAGTGAATTTTAATTGGAATTAAGATAAAAAGAGCTATTATGCTAATCTGATAGCACACAATTATGTCAGTGAAATACTTCCAAAATGGTATAGTAGTAAGAGATGGTAATACTTTGATTCTTTTTTTTTGAAAAAGACTTGAGCTTACTGAAAATGGTTCAAAAAATTGTGCAGTATTTTTCCAACTGTTTAAATTGAGCTTTGAAATGCTTTTAAAACATTATAACATTATAACAATCACATGTATATGAGAAAGAGGAGTTCAGCGAGATCATTAATTTTAAAATGGCCTCATTTAGGATTTTTGTAAAATTTCAGCTTTGGACTAAATCATGCAGCAACTGAGTGATGACTAAGAAGAGAAGTAAGTATTATTGTTATGTTTAATTTTGAAACTTAATAAAAAGATTGAAAAAGAAAGAAAGAAAGAGGAGAACTAAAAAATACTTTGTACACATTCTTAAAACATTGAATGAGCAGTGGCACCTAGTTTCCCGGCCATAATTAAACTGTTGTGGAATTTTCTGAATTAATGGACCCATTTTCTTACAGCAAACATGGGGGCTGTCCCAGAATGTTGGGCTCTATTCAGCGTATAGCTATGCTATCTCTAGTCCAGGTATAATTCTAAACTTCAATCCCTATCGCCCCAATAGATCCTAATCCCTAAAAAAAATTACAAATCTAAACCATGTAATCCCCTACCAACATCCATCTCAAATTTGAAGCCAAATCCCATTACAGCACTAAGCACCATAGAATCCCTCCTTGCTATTCTCGCGCCACTCCAATATACCCCTGCAACCTCTACAGCCTGTGTCCCCATAAAGTCCAGTTAAACAATACACTACATCATCTTAAATCCAAGGACCAAAAATTATATACAAATCCACATGGAACTTTTATGGCAAATATTCCTGAGCTAGTACTCTGTACATACCTCTTCCCAGTCTTCCAAACCAGCCCCTTAATCAAGAAACATGACTGTTCCTTCAACAGCTAATCATTTTTTTAAAAATGGATATTTAGCCTGAACTCTCCAGTATAAATCTCAGTCTGGCTGGATAAAGGCAAGTGGAATTGGACTAAATCATTTAAGACGACTTGCAGATCCAAGGGACAGTTACCAGTAAATCTAATAACTACAGGTGATGAGAATAACGAAGAGAGGCAATTGCCCCCTTGCTGAAAACTAACAGCTGAACCTGAATTAGCATTAAAAAACTACAGATTAATCTCTGTAATCCCTTTGCAAAAACTTAGACATTAGATAGCTTGTAACAATCTCCTCCTTTAACATTCAATTTACTTATTCTCCCCCACCCCCCGCCAAAAAAAACGCCTATTCTGCTGTTCTGATTTGCCAGGGAAATGCACTGTTTTTGCAGATAATTTCCCAATTTCAGATTTTAGTTTTTCTGTCATTAACTTTGAATGTTTCTGAAAATGGCTCATGCTTACTGAGATAACCATGCACTGTGTTTTCTTTTGCCAAGCTGTTGTTAAAAAAACATATCCCAAAGGAGCAATTACTTTTTCCAATTAAATTCATTTGCAGCCTAACATCTTTATTGAAGATGAAGTGGTGTGTAAAGTGCACTTATAAACATAAAAACAGAATATTCGACCATGATGCTATGTTGACCTATTATGGGCCTACTCCATGATCAATTTAACCCTCCAATTTAGACCATAAGATATTGGAGCAGAATTGGGTCATTCACACATTGAGTGTGCTCCACTATTCCATTATGGCTGATTTATTAAACCCCTCAAACCCATCCTCCTGCCTTCTCCCCAGTTCAGTTTTTTATAGCAGTGGTCCCCAAACACCAGGCCACGGACCAGTACCGGGCCGCAAAGCATGTGCTACGGGGCCGTGAGGAGTCAGCTGCATCTTTCCTCATTCCCTGTCACGTACTGTTGAACTTGAACACCGCCTCCCACCCCCACCTGGTCCGCAAGAATATTGTCAATATTAAACCGGTCCGCGGTGCAAAAAAAAGGTTAGGGACCCATTTTATAGGAAGTGGTGGAGTATGTTGCGCGAACGTGATAGTTCTGTCTCAGTCCTGCGCACCCAACCTGGAACACCTAGCAGTCAAATGTCATCCATTTCATCTGCCGATTTCCACCATCATCCTGGTTAACAGTGTACATTCTACCTCAAGCCAACATCAGGCAGGCACTGGAGGAGCTGAGCAACATAATCAGCAGACACGAAACTACACAACTTGAAGCTTTCCCAATCACTGTGCGAGATTTCAAGCAAGCTAGCTTGAAGAAGTCTCTGAACAACTACCACACTTGACATTATACCATTAAGTCGGATCACCTGGCTGTACTTTTACTCCCAGTAGAGACTAAAGAATTCAGCGTCAGTGATGAGGACAAAGGTGGTATGATCAAGGGAGGCAGAGGAGCGCTTACAGGACTGCTTTGAGTCGGTGAATTGGACAATATTCAGGGATTCATCTTCGAATCTGAATGAATATACCACAGTTATAACAGACTTCACCAAGGCCTGTGTGAATTAGTGTGTGCTTTTGAGAACAGAATGAACATACTCAAACCAAAAGCAGTGAATGCAGCAGATTTGTAGTCTGCTGTGGCATTCAAGATGTAGAACTAATCAAGTCCAGGTACGACCTATGAAAATCTATTTTAAGGGCATCAAAACAATTCCATTTGAGAGTAGAGATGGAATTTGATGCATGTTGGTAGGCCATTACTTCCTACAAAGCAAAACTTATCATCAACCACTGTGATGTTTCACTCCCAAATGAGCTCAATGTCTTTTACGCACGATTTGAAAGGGAGAATAAAACAACACCTGTGTGAATCCCTGCAGCACCTGGTGATCCTGTGACCTGTCTCAGAAGCCAACATCAGAACATCTTTCAAGAGGCTGAAGCCTCGCAAGGTGTCAGTCCCTGATGGTGTAGCTTGTAGGGCTCTAAAAACCTGTGCCAACCAAATGGCAGAGGTTTACAAGGACATCATAGCTGCAGTTGGAGGTTCCCATCTGTTTCAAAAGGGCGACAATCATACTAGCGCCTAAGAAGAGCATCGTGAGCCATCACCCAAAGGCAATCACATCTACTGAAGTGCTTTGAGAAGTAGGTCATGACTAGAATCAACTTAAGGAATGCTAACATTTATGCATTTAGAGTGATGAAGAATGGAGCAGTTGAGAATGCTGCACAAACAACAGGAAGTTAGACAAATCTAGAAAAAGATGAGGGAAGACATTGTTACGATCATTTTCTACAAATAGATTTCAATTTTGGCTTGAAGCTGAAATTATATTTTGGATGTCAGCTCTTTCCATTTTTGATTTGCATTTGTACAGAAATTTATACTAACAAGCCAATGAATTCTCAAATGAAAATAAAAAAAATAACAAGTACCCTTCTGAGACTTTGGATTGTGATATTTTCACCTCCATATGAACAGTGCTTCATATTTCTATTCTTTTATAATAAGGCAAAGTGGAGCCCAAACAACTCCACCAAGGCATCAATAAACCAATGACCCATTTTTCATCCCGAATTGCAATGTCCTTCCTAATCAACTTTGAAGGTGAGGACATGCTAAAGCACTTCCATGATTTATAATGTAGAATTCTGGTGAAACACCACTAAATTTATAACTCTGATCACATGCCTGACTTTGGATAAGACTTACTTCAGCAAAAGGAAATGGGGTTACATCTGCAGACTAAAAATAGCGACAAGTCAACTGCAGTATTCCCTAGTTTTGTAAAACAGAAAATACAAGTAGTTATTTCTGAAGGATTCCATGAGCCATTTTTGCAACATCTCTACCCCAAACTAGATGGTATAGGATTGCAATCAGCATGAAAATTTAAGAGGAAAATAATATAAGTAGGGAAAATTCAAAATAAAACATGCTGAAATATTCAGGTTAGACAGAAGCAGAGTTAATGGTCAATGAGCATCCACCAGATCCTGAAAATGATGACAATAAAAAAAAATGCAGAAATGCAGAGAAGGAGAAGCATGGGAGGACAACAGAGGGATGAGAAACAGTAAGATTTAAGGGCATAAGGAATAAATAACAACAGGTGATGCAGTTAAGGTGAAAGAGGGTGGCAACTGCTTCTGTAAATGGTTAAGCCTGGTAAAGTACATATAATAACAAAGCACATAAAATGGTCCAAGAAGTGAGCAGTAACTATCCGTACAATGTGAAGTGATAGTACCGGGTAATGAGTTTTCCCCAGTAGACAAACTGACAAAGAATAAAGAGGAAATCTTTGTTAATGTGCAGCTGTGTATGATGTAAAGAGAAGGCAGGTTCAGTACCATGGAGGGTTTTACTCTCACTTTGGCCTTCCGACAAACCATTCCAACACTAGACAAAATTCATGTGTTAGTAGGCTCCATGCCAGGTGTAGCTGCAAACAGTTTTACAAAATCTAAAAATTCTAAACAAGCAAATGTAGGAGACATATTTAGATAATATGACAAGGAGCATGATTATTCCCCATTTCCAAGCTATGTTTTCCTCATTTCCTTTTCATTCTTTTTGGCTACTAGCTCTACACATTAAACAATTTCCTCTTCACTATCTCCAGCTATAGCATTTTAAACTGCCTAATAGTCCTTTCTGTTCCATTAAAGTGACCGCAGTTTCCCCCCTTCTATTGGTTAAAAGCCTTCATCCCTGTAATTCAATGGTGTCTTGAATTAGTTACATGGCAAATTCATGCTACAGAGCACATTTAACAATGTAATACTTTACATATATCTCAAAAAAATTAGGATCATCTATATTCAGTGTTTTGAAACGCTGGTACCTTCAAAAATTCATGTAAGGGCAACCCAGAACACTATTTTTGCACCCATTTAAACAGTGCATAGCTTAGCAAATATTAGTCAGTCGTAGAAAACTACAGCACAGAAACAGGACCCTTGACTCATCTAGCCCATGCCGAATCATTTAAACTGCCTAGTCCCAGTGACCTGCCCAGGACCATAGCCCTCCATAACCCTCCCATCCATATACCTATCGATGCTTCTCTTAAGATGGTGAAACCATATAACCATATAACAATTACAGCACGGAAACAGGCCATCTCGGCCCTTCTAGTCCGTGCTGAACCAAAAGCACATCCACCATATGCACTGGCAGCTCATTGCATACTCTCGCCACCCTCTAAGTTTCCCCTCATGCTCCCCTTAAACATTTCACCTTTCACCCTTACCACATGACCTCTAGTTCTAGTCTCACCTAACTTCAGTGGGAAAAGCTTGCTTGCATTTACACTATCTATACTCATAATTTTGTATACTTCTATTAAATCTCCCTTCAAACCTCTATGTTCTGGGGAATAAAGTTTAACCTATGCATCATTTGCTTATTACTCAAGTCCTATAGTCCCAGCAACACTCTTATAAATTTTCTCTGCACTCTTTCAACCTTATTTAAATCTTTCCTGTAGGTAGGTGAAAACCAATTAGGCCTCACCATAGTCTGAGACAATTTCAACATAATATCCCAACTTCTGTACTCAATACTTTGATTTATGAAAGCCAATGTGCCAAAAGCTTTCTTCATGACCCTATCTACCTGTGATGCCACTTATAATGAATTATGGGCTTGTATTCCTATCTCCTTTGTTTTACCACACTTGCCAGTGCCCTACCATTCATTGTGCAAGTCCTACCCTGGTTGGTCCTTCCAAAGTGCAACACCTCATATGTGTCTGTACTAAATTCCATCTGCCATTTTTCCAGCTGGTCCAGATTCTGCTGCAAGCTTTGATAGTCTTCCTTGCCATCTACTACACCCCCAATCTTGGTGCCATCTGCAAATTTGCTGATCTACTTAACCACATTATCATCCAAATTGTTAACATAGATGACAAACAACAACAGACCCAGCGCAAACGCATGCGGAACTCCACTGGTCAGAGGCCTCAGTTAGAGAGATAACCATCTAAAACCACTCTCTGGCTCCTCCCGCAAAGCCAATGTCTAATCCAATTCACTACCTCACCTTGAATTGCAAGCAGAACTTTCTTGATATACCTCCCATGCGGGACCTTACCAAATGCCTTGCTAAAATCTACGTAGACAACATCCATTGCCTCACCTTCATCAACTTTCCTGGTAACCTCCTCAAAAAAACTAAGGTTAATTAGACACAACCTAGCACACACAAAAGCCATGCTGACTATCCCTAATCAATCACTGTCTGTCCAAATACTCAATATCCGGTTTCTTAGAATACATTCCAGTAATTTTCCCACTACTGATGTCAGGCTCACCAGCCTATAATTTCCTGGTTTATTTTTAGAGCCTTTCTTAAATAGCAGAGCAACGTTAACTATCCCCCAATCCTCCGCTACCTCACCTGTCACTAACGATGATTTAAGTATCTCTGTTAGGACCCCTGCAATTTCTACACTTGTTTCCAGCAGGGTCCAAGGGAACACCTTGTCAGGCCGTGGAGATTTGTCCACCCTAATTTGCCTCAACACAGCGAACATATCCTTTTCTGTAATCTATAGTAACTCTATGACCTCACTGTTGCTTTGCCTCATTTCTAGACTGTATCGTCTCCTCAGTAAATACTGAGGCAAATATCCATTTAAGATGTTCCCATCTCTTTTGGCTCCACAGATTGATCATTCTAATCTTCCAGAGGATCAATGTTGGCCCTTGCTTTGTAGAATTCCTTTGGATTCTCCTTCACCTTGTCTGCCAGGGCAACCTCATGCCTTCTTTTAGCCCTCCTGATTTCTTTCTGAATTGTTCCCTTGAATTTCTTCTACGCATTTGTTTCTGCCTGCTTGTACCTGCTCTGCACCTTTTCTTCTTTTTAACCAGGGCCTGAATATCTCTCAAAAACCAAGGTTCCCTAAACCTGTTATCTTTGCCTTTTATTTTAACAGATACATACAAGCTTTGTACTCACAGAAATTCACTTTCAAAGGCCTTCCACTTACCAAGTACATCTTTGCCAGAAAATGGCCTGACCCAATCTACACTTGCAGAACCTTTCTGATACAACCAAAACCGGCATTTCTCCAATTCAGAATCTATTCAGCTCATACTTATTAAAATGCATCACTGCAGACCTTTCCCCTTTTAATTTCAAATGTCACATGGTTTTCCATCACCTACCAATCTTGTTATATGCCTTCATGATATCAGTTTACGCCTTCCTTGGCATTTACAACACTCTTGCACTTAAAACTTTGAAATTTAGTCTTTTACTACCAATGTCATTAAGGTCAAAATGATAAATGCTCCAGTTTGGAAACATCACACCCATCAGTCTGAAAAACTGTCATTTATCACAACTGTTAGTCAGCCTTTACTCAGTATTGTTACTGCTATTTTGAAACCTTGACTTTCAGCTTTACTGAGACACCTACTATGTGCTATTTATGAACTACTGTGAAATCCATGTGCATAACATCAACAGAGCCGTCTGCACACACTTATCTCAACCCAAAAAAAACTAATTGAAGGATGTGCAAGTGACTGAAATTTTCTTCCACAGTATTTCTTCCAGTTTTGTCAAATAATTAGTTATGATCAGAAACAAAAAGTGAATGTTTTTAAAATTTATTCTCATTAAAAGAAATAAAGCAAAGTAAAACAGAAATTCAATCAGGTATAGTCAATCAATTTCACATCAACTCAATGGCGATGTGCTGTGGGAGTAAAGGCTGCAACAACGCAGAAATAACCTGCTGACATCTGGCAGCAAAGGCTGCAGGACGATGCTATTGGGTTGCCAATCTGCTCAAACTCATTGGCTGGAATTTGTACTGCAAAAATGGTTGCGGGAAGAGAAGGGGTGCCATTGAGCAGAACGGAAAGGGGGTAGATAGGAAGCTACTGAGCACAATTTCAGTATCATTTTCATGAGTTGTTGAGTTACATTACATTTTGTATTTACAATGCAAATTATACAGGAAAGCATATTCTTTTGAATAAATTGCATTTAAAGTCATAGTTTTCCAATGAAGTAATCAAAAACTACCTGTATTTGGTAATGGTAATAGCACGGTTAAACAATTTTGATGACAGCTAATATCATTGTTTTGGTTTGCATTTTTCAAAATAGTCTTTATTATTTGTAATTCCAAAATGAAATTATAATTACAAATGAATTTGATTTGATTGACACTGTCAGATTTACTAGTATGTTTCGCTTTTTTTTAAAATCCAGTCTATCGAAATTTTTCCATCTGCTGCAACCAAGCAGAGTGTAGCTCTGCAACTTGGGGTAAATGTCAGCTGAGCACTTAGTTATTTTTAATACTATTAGCCCTCATTGCAACACTTAATCCACTTTTATTTCACTACCTCAGCAACTTTTATTTATCACAACTGTGGCAAACACAAAGATAGTTTTGTTAATAAACAATGATGCAAAACCAAACCCATGCTTTCTGCCTCCACTTTGGTCTCTAATTAATCCCATCACTCTTCCAGTAACCCTTTCTTGCTACTATTAATGCACATATTGAAGATCTTTTGGCTCCATTTTGTGTATGACGCAGGGGAAACAGGATCATAAATAGCTTGTTTGCAAGGCCAGACAACTAACTTATCGCTTGGAAGTGTGATATGATTTTTGGCATTCTACAGATATAGCCATAATACAATGGTACCCATCATGCTACAAAATAATATGCAGGTTGAAAACCTTCCAGGCCAAGTTAATATACAAAGTGGCAAGTACAACAAGAATTAAAGACTCAAGACACCAATTAATAGAGAAACTTCTAAGACCAAATTTGCAGTCTTCATTATGATATCCAGACTTCTACATATTAACAGGTACACAAGTTAAGTGAATTTCATTTAAAACTCTCAAAGTATGCGTGAAACATCTTCCTTCAATTTCCCCTAATGATTAGCCTTTCAAATGAAAGAATCCTCAGTTACTGTTATCAAGAATAAAGTATGAACAAAATTATGTTCTGTAATTTTGGGGTCAAGTGTTAGAAGTCATCTATGAACATCAGCAATTTGCACTTGCTAGTCCTCAAAGGATTCAATTCGAAGTACATTTATTACTAAAGTATGTATAGATTATACAACCTTGAGATTTGTCAAGAAACCAATTAAAAGTCGAGCACCCAATGCACAGCGAAAGAGGGAAAAAACACAAACCATGCAAACAACAAAAGCAAGCAAACTGAGTTAATAGACCCGAACCCCAAAGCAGCCAGAGTAGGCCCACGGCTTCAGTCTCAGTTCATCATATAGCAGGGCAAATCGCTGCAAAGCTCACAACATGAAGCGCGTAGCAACCAGAAAGTCTCGGACTCAGCGCCATGGAGAGCGGAGTGAACGTCACAAAAGGGCGAGCAGAATTCGCTTGACCTTCGCCTCTGGTCCTGACCCCATGTTTCCAGTCTATCTGGGCTGTCCAAAAACTGGATCATGCCGTGTACTAGGACGCAGGCCCTGCCGCAACAATATGCTCTGCGCCTGGACGTTGCCACCTAGCCCAAAGCCATCCTCAGCCTTTCCAAATTAGCTCAACGCTTAGATTGATCAAACCTCACTCCCAGTTTAAGTGGATGGGCACCGAAGCTCCTCCACCTCGATTCCTCCGAATCGCTCCCTCCAATTCCATCTCCAACTTGTGGATCTCCAACCCCAACTCCATCTCGAATACATTATGCTTCACTTGCCTCTTCATCGTTTGCAGTGATAGTTTACCACAACTTATGTCAGAAGAAAATGTAATTAATAATGAATTTTGTCAGATTTCTTGCCTTTTGAACTACCAATAAGCTGTTGCCGAACTTCAGTAGTATCATCTTAAACTGGAACAGTGGCATCTTGAACCAGGCAAGTGAGATTGAGGGGAAGGAAAAATTGACCACAATATATAGATAGACAAATCAGTTATATGTCAGAATTGTATAATCTATCCTCACCTAGATAATGTTACGTACCCCGTAACTGGGTTGCCAAACCAGCAGAAAAGGATCACTCAGTTGGAGTCTGGATTACTAGAACTAAGAAAGTTTTATTAAAGAAACAAGCAACACAGTATTCTAATCAAAAGGATAATGAATGCGACAGTTCAGCAATGATAAACATACATGTACACAGAATCAAGATAACAGGATCAATCAAGCTCTATCGTTGTCTAGGGGTAAATGACCAGTTTCAAAGTGACGCAAAGTTCAGTTCAATTTAGTTCAGTTCAGTTCGCAGTAATCGCTGCCGTGGCGATGGACAGTGGGGGGAAGGAGAGAGAGAGCAAAACTAATAAATATTCAAAACAGCTTCCACACAGACCTTCGCAGTCAGCTTTCAGGCGAGTCCTTTGTGATGTCATCTGAGGTCACCGACTGTGACCCCTCCATTTCCAGATACGATCGTTTCCCTGCGGTGAACCTGGCACCCAGGCAAGGGTGGACACACACCAGGTTCCCGCCGATCGTGCCTTTCCACCCTGTGCGTCTATGGCCGGTCCCGCACCCGGCCTTCCAAAACTTCCCACCGACTTGTGAGAGACGCACCGCTTCCAGGGTCTTGTTACCTCGGGTGTCGTGTGTGTCTTGCCTTAGCGAACCTGTCCCTTTTTAATCCCCCTGCTGGGGTATCGCCTGTACATCACTTCAAACAGTTCAGGGTTCAAAGGGTGAGCCAATCTTGACAGCTCCACCGTCCTTTCATTAACATCTCCAAGTGTTGCACCATTGTTTTCCTTATCTCTCTCTCTCTCCTGAAGACAGGTGGCAGACCAACTGCTGATCCCACTGGTGCCAGCACAGGACAGCTACATCTTAATCTATGTGTATTCTTGTCACACTTCCCCCCTTTAAGGATTTTTACCAGGGGTAAAAATTACAAACATGAATACATTATTTGATACACACAAATACACATCTTTATCAGCTATTTGGCTAATACAGCGAGTTTGAAGTTGTCAACACCTGACAGACAGTCAGCCATCACATTTTCTTTTCCTTTTATATGTGTTATTAATAATCCCTTAGACCAGGCTCCAACTTAGCAAACTTCATAGTGGCCAAAAACACTGATGAATTGCGATCAATGTAACCTCTCACTGGGTTTCGTCCCGGACCACAATAACAAGGGTCGTCCTATTCCGACTTAGTTTTCTCTCGCAAGGGCTTAGTAGGAGGGGGAGGGGTAGTAACTGCAGAGTTATTGCAAAACTTCCTACAGTACCCCACCATCTCCAAGAGCCTTCTGAGGGCCCTCTTGTCTGTCGGGGTTGAGACGTCAGCGATAGCCTGCACTGTAGCTTGCATCGCTGCCAGCTGCCCCTGTGTCACCACAATTCCCAGGTAAGTGACCTTCGTGTGGCCGAACTCATTTTTTTCAAGGTTCACTATCAAGCTGGCTTCAGACAGCCATATTACATTGCCAATACACACCTCTGTATTTGTCAGCCCTTTAGTCACTGAATTACTCATTCTATAAGGCTGTTGCTCGCTAGGCTGACCTAGTATAACAAGCACCACCCAACGTCCCAGTTCTTTGCATCGCCTCGGGACAATCAAACACACGGTGCGAGTCGTTTAATTACTTCTCCTAAAGAGTTGCTTTGTTCGGGGATTAAGGGAGAGACCTTATCAGCAGAGCTGGCCAAAACAATAGCCTTCTCCCATCTGGTCGATACCATACTCAACTTTTCAAAATGGTTTTTTATCTATTATCAGGGGGACCCTAGCTTCATTGATTTCCGCGCTAACACCGACTAGGTTTGTTAGCATATCAAAAGCCTGTGACCGTCTCAGTTCGCGTCAGCCATAATCAATAACATCCTTCCTCCTGGGCAGCCGGTAAACCTCTTTCATGATTTCACCAACTGTTTCCTCCAGCACCGCAAAATGTCCACCGGGGAGTACCTTGTGGGCCAGGTTAAAAATCTCATCCCCATAACTCTTTTGCACCACCCCCCATTCCTCATCTGCGGGTACAGTACTTGGTTTCCCTTTCTTCCTTAGCACTTCCTCCTCCACACAATAGCCTACTAGTTCCCTTGTTAATTCTGTGTCAGAGAGAGCTGTCTCTGCCAAAACCATCAGCCCCTCGTCTCGCTCCTGCGTCTGCACAAATGCTTTCCTGGCTACTGCTACGTCTGTCCCAGCTCCCTCACTACCTCTTGTCTCACTACACTCCTTCTTTTCACTTTCTACCCCCTTCTCGTACAAGGCTGGCAGAAACGTCTCAGCTAAATTTACTACCGCAGTCCCGTGATGAACCTGTGAGTCCATGGGCAGGGCCTCAATGCTGGCAGGCTGACCTGTCAATCTCACTGCTTCGAACACGATTCCCCCGGCGAGGTCATTACCGAGCAAGACTTCCACACCTTTCATCGGTAATTCGGACCTCACCCCGATCGTGACTAGTCCAGAGACCAGGTTGCTTTGTAAGTGTATCTGGTGCAAAGGGACTGACTCTGTCCCTTCCCCAACACCTTTGACCTTTACCTCCCCAGTCTGGGTCTCTGAGCTAAACTCTAATGCACTCTTCAGTATTAGTGACTGACACGCTCCCGTATCTCTCCAGATCCGCACTGGAACTGGTTTTAACCCCTCCTTCACCGACACCAATCCGGCCGAGATAAACCTCTCGCGCCCTTCCTGAACTTTGGCAGACCTGTCTTTCCCTAGCGGTTCGTTTACCAGCTCGATACAGCCAGTCAAAATCGCCGTTTTTCCCTTTCCCGTCTCCTTCTTTGGGGCAAAGCACCTGGACACAAAGTGTCCGACTTTCCCACAATTATAACAGACGACCCCAGGAGACTTCCTACCAGACTGCTCCCAGTCTACCTTATCCTTTTCAATAGTCCCCGGCTTACTTTCTGACTTTTCCGGCGGACTCTCCCCGCTGTCCTGACTACCCTTCTGGTAGCCTTTACTCGGGGCAAACTTCATTTTATGCGTCAATGCATACTCATCCGCTAACTTAGCAGTTGCGGCTAACGTGGCTGCCTCTTTCTCATCTAGGTAGGGTCTCATACCCTCAGGGACACAACCTTTAAACTGCTCAATCAGGATGAGCTGTTGCAGTCTGTCATAATCCCCCTCTACCCCCTTCGAGGCGCACCAATGCTCACAATATGTCTGCACCTCACGGGCAAACTCTAAATACGTGCGGTCCCACTGCTTCCTCGCATTCCGGAACCTCTGCCGGTATGCCTCCGGGACCAACTCATAAATCCTGAGGATGGCCTCTTTCACCACCTCATACCTCTGGGCATCTTCCGCGGACAAAGCTGAGTCAGCTTGTTGGGCTTTTCCTTTAAGTACACTCTGAAGCAAAACAGCCCACTTATCCCTCGGCCAGTCCTGACTTGTAGCAACTTTTTCGAAATGGAGAAAGTACCGATCCACGTTGGTATCATCAAATGGGGGAACCAGCCTAACCTCCTGGGTCGCCCGGAACCCTCCACCTTGGTTCGGCACAGGCCCCTGCTCTGCCCTTATCCTTAACTTCTCCAGCTCGAATTCCCTTTCCCTCTGTTTCTCCAACTGCCTCTCTTCTCACTCCAACTGCCTCTCTCTCTCTTTCTCCCGCCTTTCTAACTCTCTCTCCTTCTCTTCTTGCTCCAACTGCTGTACCCGGAACTCGTGCTCGAGTCTCAGTTTTTCAAGTTGCACCTGTACCGCGTCTCCAGCAGGTTTTTCAATAGACACCACCCCCAGTTCACCTTGGGGAAACACACCTTTAGATACATAGTGCTCTATGATAGCTCTGTGTATCTCCTCTCTCCTCATTGTCAACTTCCCCTTAGCAAGATTCAACAGTTTGGCCACAGCTACCAATTCTGATTTCCTGGCATCCTCTAATGCCTCCAAGGTCGGCGCCTTTATAATTTCCTCAGCCTCCATTTCTGCTGTTTGTCTTTTCTTTCTTTCGGGAATTTTGACCCAATCAATTTACTCCGTCCCAAATTTAGCGTTCAAAATCCCGGACGAGAACCCCACTTTTGTTACGTATCCCGTAACTGGGTTGCCAAACCAGCAGAAATGGATCACTCAGTTGGAGTCTGGATTACTAGAACTAAGAAAGTTTTATTAAAGAAACAAGCAACACAGTACTCTAATCAAAAGGATAATGAATGCAACAGTTCAGCAATGATAAACATACATGTACACAGAATCAAGATAACAGGATCAATCAAGCTCTATCGTTGTCTAGGGGTAAATGACCAGTTTCAAAGTGACGCAAAGTTCAGTTCAATTTAGTTCAGTTCAGTTCGCGGTAATCGCTGCCGTGGCGATGGACAGTGGGGGGGAAGGAGAGAGAGAGCAAAACGAATGAATATTCAAAACAGCTCCCACACAGACCTTCGCAGTCAGCTTTCGGGCGAGTCCTTTGTGATGTCATCTGAGGTCACCGACCGTGACCCCTCCGTTTCCAGACACGATCGTTTCCCTGCGGTGAACCTGGCACCCAGGCAAGGGTGGACACACACCAGGTTCCCGCCGATCGTTCCTTTCCACCCTGTGCTTCTATGGCCGGTCCCGCACCCGACCTTCCAAAACTTCCCACCGACTTGTGAGAGACGCACCGCTTCCAGGGTCTTGTTACCTCGGGTGTCGTGTGTGTCCTGCCTTAGCGAACCTGTCCCTTTTTATCCCCCTGCTGGGGTATCGTCTGTCTATCACTTCAAACAGTTCAGGGTTCAACGGGTGAGCCGATCTTGACAGCTCTCCCGTCCCTCATTAACATCTCCAAGTGTTGCACCATTGTTTTCCTTATCTCTCTCTCTCTCCTGAAGACAGGTGGCAGACCAATTGCTGATCACACAGGACAGCTAACATCTTAATCTATGTGTATTCTTGTCACAATAAACTGTTTATTTTAAATTTTAGAACATGGACATTTGGAAACAAAGTTTTTGGTACATTAAGGCTTTGGTACAATTTAGGCCAAGTTGCGAAATACAAAGCTGAGGTACTACAATACAATTACTGCCAGGAGGGTGAAATTATAGTTTGGTAAGTTTATTTTGATAGTTTCCAATACAACTCCGTAGCAGGCGGAGTTAAGATGGCGCCAATTGGTTGCCTCTTCAAACTCATCTGCAGAAACAGCTTAAATTCCTCTCTAATGTTTTTTTTCTCCCCTTTTCAAGATGGTTGGGGTTCTATTGAGGTCCTGATCTGCAAGTGGAACTCAAACCGCGTTTTAGAAGATGGTGCCTCTGGGATGCGGCCCTGCGGACGGCCAGTGTTACCAACTGAAGTGTCGTGGGAGAGGGCACATTAGGATTTAGCTGCAGTGGACGTACGGATGGAGGTCTCAATGATCAAGCTGTGCACTCCCTCTTTCTCTCGACGGTGGCAAGAATTTGCTGCTGATTTTCAAGTTGGAGAATCTCGGAATAAAAAGTGACGTGGCAAACTGTAATATTGTAAAAGCGACTGTCAGTCTCCCCTTTTGCTGTGAAAATGGGCAATATCTCTGTATTGTTACTAAGAGAGAGAGAGCCTGTGGCATGTCCAACTGTTGAGTAATTAGCTTTTGTTGACTGCAGATCACTGTCTCTCTTTGGGGTGCTCTGCTTTTGCTTGGTGAGTGATGGGTGCTGATGCTTTCCTGAAATGGGTGGGGGGGGGGGGGGAGTAGTTTGGTGTGTTGATTCTTTGCTGCTGCTTGCACGGGGGGGGGGTGAAGAAGGGGGCTTTAAGCTTCTAATGTTTTTCTGTCGAAAATCTTTTGGGGTTCTTCTGTTTTTCATGGATGTCTGTGTCTAAATTTGTGTATGTTTACAAAATACAATTAAGTTGGTCAGTAAAACAATTGAAAATCTTTTCTTTGTACTTTTGTCAGTTAAATAAAGGTTCACATGAATTAACCTATCACAGATTTTTGTTTTTATTGCATTTTGGAAAATATCCCAGCTTTTCTGGAAATGGGGTTTGTAGAAGCCCATACATTCAGACCCTTGCTCCCAGTCCACTTCATCCGCTGGTCTACCAGCTGTCTTCACATGCGTCTTCCTTCTCCTTTTCTCGCCATCAAAAGACCACAAAAATCTCTCTCAGACTCACAAGAACAACATTTCTCTCATTGGATAGCCCCTGCATTCCAAACCCCATTATCTCTAGTCATAACCCAAACATTGCTGCTACAGAGAAACCATTACATCAGCAATGAAACCTTACAGCATGTTACACATGTTCAAGACCTCTAAATGTGCTATTCTTGTTCTCAGGTCAAGTTTAGCAGAGGTAATAGAAAGAAAACAAAAATACCATTTTTTAAAAATTTCTAATTTACATATTTGGATCACGAAGCTGTCTTATGCAAACATCCACTTACTCAGCTATATTTATATATCCACAGGATGCCACAGCATGCAGCGGGGTCCAGCCCTCATTATCTGGTTGATTAGTGTCTGCACTGTGCTCCACCAGAAACTTTACCATTTCAAGGTTCTCATCAATGCAGGCCTACAAAACAAGGAAAAAAAATATTAGCTTTGCCAGCAACATACCAGGAAGAGTAACATGGTAAAATAGGCACAATAAACTAATGCATGACATAATGGTCCTTCCATGTGCTAAAACATCGGCTCAAACCAAAACTATCTCAGAGATAACATTATTGTACAACATAAATATCCATTACAAACTAAGTAAGGCTAACAATTCAAAATACAAGTATGACTATACCAGTTTTAGCTAGCCAAACAATTTCTCATTTCTATCTGCTTGGGTCCACCCACCTTACACTTAATAATTGTTGACCAAATCAACACAAATTTTACAAAATCACAGTTGGTAAAATATATAAATACAAGATCAATCTGTTGGTTGGTCCATCCAAATAACACTATGTCCAGATCATAAAAATTCAAAACTACACATTGTCTTTTAACATTCTATGAGAATTACTCAACATCTAACAGAAACTTTGATAAAATATCAAACTCAGTATAACAGGGTTTGCTGTGACTGTTTGGGTTATGGAATTTCGCCCTCAGAATTCACAAACTACTACCCAAAAATGCAGAATAAAATTAATTTATAAAATTCATAGAAAAAAATACTTCTCAAACTTACTTTGCTGGACACATGAAAATTTGCACAATGAAAAAATATACTTTTTTTTAGGAACATATCTATCAACATTTAAATTGTGGACATATGATGTCCTTCCAAATTTATCTTTGTTCCAACAACTTTCAAGTAAAACTAGATCTCATGACATCCAAACTACATTCCTTCCAGCTTCCTAGATGGTAATGAGATAAGTTAAATTAAATATTGCAGATGTTTCATGTATGCAACAGAAAAGCCACTATCCAAATTGCAAAACACTGCAGTGCAAGACCAATTGCCAGTGAATGAACATGCTACAATAGTAGTTCATCAGGTTTTAGTGACAGACAACCCTATTTAAATTCCAACCACTTTGGTTGTATCCAATAATGTAGGCAACTTTATTTTGAGAAACCAAGAGGCATCATCATCAGGGTGGGCTTAGTGAATAACAAATTTTGCAAGCCGATGTTTTCCATAATTCTATTACAGGACTCAACATGATTGCTGCATTCCATACTTGCTATATTACAATGAACAAAACAAATTTCACAAATAGAAAACTTCTAGCTTTAACATTTTTTTAAAATTATTAACTTTTTATTAACATTCATAAACTTAATTTTATGTCATTCATTGTTGGGAATGAATGCATTTAATTACTAAAACTCAAGACATAGGCCTCCATACAATTGGATCCTGGATTTCCTCACTTGCAGACCCCAGTCAGTTCGGACTGGCAAAAACATCTTTTCCACAATCACCATTAGCACAGGAGCACTACAGGGATATGAGCTTAGTTCCCTGCTCTACTCACTTTAAACCTTTGGCTGTGTGGCTAAATACAGCTCCAACACCATTTACACGTTTGCTGTTGTGGGCTGTATCAAAGGTGGTGATGAATCAGCATACAGGAGGGAGATTAAAAACTCGGCCCAGTGGTGTAATAATAACAACCTCTCAATTAATGTCAAGATCAAGGAACCGACTGTAGACTTCAGGAGAGGGAATCCAGGAGGCCCATGAGCCATTACTCATTCATGGATCAGACGTGGAGAAGGTCAGTTAAATTCCTAGGTGTCACCATCTCAGAGGACCTGTCCTGGACCCATCATATAAATATAATTACAAAGAAAGCAAGAAGGCACCTTTACTTTCACAGAATTTGCAGAAATTCGACATGTTATCAAAAATCTTGGCAAACGTCTATAGACGTGTCGTGGAAAGAGTGATGGCTAGTTGCATTACGGTCCGGTATGGCATTTCAGTGGAAAATCCTATAAAGGTAGTGGATCTGGCCCAACCTTCCAAACCATTTAGCACCCTTGCGTGAGATGTTGCTGCAGTAAAGCTATCAAAGATCTTCATCACCAAGGACATGCTCTTTTCTCGCTGCTGCCATCAGGTAGAAGGTACAAGTGCTCCAGGACTCACACCAGCAGGTTCAAGAACAGTTACTACCCCCCAACCGCCAGGGCTTTAACAAAAGGGGATAACTACACTCATCCTATTTCTGGTGTTCCCACAACCAATGGTCTCATTTTAAGGGCTCTATGTTTTATTTTTGCTCTCGTAATTTATCACTATTTATTGATAGTTGCATTTGTGGTTTGTTGTTCATTGATCATGTTGATGGTTATTGTTCTATACATTTGCTAAGTATGCCTGCAGTAAAAGAATCTCAAGGGTTTATGCACTCTGATAATAAAGTTTACTTTGAACTTTGAATTAATTACAGTTAAGATACAGAACAGAGGAAGAAAATTAAAATCACAGGTGAAGCTCTTACAAAGCAATAAATATTATACTAGATACAATTTCACTAAATCAGGGCAAAAATAACTGAATATCATTACAGTCAGTCTCCAAAGTGCCTCCTCCTTCCCCCAATTAGACCAAGTCATTCTCACTATAACAATCAAAATGCCCTTTTTCAGCAGACTCCATAAAACCCAACTCTGCTATTATCTGAGACCAACCATCAGTGTGGATAACTTCAGTTGCCACTACTCTGAACTGATTCTACGACCTACAGACTCACTTTCAAGGACTCTTTACAACTCTTGTTCTCAGCATCTTTTTTATTGCAGTTAATTGACTGAGTATCTTGTCTCCTTTTGTATAGTTTCTCCTGAAACTTTATGTCTTTCTTTTTTCCCTGCAAGTGCCTGCAAGAAAATGAATTTTCTTGAATTCACGTGTGATGTGTTTCTAGTTTTTCTGGTCACTCCTTTTTTGTTCCTAGCTGGGGCAATTTTAAAATCGGGTTGGCCTGCAAATAACGAACCCTGAGCTGAACTGAATATGCCCTTTGATTTTGTGCTTTTGTTTTTTTTTGGTTGCCATTTGCGTGACTTGTTTTTTTTTGCGCATGGGGGAGTGTGATGTTTTTTTCTTTGAACAGGTTCTGTAGTTATTCTTTGTCTCATGGCTGTGGTGAAGACAAATATCAGAGCTGAAAACTGCATACATACTTTGATAATAAATGTATTTTGAACTTTGAATCATTTGAATTTCAAGGTTCTGTATGGCAACTTATGTACTTTGATAATAAAACTTAACTGAACTCTCAATTTATGAATAGGAGCACTAAACAGTAAAATGCCTCAAGATGATCTGCCATGTTAAAAGAATCCATCGAAATGGAGTTTTACAGCACTGGCACACATTGTTCCACTCACTGGTTGCAGTATTATTTGATATGAACTATTCTTTGAGATCTTTCAATCATGACTTGATAAGTATCTGTCCAACTGAATATACTCTTTTGCAGTGTGATAATCAAAATCTAGGAAAATACATTCTTCCAGAAAGGGATGTCTAATTTTGCAGACTCCAGATGTCTGTTTTCATTGATTTTATGACAAAAAGCAGAAAAACTAGAAGTCACACATTCCAATGTGTGTTATCTTCACATAAGAGTACAATGTAAACCATCTTGCTACTTCGAAACAAAACAGAAAACTATCAGTTTTCTAGGGTATTTGCTTCATCACACACATAAAGCAATTAATACTTGTCAGTTAAAATGCTTCAACATTTGTTTAGCATCTACTCAAACCAAATATCTTTATCTGTTGATGAAGTGAACAGATATGATCCTAAATGCTGATACTCCTACTATCTGTTTACCATTTCACTCAGACCATCCAGACAAGTTTACTGCATTTCAAAAGCATATATGTCACAAGATACTCCAATTATTTCAAGTGATCCTAAAGTCCATAAAAGTATCCCCCCGTTAATGTACACGTGATTTACTTTGTTAGTTTAACAAATAAAAGACTGCCTTCTGATTTAAACAGGGAACCCACTTCTTTAACAAAAAGTAATCCACCCCACAACCACCATCCCACACCCCCCCGACTAGATTCTCCCACAAGAGTAAACATACTTTCCACATCCATCCTGAAGATCTTGCACCTTAGATTTGCTGAAAGACTACATTGTTTCATTACTTTAATGTATTATTCACTGCAGATAAAAATGATAAAACTGCTTCAACTAAAATAACTAAGAGTTTAGGTCTTCAAATCAAATTTCTTGAACTCTGGAATGAAGCAAGTTTTTTTCACTTTGAAACTAACGGGAAAAGTTGTTTTAATCAACAAATGTGCACTTTGAAATGTTCTCCAGGAATATTTTTTACTTCAATATATGGTAGAAATGTCCCACTATCTTTCTGTTCAATAGGTCTAATCTTTACCAAGAGCATAGCTAAAGCATAATAATAATAGAAAAAAAATCACTCATTATTTTAATCAGAGTAATGCAAATTAGATCACATGCACAAAAAAATCTAATAGATTCCTGTCATGAACATCGACTTCTCTAACTTCCGCTAATGCCCCACCTCCTCCTCGTACCCCGTCCATTATTTATTTATATACACACATTCTTTCTGTCTCTCTCCTTTTTGTCCCTCTGACTATACCCCTTCCCCATCCTCTAGGTTTTTCTTTCCCCCTTCCTCCTTTTCTTTCTCCCGAGGCCTCCTGTCCTATGATCCTCTCATATCCCTTTTGCCAATCAACTGTCCAGCTCTTGGCTCCATCCCTCCCCCTCCTGTCTTCTCCTATCATTTTGGATCTCCCCCTCCCCCTCTCAAATCTCTTACTAGCTCTTCCTTCAGTTAGTCCTGACAAAGGGTCTCAGCCCGAAACGTCGACTGTACCTCTTCCTAGAGATGCTACCTGGCCTGCTGCGTTCACTAGCAACTTTGATGTGTGTTAATAGATTCCTGAGTTGTTTTTTCTTTCACCCACATACATCAGCCTTCAAATTATCATTGTTTTCAACCCTCATGACAAACTAAATCCATTTTCTACTCCTTCACCTCAAACACTGCTTCAAGCGGTTAGTTATTCACAATTTCAGGAATCTATTTATCCTGGGTGCTTTACAACCTCAACAATCAATTACAAAATTGTTACTGCACTATATTAAGCAAATTACAGCAATCTGCATGTTACTGTAATCCTCATCCTTGCATTTAGCACTTCCAAAGTAACACAGAAACACAGAAAACCTACAGCACAATACAGGCCCTTCAGCCCATAATGCTGTGCCGAACATGTACTTACTTTAGAAATTACCTAGCATTACCCATAGCCCTCCATCTTTCTAAGCTCCATGTACCTATCCAGGAACCTCTTAAAAGACCCTACTATATCTGCCTCCACCACAGTTGCCACCAGTCCATTCCATGCACTCACCACTCCCTGACATCCCCTCTGTACCTACTTCCAAGCACCTTAAAATTGTGCCCTTTTCAGTAAAAGTACTGAAATGCTCTCCTGACTAGCTTCCAATTCTGTAGTAACTTTAACTAAGATGTCTAGTTTTGGCTCAATCGGTTGCTCTTCTGTGTAAAAGTCAGAAAGTTTCCTGATTCTACTGCAATTGTGTCAGAGGTGATAACATTAAAGAGTGGCCCCACTGCTCCAATGGATGTTACAGGCCTAGGTGGAAGATGAGCAGTGCAAGTACCTCTGAAGTCCTGGCTAGTATTTATCTTCCAATCAAGAGCATTAAACAGAGACTACGTGGGGTTTGCAATGTAGGCTGCATGCACATTAGCTGTCATGGTTTATCATAATAATGAATGCAATTCAAACAGTGCTTCTGGGCTGCAAAGCTTTAGGAACATCCAGACGTCAAGTGAGGCACAATGAATTCTTATTATTTAAAAATCACAAGCAGGTTACCAACTGAAATAAATACTACTGACACACATGGGATCAACATTTTCAAGACTGGAGTCCTTATATAACAGGATAACATTCTTTTAAAAATAATGTAACAGGGATAATTTAATTACATACTGAAAGCATTCAGTTGAGCAGAGTAGGTGATTTTAGTCATATCCTCATTATTGAGTACCCATCAAACATGCAATCTTCTGGATATGAATGATCAAATTCATTCTAATACAGAAAAACTGCCATTATTTTATAATCATAAGACATTCAATGATGTAAAATCCTCACACACGCTTCTTGGGCAAATTCAGCACCTGTTTTGCACACATCAATAACATCCAATCATCAATATAATGCATGTGACAGTATATTCAATTAAGGTTGACCAGGATTTGAGTATTAATATCTTCAGTAGTACAGGCTGACCATGAGATTGGAGGTACTGAAGTTGAAATAGTCACAAGATATGTAATTCCCATGCATAAACTTAAAAGCTAATGGGTATACAATTTGAAACCACATGCAAAAAGTGCACTGAATCCAAATTTTTACTTGATGTGCACCGCTTTCTAGTAACCAAACCCAACTTTGTGTTTTATATTGAGGGAGAGTGCAGAGCACACACCAGGTGGCCAGCATGCAGGATATTCAACTGAACTTTATTGATAACAATGTGAACTCCTCCCATGTGGGAGCGGCTAACTTGAGTAGCATAGGACTAACACTTAGTTACCGCATCTCCCTTTCTTGAAAAAAAGAAAAACTGCGCATGTACTACTTCTCTATAGAATTGCATTGAAATTAGTCACTGAAATTGAGCAATTCAGTTCACTTTACCTATAGCATGTAACTCAATGCTCCTTACATGACCATAAAAATTGCCAACATTATAACTGCCTTTGTTTTTACGATCTTTCATGCTCTGTATAAAAACAATGTCAATATTATAACTCTCTTCTGTTTTAACAACCTGTTTTCCTCCTCCCCTCCCCCTTCCCTTCTATTTTAAAAAGTCACTGTGAAATGTTTTCAACAGTAGAGCTCTTAAAAGAAACACCAAATCTTAATGGAGGTCAGGGTAAACCATCTGAACACTCCAGATGTGTGAGAGGATTATTCTGCCTCTTTAGTCAATTACCCTAAGCTATTAGGCTATGGAGTACATCTCCGGGGGTGGGACAGATAAACAACCCAATCTAGTACAGGTTCCTGAAAGTGTTGGAGCAGACAGAGATTCTTGAAACAGGTGCATCCACCTCAGGTAAGTGCCTTGCATCATAAGGATCAGGCCACTATTTCTTCCTCAACCTTTTGTGGTATCTGAAGGCACACGAGCACACGCCAGTTCAGCCTGATTTCACCTTGTGATATTCAGATCACAAACAATCAGGGTGCATGCTGCCAGACTACTGCTCTTTTGGTGAACTGCTCTGAAACCCAAACAGCTTCACCACTCCCGAATGGCTACGAAGATTTTGCTATGTGTCCAAGATCATGCATGATTTTTTTTTCTGATGCTGTATTGTCCCCAGATTTCTCCCTCCGTCCAAGTCCGGTAAGTGAGGTTGGAGAAGGGAAGGAAATATGGGCAGATTTGTTCTTCGTCTCTGACCCACACTGACAGCTCATTCTAGCTGTTCACAACAGGTATGGAAAAATAAGCTAGCAATGCTTTGTAGGAGCCTTTTGCCTTCTGTAGGGGGTTCTTAACAGTTTGCACTACTCTTTCCACTTTTCCATTTGCTTCTCGGTACTGTGGACTGTCTGGTGTTTGAACTCATAGTCCCTCGCAAAGGCTTTGAATTCTGAGCGGCTGAATTATGGCCTGTTGTCTGACACAAGTGACTCTGGTATTCCATGGTGAGTGAATACAGCTTTCAGGTGCTGTCTAACTGCGACTGAATATGCAGAGGTCAGCTTGGACACCTCAACATACTGTGAGGACACGTAATTCACAGTAAGAACATATTTGTCCCTTTTCAGTTCGAAAATGTCTGTGCCTGCAATTTGCCATGGATAGTCTGGGAATTCTATGGGACAGAGGTTCACCATGACTTTTGTGCAGTTTTCTGCATGCTTCACATTATCTCCCAGCTGTATGCTCACGCCAGGCCACCACACAGATTGTCTTGCTCTTAGGAGACATTGTTGATGCCTTGGGGGGATTTGACTGATGATTCTGGTGTGAATAGAAGCAGGAATAACGAGTCTGGAGCCCTTAAGCAGTAAACCATTAAGAATGGTGAGCGTGTCTCTTTCAAGCCAGTAAATTCTGAGTTTGTGAGCTCTTTTGGAACAGCTGACCATCCATGTTCACAGTTTTGCATGACCTTGCTACAGATTTGGTCCTTTTCCAACTCAGCACAAATTTCAGCCAGTTTACTCTGTGATGCGGGAAAGTTTCCACGTATCTGAGCCAAGTAGATGTTGGCATCTTCCACGAGGGCAGAGTCAGCTTCCTTCCACTCACTTTTGCATGGGATACTCAGCAGAGTGGCTGGTGTTGTGAAAGATTTGCCAGTTTACTCTGTGATGTGTTCAACGTCATAACAGTATCAAATAAACATCATTCTGAATGTTTGCAGACATGGAGTTAGGTCACCCAAGTGCTGTTTCAAGCTGTGGAGGCTGACAAGTGGCTTGTGGTCAGTTTCAAGTAGAAATTTGGTGCCTTGCCAGTAGTCCACACAAGAGCTAGCGTTTCCTTTTCAATTGGGCACAACACTGTTCGGTAGGAGTCAATGCTCTGGATGTACTATATACGCCACTGGTTTCCATACACCACTGCAGTGTTGCATAAGCACATCCCCCAGGCCAAAGGAAGAGGCAGCAGCTGAGACCTTAGTTGTCTTGTTCAGATCAAAGAATGCCAACGTTGATGAGAATTTCTCCTGTGGTGCATCCCAGGTCCAAACATTTCTCTGAGAGAGGTGGTCACGTAGTGGCTTTGCTTTCTCTGCCAAATCTGGAACGAACTTTCCCAGCTGGTTTACCATGCCAGAGAAACTGCTGATCTATGATACATTTGTAGGTTGTTTCATGTTCCGAACCCCTGCCAGTTTGAATCTCATTGCATTCCATCAGAGGACAGCTGGTGGCCTCCAACTTTGCAAACTCACATTTCTTTTTGTTCAGGGTGATCCCAGCTTGTTTCAGTTTCTCCAAGGCAGCTGCCACTCTTGTCACACTTGAGCTTCCAAAGATAAGTATATTGTCCATGTGGCAGATTACTCCTTCCAGTCCCTCCAAAATTTGGTTCATACTCATCAGAAAGAATTCAGGGGCTAATGACGTGCCAAAAGAGATACATGGCACAGGGTGTGATAGAAGTTTGTGAGCTTCTGTGGCTCAGGAGCTAAATAGATCTGACAGAACCTTGAATTGCATCTAGTTTGGTGACAATTTTGTTCCACCCAGCATACCCAATGTGTGCTCAAAGGGCAGAATAAACTTGCTCAATTTTGTTAGATCAACTTCGTTCATCAATGCGACTGGTATATGTCAGACAGTAGGGCGTCACTCCTGGCCTCAGCTGGATAAAAGTACTCTTCTTTCAGTTCCCCCAGGCCTGTGAAAAATTCCGGGTACTTCTGCCACAGAACAGTTTTCAGTGAATCCAACCTTGTAATGAAGTTCAGGTTTCTCAATGGCATGTCATCCCAGAAGTGGTGAGAAGAGTTTCTGAACAACATAGTCATCCCTCTTTTAACTGTAAACTTTCCTTTCACACACAGCTTCTGTTTTCCTGGCCCCATGAGGACTTTCTTTGTTGGGTTTAGTGTAATCCTGTTTTCTTCGCCAGTTTGGCAAAAAGACATTCTCAGTTTGCTGTGACATCTGCCCCAGTATCCATTTTGAATGTCACTGCATTATTTTGCATCTGAACCACACCAGCCTTGCCTATTTGAAGATAAGTGTAGAGTATACAATGTGGGTAAAATGCAAACTATTCCACAGTAAAATGGAAAAAGGAGATCTCCACCATGTGGCCATGAAAAATTTCAATATTTTCTCATAAATACCTTCAAATAATTGATACAAATTATTGTACAATTCAGCAAAATAGATCTTAATTATGAATTTAAAGTTCAACATTTTAAAAGCAACAACTGTAGATGTAAAATTATACAGATAAAAAATCTGGATTTGAAGGTCATGGGTGGAGGAGTGGTGGGGGGGGGGGGGGGAAGAGAGAATGGAGATGCTGCTCACACTGACCTTAAAAGAAACCTGTCCACAAAATATCAGCTGACACCTAATTTTTTTCCCCCACTCTTCCCTCCTCTATCCCTAATCCAGGTGAGTAGGAGTTTATCATCCCTCCTCACCTGAATTAACCTACTGCTCATCAGCTCTTGCTCCACCCCTTCCCCCTCTTTCAAACCAGATAAAGGGTCATTACCTGAAACATTGGTTGTCCATTTCCCTCCACAGATGCTGCCTAACACAGAGTTCCTCAAACATTTAGTTTTTTGCTAATTCATGCTGTCTACTACATACACAATTAGAGGGGAAAATGCAGCACTCTATGTAGAGATATTTTTACTTAAAGTCTTAAGTACTCCATACTATCAGGAAACAGCTCTGCAGGTTTATTCACTAAGTGGTTAAGTTATTCTGACCAGAAGATTCAGGATCAATCTCCATATTGCACCCAAGTGCATTTTAGCCACATCCTTGTGCAGATTTTACATTTAACAATTGAGAGGGTGAAAACGCCATTGTAGCTATCCCCTATAATTATTCTAGAAATAAATGCCCACCTGCATTAGCCTAGAAATATTATCACACACAAAATACTGGAGGAAGTCAGCAGGTCAGGCAGCATCTATAGAAAGGAATAAACAGTGGATGGGAGAGGAGAGTGGGCTGTGGGAGAAAGGAAAGGAGGGTGGTCACTAGAGTGAAGTGCTAGGCAGGTATGGAGAAGGAAAGCAATAAGAGGGGAGCCAGGATAGGGAATGTAAAAAGAACAGGGAGAGTGTGGAGAAATTATTGGATGTTAGAGAAACCTAAATGTGACCTCATTGTGGGTTCAGAAGAGGCCATGGACCAACATGTCTGAATGGGGATGGGGTGTAGGATTAAAATGGATGAATAGATGTTCAGATTCATCACATGAAACCAAATTTGCTGTTTCTATCCAACTGACCTTAATACCATTAATAATCAACACACCAGTGGCAGCAGTAGCTGAGCCAAGTTCATTATGAGCAACACACTATTTGACTTAATGCCTATTGTATTCAATCACAACTTCCATAAATGACAGTCAAAAATTCATCTGCAATTCCTAACAAATTAATTACCAGAAAATACTATTTGCATTACATCTGCAACACAGAATCCCTCAAGACAAAGTCAAAAATAAAATCTGCCAATAATACTAAAAGCAAACTTAAATCATAACGATGTATTGGGTTAAAATCCTGGGGTTTAAATTTTTGATTTGGCATTCTCCTACTTGAACTGAATGTAACTACCCACCTGCTATGATATGAGCAAGACTAACATTGTTAATCCCATTACATCAATTAAAATTATAGATGCCTCTCAGATTGACAGTGACGAAAAGTCACTGAGGTGATGAAGTCATTACTTACAAACCTTACAAATATAACCATGACCACATGCACATGGTGATAATGTTAGTGGGATAGATTCTAACATACTGTCATTACAGATAGATTTTCAAATTCAATGTATTGCATTGGCCATAAAACAAGGGAAGGGCATAACCTGAATTGCACTTTACACAGACTAATATATTTAATACAATTCTGATTTCAAATTTGCCTAGCTGAGGATAAAGATGTTTCCATAATTATCATAATCCATTTTTTTCAGTTAATACAATCTAGCAATATATTGATACTTTCAAGAGAAATAAACAGGGCATGCAGCTTTACACAAACTCAACACAGTTTAAACAGAATTATGCTATTAAAAATGAACATAAATTAAACCCCCTTACTGAAGCTCAACTTAGACTCCCAGAAGGCAATTGAATGAAAAAAATGGAAAGAGCAGTTGAATAATAAAGGAAAATTATTGGAAAAAAAAAGTATGGTGTTGGGGTCATTCTGAATAGTTGAGAAAATGTAATTATGATTAAGATCTGAATTTCTGTGGTAGAATTTGCAACACTCAAGAAGCCCAAGTAAATTTGACATTTATCTCATTGCTCCCTGTTACACAACCCAAGGTACTTAATTAAAAACAAAATTAGACCAAAGCATTGGGTTGCTACAATTGTAGCTCGGCTGGAAAATAACAGACAAACAACTGTAACAAGCCATTGCAGGTCATTCAGCAAAGACTGCCTGTTGATCTAGCATATAATTGTATTGTTAAAGCATGTGATAAAGCCAGATTCTATTTTGATCAATTACAATATATGAAAAATATTTGAATTTGTGGATTAATGGGCCAATTTCTCAAACTAAAATATTCAAACAAATCAAGTTTTCAGAAAATAGAATGAAATGAAACATTTTAGAATTCAAAGTAGGGGTTTTAAAATAAGTTGATAGCTTCAAAGTTTTTTGAAGTTTTACAATCTAAAAATGATTGCAACTTTAATTATACAATTCCCTGCATGATTTTAAATTAATAAACAAATGCCACATTGTGACCAAATTATCATTCTCGGGTGAAGAAATGAAAACTATTTTACATAGTTGCTGAGACCAACCAAGACGAGTGAATGCAAACTAAATAAGGAAATCCATGCACTTGGGGAAATATGACCATCATTGCCATAAACAAAATCACCCAGTAAATGAAGATTCTTATCAAGATAAAGCTAAGATCAGTACAAATAAACTATTAAAAGATGCCACAATTAGTTTTGGATCTTTTGGCAGCACCGTCAGAAAATATATTTTTCTGAAACTGAAAAGCTAGAAATACAATTATACCCTCAGTGGCCACACCATTAGGCACACCTGCTCATTAATGCACATATCTTATCAGCCAATCATGTGACAGCAACTCAATGCATTAAAGCATGCAGACATGGTCAAAAGGTTCAGTGGTTAAGACCAAACATCAGAATGGAGAAGAAATGTGATCTAAGTGATTTTGACTGTAGAATGATTGTTGGTATCAGACGGACTGGTTAGAATGTCTTAGAAACTACTGATATCCTAGGATTTCCAGACAACAGTCTCTAGAGTTTACTGAGAATGACGTGAGAAACAAAAAACATTCAGTGAGTGACAGTTTTGTGGGTGAAAATGCCTTGTTAATAAGAGATTAAAGGAGAATGGTCAAGCTGGTTCAAAGTACACTTAATATCAAAGTTGTATACTATATAAAACCTTGACATTAGTCTCCTTTCAGGCAGTCACAAAACAAAGAAACCCAATATAACCTATTAAAAAGGACCATCAAACAAAAATCAAATCATGCAAATAATAAAAGCAAGCTGACAGGAAATCAACCGTAACTCAAATAAACATGTATTACAGCAAACGTGTGAAGGGCATCTCTGAACGCACAACACATCAAATCTTGGAATACAGCATCAAAAGACTACACCAAGGTTCCACTCCTGTTCCTAATAAAGTGACCACCGAATGTATTTTGAATGAATAAAAACCTGTTGGTTACTGCAATGATAGTCTTATTTAGTCTGCAACTTACTGTTGATGATGAATAAACACAGCAGATACTTCTTATATCCCCCCACAAGGTATGCAAGGAATACAAGTTCAGAAAAAGTAAACTGAGTGCAGGAAAGTAAATACAAACTTTAAGAATCCGGTTATCTTCAAATTAGAATGTACCCCTAACAAATTCTAACTTCAAAATTAAAAATACAGGAATTTTCTTTCCAATCTTATTGGAAGTGTTAGCAAGCTGCTTAAATATTCTGGAAAGTATCTATCACCAAACTCCTGGCAACAAATATGAACAGAGAAGTCATTGTACACAAGCTCCTTCATTTATTTGTGGAATCAGTTGTACTTTGTAAGCTGAGACAAGAGATAATTTGTTCACTTAATTCTAATTATAACTAAACTTCACTTATTTCTCAAGCAATGGAATACTTCATCAGAAATCATCTCCATTAGCCGTTATGAGTTCAGCCAAATATGCTAATACATCCAAGGCAATAGAAAAAAGCAATCACTCACTCAGTTATCTACTTTTACGAATGCTATTTAAATATACCTCAACATAGAAGTCCCTCATATGGCTCAAAAACATTAATTGACTATTAATTAACAAAAAAATACAGGCGCCTGCACTATCTGCATGCCTAATGTTCATTAATAGTGCAGAGTCCTTAAAAAAAATTCAAATGAAAAAATATTGCCAATCAGAGGTGGTGAACCTTTTTCTCTTGCATGCGCCATGGTAATTTTGAGCAAAGATCATCACTGATTAATAAATAAGTAACAATAATTATGGGCTTTTAAGGAAAAAGGTTGTCCCGTTTCTTATTTACAAGTATTATAGGCATCCATTATTCTCATGGGACCATGGATTTGAGCCTTGGAAGGTTTCCAGGGCGTAGGCCTGGGCAAGGTTGTATGGAAGACCAGCAGTTGCCCATGCTGCAAGTCTCCCCTCTCCACGGCACTGATGTTGTCCAAGGGAAGGGCATTAGGACCCATACAGCTTGGCACCGGTGTCGTCGCAGAGCAATGTGTGGTTAAGTGCCTTGCTCAAGGACACACATGCTGCCTCAGCCAAGGCTCGAACTAGCGACCTTCAAAACACTAGACGAACGCCTTAACTACTTGGTCACGTGCCAACACAAATATTAATTGCATTACCATTAAAAGGTCTAACAGAGCTAGATTGAAGTAAATGAAACATTTTAGAAAACCTGTTCAAAAATATTAATCTTTAAAAATACAATTAAAAACATTCACAAAAGATCAAGGAAAAGAAAATAAACTTTACTCTTAGTGATACTTCTGCTGCCAATTGACAAATATTTTATATCCAACTTGTATTTAGTTGTTTTGAGAGCTACACACATAGCATCAGTAAGTCTACTCCTATAATTAGACTTGACTAAGTTCATCACGGAAAACAATGACTCACATGAATATTGCCATTTGAAACAGCTGGAAGTTTCAGGAATGGAATTCCAGAACCTCATTGTCTGGATTTTGTATGCTTTGATCCAGTCACCAACTAATCTCTTTCAATACTTTCTAGTTCATCTCTTAAGTCAACAAACTTTTGCCTCCAAATTGAGCTGCTTTATAAAATCAACTGCATTTCCAATTATCCAAGTCAATCCTTTCAACATCTCCAAACTCAGTTTGTCTAATAATACAGTCTAGATACTTTATTCATTTTGCAATTCAGTGAATCTTAAATAAAACTGTTCAGTAGTTGAACCAAAGACACTAAAATTAAGCTTATTGTAAAGCTCTGAATGTCAGTATTTTCAGGAATTTCAATACACATCATGTTTAAGGTTTTGTAAAGATTTAAAAGTGCCATTTTCATGGTTAAGTACTTCCAGTTTGATTTCAAAGGCTTTAATATTACCAACACAGCACCAATTGTTTTGCCAGATTCCTGTACTTTGTTGTTTGTGTAAATGTGAGGCAAAATCTGCAAAAAAAAATCTACACATCCAACCATACTTCTTGACAAGATATTTCATTCATCAAAACAGACTAATTTTACCCTCAATAGGTTGCTTAAGGACAGAAATTCTTTTAAGTTAATGAACACTGTTGTGAATAAGCAGTCCTGTGAACACTAGGTCTGCCACTTCAGTAAATTCTGAAATAATCTTTTTTCCCCCCAAAGTTAATTATCTTGGTTATAATTTTCATCACTTATTATAAGTTCCTTAAGGCCAGCTTTTGCACAGGAAGCCTCCTTGTGACCTATACAAATTTATCAGTGGATGTCCAACATTTTTTCAAAAACAGTTTGACGAAATCTGCCAGTCATGCTGGGTTGTCATGGAAATTATTTTTGAAAGGTTAGCTTGCCATGGTGCTTTCACATTGTCTAGCTGGAGCCAATCCCTGTAGCAGCTTCCTCTCACTGTTCTCAGGTTGTAAAAAAAATTATTCACAGTTTCATTTGGTACTAAGTATAATCATTGTATCTTTTTTATAGGTGGGGGTTTAAGGAACTGAGGAGCTGCACTGTAAGCCAAAGTGTTTGTGTACACCCTCTTGGGTAGGTTCACTACTCCATGTAAACAATTCTTTATAAACAGATTGACAGTATATAAATTGCTACCAGTTTCGCAAAAATCTCTACTCAATATTATACTCAATGACACAGTTGTTTTTTCTTCTGCAAGTCTGCCAGATCCCTCGTATTCCTCATTGTGACCTATTTAGCAGAACATAGACTATAAGACAGGGCAGCAGAATTAGGCCATTCAGCCCATCGAGTCTGCTCCGCCATTTCATCATGGCCGATCTCAAATCCCACTCAACCTCATATACCTGCCTTCTCACCATATCCTTTGATGCCCTGATTGATCAGAAAACTCTCAACTTCCACCTTAAATATACCCACGGACTTGGCCTCCACCACAGTCTGTGGCAGAGCATTCCACAGATTTACCACACTCTGGCTAAAAAAAAAAATCCTCCTTACCTCTGTTCTAAAAGGTCACCCCTCAATTTTGAGGCTGTGCCCTCTAGTTCTGGATATTCCCCCCCCCCCACCATAGGAAATATCCTCTCCACATCTACCCTTTCTAGTTCTTTCAACATACAGTAGGTTTCAATGAGATCCCCCACTATCTTCTAAATTCCAGTGAGTGCATGCCCAAAGCTGCCAAACGCTTGTGAGCCTCCTCTAGACTCTCTCCAATGACAACACATCTTTTGTGAGATATGGGGCCCAAAACTGTTCACAATATTCCAAGTGTGGCCTGACCAGTGTCTTATAAAGGCTCAGCATCATCTCTTTGCTTTTATTCCCCTTGAAATAAATGCCAACATTGTATTCTTTATCACAGACTCAACCTGTAAATTAACCTTGAGCCTTGCATGAGGACTCCCAAGTCCCTCTGCACCTCTGATGTTGAACCTTCACCCCATTTAGATAACATTCCACACTATTGTTCCTTTTACCAAAAACGGAGTCAGTCTCAAGGTGTTCACGCCAGCTCAATGATGCCTTCACGGACATCTTCAACATTTCATTTATCAAGGCTGCTGTTCCCATGTGCTGCAAACCCCCTGTACCAGAGACACCTTCAGAACTAAACAGCCAGTGCCAAGTGGCAATATTTATGATGAAGTACTTTGAATAGCTCATAATGGCACCTTTCAAAAACTTTATTCCTGCCTCACTGGACACTCACCAAAATGTTTACCGACAGGTACAGGCATTTTGGTGAGAGTCAAGTGTGGCAAGAATGAAGTTTTTAAAATCTGTCATGCACCTGGCCCTGAGACACCCAGAAAACAGACATGTATGTCAGAATGATGCTTCTAGATTTCAGTTTGGCATTCAACACTTTCAGTTTTAAACCCTGAACACTCAAAACAAAGCAGGAATATTGGAAAATAAAATTAGATCTCCACGTAATAAACAGGGGCCCATTGTTTTTGCTGCAGCATTACAATGTGAACTTAAACGTGTAAATATATGCTGCTAAATTTAATCAGACATTTTGATGCAACTGTGTGGTTCATTACAAGAAACCACCAAACACATTAGGTCTTAAAGCAGAAACAATTTCAAAGTTCAAAGTAAATTTATTATCAAAGTACATACATGTCACCATTTGTAACCCTGAGATTCATTTTCTTGCAGGCATACACAGCAAATCCAAGAAACACAATAGAATCAATGAAAGACTGCACCTAACAGGATAAACAACCAATGTGCAAAAATTGCACAGATACAAGTGGAAAAAAATAAATAATAAATAACTAAGCAATAAATATCAAGAATATGTGATGAAGTGTCTTTGAAAGTGAAACCACAGGTTGTGGGAACAGTTTCGTGATGGGGCGAGTGATGTTTCAAATAAACATACAACTTTTCTTTGCTTTCAGAGAAATGCCTTAAAAGCAGAAGGAAATTAAAAACTAAATAGACCAGATAGCATTTGGACAGGAAATCATTAACAGTAGTCATTCATCAGAACATCATCTCTCTCAATCCTGATTCTACCCAAACTGCTGAGGTTTTCTTTTATCATTTTCTCCTTTTAGTTTAAGCTTTCCAGTTTTGGTAGCTTCCTGAGTTTGTATTTACTTTATTATACTTGGCACATTCGTATCAATCTTCCTGCTTCTGACAGAAATCTTTGAAATAGTTTCAGCCACTTGCAAGTCATTAGTTTTTAAGTTTCTGTACAGGTCATTTTTTTTGGCATCAGTGCTTACAGCTGCAAAGTGAAAGTTTTTTTTGGGAACATTTTGGCCTCTCATGGATAAAGAATACAGTCCACTCTTCCAGACTTCTTCTGTAATACACACTACCATCATTTTGCCACAATTATATGTCAATAAACCAAAGCTCACTCACTATGACAGCACCAACCATCAGCTAGCTACTTGCTATATGTTTGCAACATCAAAGCTGCGCACTCCCATGTGCAATGGTGATACAACACATTTAATCCATTTTGAGTTAAATCCATGACCTTGGCTCTTTATCTCCATCTGCCCATGTCAACATCAGGTCTGCTCCTCGGTTCTGGTCCCTACAATGTCTAAAGTTATCTACAAACCTCAACCTCCAATATTGTGCCCAATCCTCAACCACTAGAAGGGGCAGGGTTTGGGCAAATACAAAATTGTCCATTTTTGTGTGAAAAGAATATGTTTAACGCATGGATCCACGTAAAAACTGTTTAATATTAGTTAAGAGCCATTGCAATTAGACCAAGACCATACGATAGTTTGTGTGCCATGCTCAACCTCACATTAAAAGAATCTACACTCAGGATTTTCCACACCTCATACTAGAATGGAAACAAGTCATTGTCAGATCCAAAGAACCTTCCATGGAAAAGACAATGATGTGAGGGAGTACAGGCAAGTGAAATACATATTTAAAAGAGAAGAACAAACAGTAAGTCAAAGAGGGATGGGGAGAAAGGAGAAATAATTAAATGGGAGAGAAGGAGAATGAAGGTGCAAGAGGAAAAGTAGCTAGCTGTTGACCCTGTCCCCATCTCACATTCAATCTGCTGACCTGGTTCCTCACTGAGCTCCCCAACCTCCTTGCTGATCTCCCCATTAACAGTGATTCAAAAAATACTCAACGGACAAGCTCTGCAGTAAGTGCAATCAAGCTGTTTGACAATGGATAATAGTAATGACAGGTTAAAAAAAAATTAGGAAATACTAAAGAGCAGAATTGGAGGAATGCAAAGATCTAAGAGTAATATGACCGGTGGAGATTACCAAAGAACAATCTGAACAATCTGTTTTTTTTAAACTTTGTATAAGTACTAATACAATTTCAAATGGATTATTCAACAAGGCAAAAGTGCTTAACCATACAAAAATATAATTGCTTACAATCTATTATTCAATGTAATTGCAACTAATATCAGATTTGTTTAAATTACCTGACAGCACCAGTTATACTATATGTTCAATATATCAAAGAGCATGTATGATAACTTGTTCCACATATTTCAGTTATTAAAATGGCCCAGACTTTACATTTTACTTGATTTTTTAAAGTCACAACTTTTCTTTACATCTCATTTGAAAATTGAATTTTAAAATCTCTGTCAAATTCCTAAGACCTGGAAACAATCCTTAAGGATTTGAAAGTTCTTTCACACTAACAGAGGTCAAAAGAGATCAACGGGCATAAAATTCGATACAAGACCAGGTTCCCAAATTCCAAATTAAATAAGACCATAAGATATAAGTGCAGAGTCTGCACTGAGTCTGTTCCACCACTCCATCATGGCTGATTTCTTTTCCCTCTCAACCCCATTCCTCTGCTTCTCCCCATAACTTTTGACTCCCCTTCTAATCAAGAACCTATCAACCTCCACTGTGACAACGAATTCCACAGATTCACCACCCTGTCTACAGAAATTCCTCCTCAACTTTGTTCTAAATGGACATCCTTATATTTGAGGCTTTGGCCCCTGGTCCTAGTCTCTCCCACTACTGGAAACATTCTCTCTCTGTCCATTATCTAGCTCTTTCAATGAGATCCCCTCCTCTAAACTCCAGTGAATACCCAGAGCCAAACACACTTCATCCATTAGCCCTTTCATACCTGGAATCATTTTTGTGAACCATCTTTCCAATATCAGCACATTGAAATGCAGAACATTAAAAATATTCACACAAATTTTAAAGACCAATATTGGGGTGAAAAATAAAGCAGCTCAATGATAACATAAAGCAGAACAAATTCAATTTCAGCAAGTAGAAAACAAGAAATTAATCTTGACTTGCAGTAGCATAAACAAAAATAGACTTTATTGTCAGTGAGTCAGAGAGTTTTGAAACTTCTAACACTCATTTAACTCCACAGAGTTAAAACAGCTTCAGATTATTTGATACAGTGCATTAAACCTGTTAGCACTGGACAGATTGTTGACAGATATTGAGCAATAAAGATTGCTAGTTTTATTGTGCTAACTGGATTGTTCTGAAAGTTTTCATAAAATTTGAATGAAATTCAAGAAATCTATCTTAAACTTTAAGAATACAGACCCTGTGTAGACAAGTACTGCTTACTTCATATCACATGGGAAGGGATTCAAATTGCAATTGATCAATATTTTTTCCTATTACAATGAAAAATATATAGTATGGGTGCCAGCTTTCCTTTGGCATCTCATATAGTACCTCAACAAAGGCAGAGCTCTCATTATCATAAGAATTTCTACAGATGCAATCCAAAGCAATACACATAAAATACCAGAGGAACTCAGCAACTCAGGCCACATCTACAAAAATGAATCAACAGTCAACGTTTCAGGCCAAGAACCTTCATCAGGACTGAAAGGAAGGGAAAGGACGCCAGAATAGGAAGGTGGGGGGAGGGGAAAAGGTAATAGGTGAAAACAGGTGGGCGAGGAAGAGGGAATGAAGCTGGGAATTGATCACTGAAAAGGCAAAGGGTTGGAGAAGAAGGAATCTGAGAAGAGAGTGTACCTTGGAAGAAAGGGAAGGAGGAGGAACAGGGGAAGGTGAGAGACAAGTGAGGGGAAGAGGTAAGCGGCCAGTGTAGGGAATAGCAGAGGGAAGATGGAGAAGGGAAAAAAAGTTACCGGAAGGAGACATTGATGCTCGTGCCATCGATCTGGAGGCTATCAAGGTGGAATATGAAGTACTGCTCCTCTGTCCTGAGAGTGGCTTCATCATGGCATAAGAGGAGACCATGGAATAACATGCCAGAACAGGAAAGGAGGTAGAAATTAAAATAATTGGCCACGAGGAAATTCTGCTTTTTGTAGATTGAGCAGAGGTGCTCGACAAAGCTGCCCTCCTCCCCACCCCCACCCCAATTTACGTCAGGTCCCACTAATGTAGAGGAAGCACATCGGGAGCACTGGAACAGTACACAACCCAACCCACAGCTGAAGTGTTGCCTCATCTGCAAGGACTGTTTGGGCCCTGAATGGAGGCGAGGGAGGAGGTGAATGCACAGGTGTAGCATTTCCATTGCTTGCAGGGATACACGCCAGGAAGGAGATTAGTGAAGAAGGACAAATGGATAAGAAAATCACAGAGTGAGCAATCCCTGTGGAAAGTAGAAAGTTGGGGGAGGGAGACAAATGTGTTTGATGGTAGTTCTCATAATGACCAGGATACACAAGAGGCAGTAAACAACACATGAAGCCTGTAAGATGAGATCAACGTGATTCTCCAGAATGGACCAAACAGGAGAGCTCCATGATCTTAGTCATAGCAAGGATTAGGCCTCAAGCCGTAGTGTCAACTATTTGCAGCTGGCCGGGAGGGGGGGCATCATAGCTGGATGCTCCACCAGACTGCTGCAGTCACCAGCGTTCATGCTGGAGTCTGTGCTGCTCTCCCGTCTTCGCGCAGCAGAAGAAAAACTGTATTGTGTTTGCATGCAGACTGCTGCAACATTCATGGACTCAGGGACTTGGGACTATTTTTTGTGTGACTGCACTTCATGTGCTATTATGTGCCTTGTGCCGTGTATGACTGTGGGTACTTAAGCTCACGATGTCAAGTTATCTAATTCTATCTGCCTGAACACACCCAGATCCTTCTATTCACTGCATGTTCGTCTGTCTAAAAGTCTCTTAAATGTCATAATCATTTCTGCTTTCACTAACCCACCTTCCTTTGGAGGTGAAAAATATTGGTTGCTGGAAGGGCCTTTGGATGTGATTTATGACATACAAAAAGCAAGCACACTGGTTTTTCATACAATTAAGTCAGTAATCATTATTGACCTTTACTACAAAAAGGATGAACTAGAAAATGAAGTCTTGCTAAGCTTTTACAGTTTTGTTAAGACCTTGTGTGTAGTTTTCTTTCCTGTTTCCAAATGATTATATATGCGTTGATGCATTGGAGTTAGTGTGCTGTAGATCAACTAGACTGATGCAATTGATGAAAGAGCTGCCCCATGAAAGACTGAATGACTACTGGCCAATTAATGACCCCTTATACACTGCAAGTCCATATTGAGACAAAGAACCAATAATTGGCATGTTTTAGTCAAGTCCAAGCATAACAGCAATAGTTCCACAAAGCAGTGTAAATACACCAATTAAGCAATGGGGGCAACAGTTCTTCACAAACATTACCAGTAAAATTCAGGATAAAATTAGAATTCCAATACCAAAACTAGCCGTTCATTTGCGAGAAGCAATTCATTTACCTGCATGCAGCATTCAAGCTAGCCATTTCCAAGCCTAACTCCCTACCTTTACCATTCAATACCATTACAATCCAAGTATGACACTGTAAACATCTTGGGAGCTACTACTGATAAAAAGCTCACCTGAACCAGCCATAAAAAACACCAAGTTTTCCCAGAGTAGATCAAAGGCTGGGCACTCCTGCAGTGAGGCCATACCCTAGAGCAGTTGGCCATTTGTGACTTTCATTTACCTCTGTGGCCCCTTTCATTTATCTCTGAACAGTGATTTGTGCATGGTCAAGCAGGAGCAGAGATATCGATTGGCATGCCTGCATCTCCACACAGACACAGGCACAGACACACTAGTCTGTTTTACTGCCTCATTTGCATTGTTGAGCTTATTTCACTTAATTCAGGTACATTTAAATTACATATTTTCATTTCTTTATTTATACATTTTAGTAATATTTTATTATAACAGTAAACTTATCATGGCCCATTCAAAACTTCCGTGGCACCCAGCTTCTTGTGTGTTTTTTTTTTAAAAACTGTGGCCCCTGAGAAATCTGGCATGGCCCCCTGGGGTCCATATGCCTCACACTGAGAACTACTGCCCTAGAGTCTTTCTACCATCTCACAAGGTACAAATCAGAATTACAAGGAATACCTTATTTGTCCACGTTATGTTCCAACAGTCAAGACAAACCTGACTGACTCGAAATAAACTGTAAGCTCTGAAGTTAAAACTTAAACTTTAAAGCACAACAGTACTCTATTTTACAGCAAATATTCTACCAATACATTACAGGTGCATATTTATCTCAACTTGCTACTCATTATAAACATCTGAATTCGTAGCAGATTTGGAACTAGCGACATAGAGGTTGTTTTAATATTTTATGATTTTGAAATTATGTACCACTTGAAAATTATCCTGACACCTGCAGCATTCACGTGATCATTCTAATCCGAACTACATATTTAATCCTTGTAATTGAAATTTGTTTATTATTGGCACATGTATCAAGATACAGTGAAAAAATGTGTCTAGCACACTGCTCATACAGATCAATTCATTGCACAGCATTGAGGTAGTACTCCTGGTCATCATAATCTTGACCCTAAAAATTTTGGCTTGATAAAAATATTCTTTCAACTGACTAGAATGCTGGTTCAGACTTTTCTTTTCAAAAGATTTGATGCAATGCAAGTTCAAAGCTCAAACCAAAACAGAGGTCTGAAAGGCTGAATTTGCATTTGCGGGTTTCAAACATTGACCACAAACCATGATATTTAAATAGTTTCATGCCACAAGCTGTAAAACTAGATTATCCACAAAGTACTGCTTCACCAGTAAAATAAATTAGCATGTTAGAATGAACTACAAAAATGCAAAAAGACAGTATTTTCTTTTAGTTTCAAATTTAAAAGTCCCAGCATCACAAATGATAGGAGTTAGCTCATTACCATTCAAATCAAGCTTTCATGTCGCTAATATTTCTTACGATAGCTTAGCTGGATGCCAAGTCGACAGTCAGAGTTAATAATCAGCCAGAGGTAATGAGTATCAGATGTTGTAATGTAAAAAATGCCACAAATTATTTTGTCCACCAGTCAATTAGGATCAGTTTACTGTTCCTGTATAAAATGTTAATATTAAAAATTAATGAAGTAAAAGCTCTATTAATGATAAAGAATCCTACACTTGTCACCAAATAGATCTCCACCCCAACACCCCCATTTTTGACATCAAAAATAAGAGAATACTATGTAACCTCAGAGATATCAAAAATATAAATCCATTACAATCAGTTGTAAAATATATTATCCATCTCCAGACAGAATTATAATCAAGTCAACTGCTTGAGGGAAAAATCCTACAAAACCTTGTCACATTTAGTTTAGCCAGCAATATGGAAACAAAAGATCAAATAAGTATACTGTTATACCAAATTACAAAAGGCACTACATCTACAGCAAGAAATTAGAAAGCCAAATAATACCTTGGCCTTTCCTACATGAAAATTGGAGTACATGAATGGAGAAGCTCCAATCCAGGGATACAGGCCATTCCTGAGTAATGATGAGTTCCATTTTTACAGAAGTTCATTAAGTGCAAGCAGACTTGTCCCACTGAGGCTGGGTGAGAGTTCAACTGGAGATCAGATGGAGGAGTTAAGGGTGAAATGTGAAATGTTTGAGCGGAACATGAGGGGGAACATCTTCACTCAGAGGGCTGTGAGTGTGTGGAACAAGCTGCCAGCACAAGTGGTGGATGCAGGTTCAATTTCAACATGTAAGAGAAATTTGGAAAGGTACATGGATTGGAGGAGTATGGAGAGCAATGGTCCGGGTACAGGTCAATGGGACTGGACAGAACAGTTCAGCATGGACCAGATAAACTGAAGGGCCTGTTCCTGTGCTATAGTTTTCAATGACTATAAATGAAAGAAAGCAATGAGGAATAAAGGAAAAATGATACTGAGATCAAAGATCAGCCATGATCTTAAAATATGGCAAAACTAAAACCAAATGATTTAGGTGATGATACAAGTAACAAATCAATTATTTGATAGCACAACTACAAAGGCTTAGCTAATAATGTTACCTATTTGCATTTCCACTAAAGAAAAATGAACATATTTGGAGGCAGTGATCATGATAGAATTCGCCCTGCAGTTTGAGAAGCTAAAATCAGATGCACCAGTATGAGTGGAGTGAAAAGGAATTAGAGGCATGAGAGCAGAGCTGGCCAAAGTTAACAGGAAGGAGACAGCAGAACAGCAATAGCTGGTGTTTCTGGGGGAAATTTGGAAAGGTGCATCCCAAGGATGAAGTATTCTAAAGGGAGGATGAGGTAACCGTGGCTGACAAAGGAAGTCAAAGACAGCATTAAAGACAAAGAGAAGGCGTATAACATTGCAAAAGTTAGTGGGACTGTAGCGAATTGGGAAGTTTTTAAAAACCAACAGAAAACAACTAAACAAAAAAAGAAAAAAGAAATAAGAAAGTAAGGTAGCCAATAATATAAAAAGGACCCTTTGTCAGGACCGCGAAGGGTCTCGACCTGAAACGTCGACTGTGCTTCTTCCCATGGATGCTATCTGGCCTGCTGCGTTCCACCAGCATTTTGTGCGTGTTGCTTGAATTTCCAGCATCAGCAGATTTCCTCATGTTTGCAAAAAGGATACAAGTTTTCTCAGATATACAAAAAGTAAACGAAAGACAAATGGATATCAGACTGGTGGAAAACGACACTGGAGACTTAGTAATGCGGGACAAAGAAATGGTAGATAAACTTAATAAGTTATTTGAACCAGTCTTCACTGCGGAAGACTTTAATAGCATGCCAGACATGCGAGTGTCAGGAGGCAGAAGTGAGTGCCGTTACTATTAACCAAGAAAGTGGTACTTGGGAAGGTGAACAGAAGATAAGTCAGATGGACCAGATGGATGACATTCCGGGATCTGAAAGAGGTAGCTAAAGAGAATGTAGAGTCATAGTCATACTTTATTAATCCCGGGGGAAATTGGTTTTCGTTACAGTTGCACCATAAATAATAAATAGTAATAGAACCATAAATAGTTAAATAGTAATATGTAAATTATGCCAGTAAATTATGAAATAAGTCCAGGACCAGCCTATCGGCTCAGGGTGCATAGAGGCATTATTAATGATCTTTCAAGAATCAACGGGTTCTGGAATGATTCCAGAGGACTAGAAAATTGCAAATGTCACTCCACTCTTTAAGAGGGGGCGAGGCAGAAGAAAGAAAAGTATTGTCCAGTTAGCCTGACTTCAGTAGATAGAAAGATGATGAAGTTAATTAAGGATCAGGTTTCAGAGTACATGGAGCCACATGTTAAAATAGGCCAAAGTCAGCATGGATTTCTAAAGGGGAAATGTTGCCTGACAAATCTTTTGGAATTCTTTGAGGAAAACAAGAGGCAGGATAGACAAAAATCAGTAGACATTGTTTATTTGGATTTTCAGAAGGCCACTGACAAGGTGCCGCACGTGATGAGGTTTAACAAGAGCCCATGGTATGACAGGAAAGGCATTAGTATAAAAGATTGGATGACCAGCAGGAGGCAAAGAGTAGGAATAAATAGGGCCTTTTCTGATTGGCTGTCACAGGAGTCTGCTGGGACCATTTCTTTTCACTTTCTACATCGATGAAAGAATCGATGGCTTTGTGGTCAGGTCTGTAGAAGAAACGAAGATAGGTGGAGGGGCAGGTGGTGTTGTGGAAGCAGGCTGTCTACACAAGGACTTAAACAAATTGGGAGGGAACGTGCAATGAAGTGGCAGATGCAATACAGTGTAGGGTAGAAGGATTCAAGGCTTGGACTGTTTTCTAAATGGGAATAAAATAAAATTCAAAAATTAGAGATGCAGAGGGACTCCTGAGTCCTTGTGCAGGATTTCTTAACTGTTAACTTGCAGGTTCAGTTGGTGGTAAGGAAGGCAAATGCAAAGTTAGTATTTATTTTGAGAGGATTAGCATACAAAAGCAAAGATGAGATGCTGAGGATTTATGTTATTGGTCAGACCATACAGAGTATCGTTGCAGCTTTGGGCTCCTTATCCGAGAAAAATATGCTGGCCTTAAAGAAGGTCCAAAGGAGGCTTATGAGAATGGTCCCAGGAATGGAAGAATTAACATACGAGGAGCCTTTAATGGCTTGGAGCCAGTATTCGCTGGAGTTTAGAAGAGTGGGGGGGAGGGGACCACATCGAGACCTATCAAATGTTGATAGATAGAGAGCATATTTCCTTTAGTGGGGTATTCTCAGACCAGAGGGCACAACATCAGAAGAGAGGGAAGTCCATTTCGAACAGAGATGAAGCAATATTTATTTAGCCAGAGGCCATGAATCTGTGGAATTCATTGCCACAGACAGCTATGCGGGCCAAGTCATTGGTACATTTAAGGCAGAGGTTGGCAGGTGCTTGATTAATCCAGGTGTCAAATGTTAAGGGGAGAAAGAAGGAAAATGGAGTTGAGAGGGATAATAAATCAGCCATAATGGAATAGCGGAGCAGACTCAATGGCCTAATTTTGCTCTCATGTCTCGCGGTCTTATTTGATTTGAAGTCAAAATGAAAAGGACGTAAGTATAGCCCAGAATGCCTGTTATCGTGCTGTATCTCTAAATAAATTAATAAAACTGAAAGAAGAGACATTTTATATAATGAACTAAGCTAAATCAACCACATCCTGACAGTCTCTTAAATTTAATACAATAGAAACAAAACTATTCCAGTACAAAAATCAAAATTTGTTCCAAAAAGTATTCAAAGATAAGTATTCAGCCCTGCCGAAGGGTCTCGGCCCGAAACGTTGAGAGTACTTTTTTTTCCCCCAATAGATGCTGCTTGGCCTGTTCGAGTTCCTCCAGCATTTTGTGTGTTGCTTGGATTTCCAGCATCTGCAGATTTTCTGTTGTCAAAGATAATCAGCATACAGTTTTAAAAATAAGCTGATCTAAATGCAAATACACTAGGTTCATCTACATGATTGCTAGAACACAGTAAACAGACAACATCTTCCTTGACATAGAAACTGAGCCTATACTTGAAAAGCAGTGCATGCAATTAATATTATTACTGACAAGGACATTGAATCCTAGTTCTCACCATCATATACACTATAATACTGGGAAAAGCATACATACTATGATCAGAATGAGCCACATAAATACTGTGTACAATAGCAGGTCCAAAACTGAATATTGCATATGCAGCACCTTGAAGGAAAAACCAGTTATGTAATAGAACACTTTTCACTTGCCCAAATAAGAGCAGCTCCAAAAATGTTCAAGCTCAACACCATCAACCAGATCAATACCTAAATCAATACCCCATCCATTATTTCACACATTTAATGACTCTACTATTACACAATTATTGCCTGGTGTACATTTATGAAATGCTATTCAGTTCCTTTCTCCGGCACCTCAAACACAGGAAATTCATCTCCTGCCATTGGTTCTATGGTCGGGAGCTTAAAGAGCTATGTTTGGCAAGTAGAATGAGAACTTGTGTCTTTATAGGCAAGTTGAAGACAGCAAGAATACTTATTAATCTTCCTCTTGGGGAAAAAACTTTGATCAACAATACTTAACAGCAACTTCTTGACGTAAAGCTTGCAGCTCTTCAAGACCTCCAACTTCTGTAGTAGAATACATTATACTAAAGTACAAGTTAAAATTCCAATATATTGCTAACACCATGACACAGGTAATTTCTTGTAGATATTAGTACACTTTTTGTGAACGCCAAACGAGGCAACACAGCAGTGTAACACTATCACAGCACCAGGGACCCGGATTCAATTCCCACCACCGTCTGTAAGGAGTTTGTACATTCTCCCCATGACCACGTTGGTTTCCTCCCACATTCCAAAGGCGCATGGGTTAGTAGGTTAATTGGTCACATGGGTGTAATTACGTAATCACATCGGTTCGTTGGGCTGGATGGGTCTGTTACTATTCTGTATCTCTAAAATAAATAAAGATTAAACATAAGTAACAAAAAAAGTTATGCTATTTTAGTGACGTAAGAATGTACATGTTATACAATACACTTGCCCAAATTTTAAAAAGGGTTAAAAGTAACAGGCAAAATTGGCTTAATAGGACAAGCGTCCCTTTGAATTACCATCTTAAACACAAAACACTTCAGCGTTTGCCTTAGGGGAATAGGAAAACAAAGCAATGGCAAAGAAACTAAAATGGAAATGAATAGGCGAGATAAATTTAACTTCAAACACCGATAATATACTTAGTGAAAATGAGACAACTGGACCATTTCCATGTACAGTGGATTCTGGTTAACTGGGACATAATGGGACCAATACATTTTTTGTCCAAATAAGCTGCTGCCCAATTAGCCGAAATTTCATGGAAATAGTTAACAAGATATAAAAAAGGAAAATGAGTAACAAGATGTATTTAAATGAAATACAGAACAAATTACAGCACTATCAATAATGCTACAGTGCTATAAAACTATTAGTTCCTAACAGTTATCAACGGAGGAATTCATGCAGTACACGCTGCCATGTTCGTTTCTATAAATGAACAAAATCAACCTAGATAATGGACTACCTTCCAAGGTTCCCTCCAATTTATTTTTGTTTCATTTTTAAAAACACAGCTGCACAGACAGCAGAAAATCATTGCTCCAAGCTGGAAATTTTTACATGGCCTGAAAACAGTGTGGCACTTTAATAAAACATTATATAAAAGAAAATTCCAACAAAGGCTACCTTTGTGGAAGCATTCCAGTTACCACACCGCTTAGAGAGAACAATGCTGCCTTTGTACAATGCTATGGATAATTCCATGTTCCAAGTCTTCATTTTCATTGTAACATTCAAGATGAGTTTTGATACCTTCAAATTCTTTGTTGTTCCGAACTTGAAGTAGTGAAAGAGTTTAATTTTCACTCCCAGCTGTTTCTGGCATCTAAGCCTGAAAGCTTGAAACTGCAGTGACCATAATAGTTCTGAACTGTCTTACTGCTTATTTCTCATCAACTAATAGTGACCAAAATCACTTCTTTTTGAACACAAACACATGCAATTGATGCTGTTTAAAAACTGTTTGCTCTAAGTACAGTATCTAATAGCCACACAAGTGCATATGACTGACGCTAGCTAGAACCTGTTCAGCCAAAGCCGCTTGCCCCAATTAAGTGGCACAATCTCCCAAATAAACTAAGAGAATCCTGGTAATCTTTTTGATTAGTTTCTGCTCTCGAAGGGATGTCCCAATTAAGTGGTTGCCCCAATAAACCGATGCCCAATTAACCAAAATGTACTGAAGTAACATACTTAATGGTATTTGTGCACTTGGATGTCATAATGCAGGGCATGAGAATGGTCACGTGGATCTTGTGATTGTAGCTCTAGAGTCAAGTAACTCAGTCCCACTTCACTTAATATTAAACTTCAAATAGTTCTCACCAAAGCAAAGGAAAAAAGCAGAGCAGAGCATTAAATTACTGGTTCCTAATATAGATCCTTCAGTGCCTATAAATAATTTAATTAAAAAGGCTGTTATGAATCATGTTTAAAAATATTGTGAAGATAGAAGAAACTATAGATCCTGGAATCAGGACCAATAAAAAGCTGGAGAAACTCAGGTCAGGCATCTTCTCTGGAAACAAAGGGATGTTTCTGATGCAGGGTCTCAAACCAAAACATCAACTATCCCTTTGCTTCCACCAATGATTAAGCAACAAAAACAAATGAAGATAATTGTTTTAAAAAAAATCGTAGGCCCACTGAATGTTGACAACAAAATACTCAGCTATTATTATGAAGTACGACAAAAGTGTTGCCTCAAATATAGCACAACAATATCATGATTGAAAATTAAACTTATTGATTTAAGAGGTCTACTGATATAGGCTTAGAAACAAAGAATTTGAAAAGTTCAATTCTTGTTGACATCATTGGAACATTTTAAGCTTCTAGTGCTGACTGTGTGGATTCAGTCTTATGAATTCAAGGAAAAAGAATCTCAGGGTTGTATGTGGTGACATGTATGTACTCTGATAATAAATTTCCTTTAACTTGGAACTCAATCAAATGCAAATAATTCTTAAGTGGGAGGGTGAACAGCCAGAAGTCGTGGTCCATGTAGGTACCAATGACATGGGTAGAATGAGTGATGAGGTTCTGCACAGGGAGTTCAGTGAGTTAGGTGCCAAGTTAAAGGGCAGGACCTCCAGGCATATGATCCCAGAATTAGTATCCATGCCATGTGCCAGTGAGGCCAGAACTAGGAAGATTATACAAGGAAGGTGGGACTGTACAGAAGGGACATTCTGCATTAGTGCTGCAAGTTCATTTACCTTCTTCCATATACTGCAAACCTTCAAATATAACAACATTTTCAATCCTGTATTCACCCTTTTTGATTTTTGTCTGCCTTTTACTTTGCAACTCATCCTGTTGACTGCAATTTTGCTCTAACAACAGCCTCCTCACTACACATTGCTTCTGTTTGTAAACCAGCAACCTCATTTTCAGCACTACTATTTGCCTTTCTATGAATCCTCTTGCATTAAATATAGGTAGCTCGGGACATTATTTGCACCATGCTCAACCTTTGATCCCTAACTTTGGTGTCTTATCAACATCTGCCTCCGCAACCTCTCCACTAACTGTTCTGACATTCTGGTTTCCACCCGCACACCCCCCCCACCCACAGTTCTCATTTACAGCCCATCGTGTAGCATTAACAAACCATCCCACTAGGATACTAGTCCCCCTCCAGTTCGGATGCAAGTTGTCCCTTCTGTACAGTCCCACCTTCCTTGGAAGAGAGCCCAATCACAAGTTCCCCTCCAAATTGCACACCATCCCAATTCAGAAATAAACTGTTTGCCCTTCACTGTCATTACATCCAAATCCCCTTTACAAAAGTACTGTTGGAGTACTTTCACAAAGATTACAATGGCTCAAGACAGCAGCTCAACAGCACCTTTGAGGGTACCTAGGGATGGATAACAAAGCCAGCTACACCGCAATGCTTAAAACAATAATAAAATATGGGATTTTCTATAACCAGTGACCACTGTACAGAAAAAAAAAAGGACAATCATTTGGGATAGAGCCAAGAAAAGAATTGCCCAAGGTAATGAACTTTGGAATTCACTAACAAAGAGCTGTGGGTGCTCAGTATATTCAAGGTATGGACCAATAGCTTTCAAAATACATTAAAGAAATCAAATACATGGTCAGTGGAGAGGTGACCTTTGATAATGTCACAAAATGGTGAAGAAAGCATGAAGGGTCAGTCGACCGACACGTACTTTTATTTCTTAAGGTTTTCGTGAAATCAAACTACTAGCAGCCATTATTCATAGCTCATAGTGGCAACAAAGTGGTAACAATTATTTATTTACCAATACCCTGCTTGGATCTTATAAGGACTATTCTGCTCTAGAACTCATTACAGCCTTGCTCCAAACATATGTTCAACATCTGCATTCCAGAAGCAAGGCAAAAATCCATGATATCAAAGCAACATTTGACTGTGTGGCTTTATAAACGAATGGAGATGAAAGGGTGAAATAAAACACTTCAGTGGCCAGAGTTCCACATTACACTACGATAATCAATCCAGACTTGAATTATTGCTGAGAAGTTCTTCAAGCTTAGCCACCTTTAGCTGCTTCAAAGACTTTTCTTACGTCATACTAACAATGGCAGAGATGTTTGATGATTGCAATATGCAATTCCATATACAATTCTTTACAGATAAGCTGCCACGTTGCTCTTCCCACCAAAAGTCCTCATATGTAGCCTCTCTACAGTAACCATGAACAATTCATTATAGGGTTCACATCGACTTCTGGGTGTTCATAGTTACAGCACAGCGACGAAGGGCAAAGGCTCATGTCAGGCCCATAGCACAGTAAAGATGTAACATATTACTATAGTATTACACTATCCTGACCTCTTTTAGGGCATCGTTTCTGGGAAATCTTCTCCAGTGCTAATCAATATACTATTACATTATTGATTTAACTTCCAACCTTATTGCAAGGTGAATGCTTGCATAAATCCTTTCAATACCATAAAGTTGATGACACATTGATAATTGTTTCTAAACATTACAGGCAACAAATACAAATAAAGCAGCTAAATGTGAATAATATCATAAATTTGTGATGTATTAATGACCACAAATTTAAACTATTAAAAAAGTCAGTTAGTTTAGATTGCCATAATCCAAGATTGTTTAATGTTATTCCAGTACACAGCTGTAAAGGAGAATGAAATAATTGTTACTCCGAATCAGAAGCAGCACAAAAAAACCAAAATAAAATAAAAAAACACTATCAATATAAATAACTAAGATAGCTTATGTACATAGATTGACTGCATATACATAAAGTGACACTAGGTACAAAGTGCCTGTACATAAGGAGACTGACAGGAAGTGATAAAGTAGTGGTGGTCGGGGAGGGGGTGTTGTGGCTAGGTTAGTGAGTGGAGATGTTGATCAGCCTTACTGCTGAGGAAAATAGTTGTATTCGGTGGCCCTGGAGTGGCTGCGCCATAGCCTTCTCCCTGACAGGAATGGGACAAACAGACCATGAGCAGGGTAGGTGGGATGTTTCATGATATTGCTGAGCTTTTTCTAGCACCTTTCTGTAGATACGTCCCCCATGGCAGTAAGCTGGTGCCGGTGATGCATTGGACAATTATGACTACCTGTTATAGAGCCTTCCTATCCACCATAGTGATGTTTCATACCATGCAGTGATGCAGCTTGTTAGGATGTCCTTTACTACAGATCTATAGAAGGTCATGAGTAGAGCTCTCTTTAGCTTTCTTAGGAAGTAGAACTATTGGTGAGCTTTTTTAATTGTGGAGGATATGTCCTGGGACCAGGAGAGCTTGTGTGTACACCCAGGAGCTTGAAACTGCTTAGTTTCCACTGTTGTGCCCACAATGTAGAGGGGTGTAAGTGATGCAAGTTCTCCTGAAGTTGATAACAAGACAGAGGGGATAGTTAAGACTGAGAAGGTTATCTCCCTGGCACAAAGGCCTGAACCCTTCCACTTCCTCTCAATAGGTAGTCTCATCACTGTTGTGTCATCAGCTAACGTGACAATGCAATTGCTCAGGTGTTTGGCCATGCAGTGGTGTGAGGACAGTGTACAGCAGTGGGGTCAGCACATAACCCTGGGGGACACCATGTTGAGGAAGATGGAGAGAGAGGAGCAGCTGTGCCTCTTGACTATGAGGTCTTTTCTTTTGGAAGTCTAACACCCCGTTGCACAGTGGTGCAGTTAGATGAGGAGTAGTTTGTTCACAAAGGTCTGTGTGACAGTAGTGTTAAATATCAAACTGAAATCCAGAAACAGCATTGTGACGTGTGTCCTTGTTTTCCAGGTGTATGACAAGATGCTATGGCACCTGTCAAGAGCGCTTCTGTCAGTAAACACATTGGTGAGTGCCCAGTGTGGTAGGAATGGAGTTTTTGATGTGTTCCATTACCAGCCATTCAAAGCACTTCATGATGACTGATGTCTCTGCCACAGGACAGTAGTCACTTGGTTTTGAATGTGTTGAGTTCTTTGGTGCAGGTAGCTGGTGGCAGCAGCCTAGATGAGCAAAACATTGAAGATGTTGATGAAGACATCAGTGAACTGACGCACACACTCCAAGTACTTGGCCTGGGATGTTGGCTGGCCCAGGAACCTTATGGGGATTGACTCCCTGCAGTCCTTCTCTATCTGCTTTTGTTAAAGTGGCTGGTCACCTGGAAGGGGGGCAGCTTTTCTGGCCGGGATTGTGTTGCAAGCCTTGAAGCATGCGTAATTTGTTTAGAGCATTAGGGAGGGAGGCACTTCTGGTATAGTCAATACTGACTACAAGGAAAAACAGCAGTACCAGCAATGCCCTTGTGCCCAGCCACATATACCAGGGATCATTATTGGACAGATACTCCTGAATTTTGTTTGTTTAGATGGTGCTTCCCCTCTTGACAAGGCTTCTCCTGGCTGCAGTGAGAGCTATTCTGTCTCCAGACTTGAAGGGAACGTCTCAGGCTTTTAGTAGAGAGAGCACCTCTGCATTCTGCAGGGCTTCTGACTTGAGCCATGAGCTGACAGTTCTTGAGGTACTGATGCCCTCTACATACTTACAGATGTATCCGGTGACAGACGAGACAAATTCTTTAAAGTCTGAGTCTTCTCTATTTGTGGTGCCTCCATTCAAAATAGTCCCAAAGCAGAGAGACTGTGTCATCGATGTGACACAATGCTACAATTAACTGTTTTGCCATTTATGCACTATACTTTTATTTTATGTCACCAGTCTTGTGTTACAGGACAACCTTATATTTATGTCTGTCATCAATAAGAGCATAACCTGAAATTCCTACAAGTTACTATAATTAAAGTAAAATGCAGACAAAAAACATAATCAGCTCAGTTACAAAATAAAGTCCAAGTAGGGATAGAAGGGAAATTCATTTAGAGCATACAGAAATGTGTATCATATGTTTTTATGCCAGTACTGTGTTGTCGAAAATCAGTTGACAAATGAGATACCTGGTTTTGTTTGAAATCAAAAAAGGCTTGGAAAAAAAGTAAGATACATAGCTACAGCAGATTATCAAGTGGAATCTGCTATCAGTTATACTTGCCTTTGCATTTTCATTTTGAATTGCTGCTGAAGGTGCAAGCTAGTACAGCTGCAGCCAAAGAAGCATCTTGGGATGCAAATGAGCACTATGAATGATATTGTGGCACTTTAACTAATCAAATGCAAGGGTTGTGAATTCAACTACATAATTTATGAGCAGTACAAATTAGGGAGCTGAGCAAATCCTAAAGCAGAATAAATTCAAAAAGAGAACTACAATAAAACTCCCAACAATACTGAATCCAATTGTTCAGAAATACAATGATTCAACAACTAACTTTCAAAAGCTAAAGGGAGCATGGGAAATGTGGCACTGGTGAGCTTAAAGATGTGCTGACAATAAAAACCCTAGTAGCCAACTCACTAGTGCCAGTAAGTGAACTTGTCATCATATCAGAGGCTAATATTAATTTATAGCTGAGTCATTCTGGGAGAGTATTTAAGTACCCAAGTCTGAATACACATCACAATGGCAATTTAGAATTTTTGCTTCTAAATCCATATTTTTAATTTGAGCTGGAATTTGAATTTTATCAATACAAAAATCTCCAAATTATGTATATTCACATGTGCACTTTGTTAGAGTGAGTTTTTTGGGCAGATGATTTGTTTACCCTTAAATGACTTTGGCCACCAGACTTCTATTTGACAAAGTACTGTGGATTGAGTCCACAACAATGCGCTTCCTAAAAAGGTGTGAATACCAGATGCTTCTGACGCCGTAGTTTGACCAGATGCTGTAGTTTCGAAGACAGTGTTATCTATACATTATAAATATAATTGTCTTCTATGTTAGCACCTAAAATGCCAAATAAATGTATTATGGATTTAAATGCATTCCTAAAGGTTGTGGATACCAACCCAGACATGTTGGCGTCGGAAGGAAAGGATGAAGTTAGGTGGTGTGATATTTTGTATGTAGCTTCAATAGGATGCATTGTCCATAACAAGTAGCGATTGCCTTTGTGTTTAGCATATAAATACCAAGCCCACATTGGGCTAGCAGATCTTTCTACTGAAAGCGTCTCCGTCCGTATGATGCCTGACATACCTTTCGAATAAAGAAGCTGCTTTGTATCTACCAGTGAATCTGTCCCCCCGGTGATTTCATCCACGCTACAACATTTGGTGTCAGGAGTGGGATACTTCGTGACCCGTCATGTGGCCAGCGTTCCTAGCAGTCTAAGTTGGTGAGTAATTTTCTAAGATAACACTCACACTTGGATCTGTTCGGTCAGTGGTGCACGGAAACGAAGTACCACGAACGTGGAGAGCTGAACTGGTAGATATAAAAGTAGTGTGTGCGTGTGCATGTGTGTTTATGTAAGTGAGGAATCTTTGCATATTAACGTGGTGAGACTTGGACCACCAGTTGCGAAAGGTGGTAACCAACGGTACGGTTCGAGACGTCAGCGTGGGGGCGTGTATACTCGTTCGGGGAGCTGATTTTAGTGTATGCGTTTGCAAGTGTGATGCAAAGGAATACAGCAGACATCATGAGTTCGGGTACTCAAAAGTGGAATTGTGGAATTGCAGACTGTGGAATACATAGTCTGTGGTTTTATATTTTGCATAGTGTGGGAATTCGTATGGAGATATCTCAGGGAGAGGTTTTACCCAGATAGATCTACCAGAATGGCACCTATTGAGGTCAGGCAATGTCAGGTTGAGAACCCTGACGATCCGAGCCAGCCCTTGACTTTGATTACGACTATTCATAAGCCCTTCACCCCTGGGGAGAAACAGAGCATTTTGTCCGAGTTGCCCTCACTTAAAGTCGCCTGTGGGAATTCAGAATTCTGGCGCAAGCTCGAGGAAATGGTTGAAATTCACCAGATGCACCCTAAAGATATACATGTGTCAGTGAAAGCGAAGTGCCCGAGGAACATGTGAGACAGTATGGCCCAGGGGGTGCGGGATGGTACATGGACAACTACCGGGAGCGCCAGTAACAAAGAAATATATCGCTCTTTTAAAGGGGAAGTGAGGCAGCAGCTGGGGGGAGGCAAGAGTAGCTGGAGAACAATAATGGCAGTGACCCAGAGGGCTGACGAGACAGCCATGGATTATTCAGAACCTAAATATCGAGTGTATGAGGAGTATTCAGGGTCGGATAATCCAGAGAGGGATGACCAAGTCTTCCTAAAAATGCTGAAGGAAGGCCTGAGCTCAGCCCACCAGGAAGTTTTAGATTTAGGCATAACGGTAGGGTCCACCTACTCTGCGATAGTTTCGTGGGCCAGTGAGATAGACCAAAGAAAAGGCAAGAGAAATCGTAGGTATAGTGGGTATAGTGGATGCAGCTGCTGTGAAGAGTTTGTTTTGCTTGCCAGCAGCCAGGGCACCGAGCAAAGGACTGCCGCACCAAGTATAAAACAGTGAAGGAGTTGATATGCTACAGCTGTGGCCTATCGGGACATGGCTGGAGGCAGTGTCCAAAAGGGAAGGGGAAAACCCAGGCGAAGCTCACGGCAGACACCCAGTCACTCACCCCATTAGCAACCAGTCTGACTGTTGATCAGATAAAAGAGCTAGTAACGGCGCCTCTTAGGGCAGAAAAAGATGTGGCAGCGGGATCCACTGCCAGCGCTGGTGACCCGCCGATGTACACAACAGCATAGTTAGGGGGCTGGCAATGCAATATGTTAGTGGACACGGGCATCGGTATCGATAACAGACTTACCCTTACCAATAACCGGACAGGCCAGTTATATCAGGAGCGCAGGAGGGATAGCAGTAAAAGCAGAAAGAAGCCAATCGCTGACACTAGCAATCGGGGGAGTGCAGCTTCCAGTGTATTTCTGGGTATGTCCAAATAATGAGGGCATGATCTTTCGAATAGACATCCTACGGGTAGCAGGAGCTGTTATAGATTCGGGAAAGGGAAAAATAATATGGACGAGTCAGGGGCAGTGAACGCATACAACCAACAGAATACACAACCTGCCTAGCAGAGTCGCAACTGCCCCGATCATCAGAGACTGCAGCCCGGATGGGGTCGGTGGGTTACCTTGTCAGCAGTTCCCAGCAGTGTGGGTTACACACAAGCAAGATTGTGATCGAGTAAGAGATAGACCTAGTTAAAATAGAGGAGGGTCTGTACAAACCCCCTAAGCAGGACCCTATACAAACTGACACACTGACCGCTGTTCAGGGTATAGCGAAGGAACAAAAATACCACGGGATACTCAGAAACTGCGGCCATTCCAGAACAACAGATATTGCGGCGAATAAGGCGACAGGGGAACAAGAGGCAATTGAAATTGCAAGTGTGCAGGAGGAAACGACAGAAGCCAGCTTAGTAAAATTATATGAAGAGGTAGAGACAGAAGAGAAGGAAAAATGGAGGAGAAAAGGAGCAAAGGAGGGACCAGATGGGTGCTGGACACATGGGGAGGAAAGAGTCGCGGTGGCCCCACCCTGTATTAGACAGATACTACTGAAGTTATATCATGGGGTGATGCATCAGGGAAGGCAGAGCATGATCACAATCCTCTGGCAGGACTGGTGATGGCCAGGGATGGGCAGGGATGTGGAGAAATTCTGCCGCCGTTGTATCATTTGTCAGCATAACCCTGGTAAGGGCAGAGAGCTACAGCTGACAAATCAGTCTCGGCTGAGGGGACCCTGGGAAAACATCCAGATAGATTTCACAGGGCCCCTGCCAAAAAGCAGGGGGAAAAGCTACTGTCTAGTAATTATGGATCACTTTACCCGGTAGGCAGAGGCTTTCACTGCCAGCACCGCCGCATGGATCCCACTTCAGGAAATCCTCCCAAGGTGGGGAACTCCAGTTCAGTTGGATTCAGATTAGGGAGCACATTTCACGGGAAAAGTGATGAAGGAAATGTGTCGACTGCGAAGGATTCAACAACGGTTCCACGTACCCTACCACCCCCAGAGTTCAGGGATGGTAGAAAGGATGAACCGAACAATCAAGAATGCATTAGCCAATGCTATAGCTGAGACAGGAAAGACATGGGTTGATGTATTACCAGGAATCCTGATGAGACTGAGCGCAACCCCGAACCGCACTTTGGGTCTCAGCCCCTACGAATTATTGATGGGGTGAGCAATGTGACTCCCTTATGGGGTAATTATGGGTTGCGGGGAGCCTGGGGCTTACAGGAATAGAATGACCCAATATGTGAAAGACCTTTGTAACCAACTTAAAGTATTAAAGGACCGAGTGAAACAACAACAGCGAATCACAGATCAGAAAGAGCCAGAGGGAAAGGGATAGTCCTTCCACAGCCCGGCGACCAAGTTATGGCGAGGGTGCTGCCGGAAAGGCCAGGGTCTGCCCCCAGGTGGATAGGACCACAGACGGTACTCTTAACCAATGATACGTGTGTCTGTGTGCAAGCTCGGCGAGGCAGCCAGTGGAAACACTGGATGCAAGTTAAAGCATACAACTCACCCTCTTGTTGCTCCCACAGACGGAGTGGGGAACCAAGTGTACCCAGTATCCATATAATTACAGAGAACCTAAGAGAGGAACACCAGCCGGCCATGTCAGACCTACCACAGCTGATGAAAACATACCTGGAGAAAACGCAAAGGCAGAAAACGCCGAGAGCATGGCAGAAGACACAGAGCGTGTTGGAAAAACATGAATAGGCTGCTAAGGTGTGATGATGATGGTACTCTGTAAAGAAGGCTGGTTGCTGAAGGTAGATGACTAATTTTATAGCATAGTATAGAAATTTATTGGGAAATAGACGGGGAGGGATTTTTGAGTTAAAGCAGAGACAGCAAGTTCCACCACTTCGATGGCATTTCAGACTGCACACGGTTTCTGAAAGCAGTCACCCTAGTCTAAGGAGCTGGGCCCTTTTCAGCAGTTGAGCCAGTGATCAATGGAACAGTTCGGAAGGGAGTGCCACTGGGGAGAGGTCCTTACAGACATTTACATAGAGGCCACCCCAACCCCTTCTTGTACATCGATGAGAGCCTGTGGGTGCTCAGGCTGAAGACAAAGGAATGTGATTAAGCTGCAGTCAGCCTGCAGGGAAAGAGCAACAGGCACACGAAAGGAGCCGCATTTCCAAAGACTTGGAACAGCCTCTCTGCTTAACATTTGGTAGGTAGCGATTAGGGAATGCTAGGATAGATAACGAGGTACATAAAATTGGGGGGGGGGAATTTCGAGACAGGGCGTTTTGCGGACCTATATGAGCAGATCCTCCTAGGTTGGCCTTTCCTGATACAAATTTATTTTTGTCCAGGAGGGCCAAGAGGAGTTAACTGTTAGAGTGAGTTTTTTGGGTAAGTGATTTGTTTACACTTAAATGACTTTGGCCACCAGACTTCTATTTGACTATTTGACAAAGTACTGTAGATTGAGTCCACAACAATGTGCTTCCTAAAAAGGTGTGAATACAGGTTTCCCCCACCATCCGAAGGTAGAGCATTCCTATGAAACAGTTCGTAAGCCGAAATGTCGTAAAGCGAAGAAGCAATTACCATTTATTTATATAGTCATAGTCATACTTCATTGATCCTGAGGGAAATTGGTTTTCATTACAGTTGCACCATAAATAATTAAATAGTAATAAAACCATAAATAGTTAAACAGTAATATGTAAATTATGCCAGGAAATAAGTCCAGGACCAGCCTATTGGCTCAGGGTGTCTGACCCTCCAAGGGAGGAGTTGTAAAGTTTGATGGCCACAGGCAGGAATGACTTCCTATGACACTCAGTGTTGCATCTCAGTGGAATGAGTCTCTGGCTGAATGTACTCTAATGCCCAACCAGTCCATTATGTAGTAGATGGGAGACATTGTCCAAGATGGCATGCAACTTGGACAGCATCCTCTTTTCAGACACCACCGTCTGGGAAAACATATGGGAAAATTTTGTGAGCATTCGCAGACCCAAAAATAACCTACCAAATCATGCCAAATAACACATAAAACCTAAAATAACAGTAACATATAGTAAAAGCAGGAATGATATGATAAATACACAGCCTATACAAAGTAGAAATACTTTTCCACAATCATTACTGAACTGTTCTCCATAGCGAAAATCTCACCCAAGCACCGTCGGCAGAAAATCTCATGCAAGCGCTGTTGGCAAGAACACTCTCTCCAGTAACCTTTAAGCTATGAAGCTGCCAAATCATACCAAATAACACATAAATATACACAGCCAATATAAAGTAGAAATAATGTATGTACAGTGTAGTATCACTTACGGGAATCGGGAAGACAGCGCCGAGCACACTGATGATGGTGCGTTAGACTGAGTCGTCGCAGGTTGGGATGGTGCAGTGGCCCCCACCCTCCAGGTTGTCGACCGATACATTGCCGTGAAGCATGCAGGAATGCAGTGGTAGCCGGGAGGCACACAGCATATCTTTAAGAAAAAAGCCATAACAAACATGCTAATTAATTAGGTGCCGCCCGACACGTAATTGTTGGCCCAGATCAGTGCCGATTTCCGATTGCATCGCCTCTGATCTGGGCCGACAATTACGTGACGGCGGCACCTAATTAATTAGCTTGTTTGTTTTGGCTTTTTTCTTAAAGATGTGCTGTGTGTCACCCGGACACTGCTGCATTCTCCGCGAATCGGCTATCTGTCCATGGCCTGGGGGTTGGAGTGGTGGGACACTGGGGTATCATCTCGTCATCGTCTGTTTCCATTAGAGCAGGCAGCTCATCTTCTTCTATCTCTGCCCGCCTCGATGTCAAAGATCGAGGTTCGTCGTCTGCTGTGGCTGATGTGGAAGGCTTGCTTGACTGCTGAGCCTCTCGCATTTTTCTATTATACTGTTCTTTGTAAGGACTCAAATCATCCTGCAAATATCCCCTAAACCAATGTACCCTTTCAAAATTAAAGTCATACTTTATCATTACTCACTCAGTTTCGATTGTTATCCTTTCCTCTTCCAATTGCATCAGCTCTTCATCTGACAGTTCTTGGTCATGGGATGCCAAAACCTCTTCAACATCATGTTCGTCAACTTCCACAAGCCAAGCTCACTTAGTCCTTACTTCGTTCACCACGATCAAAACGCTTAATTATGTCTAGTATTACACTCAACACCCTTACGAGCTCTTTTAGGTTTTTCCGATACCTTAGAACTCATCTTGCAAACAGCTGCTCACAGGCTCGTGTTTAAGCAATGCCGTTCCAAATCTGGGGGAGAGCAGCTGCTCGGAGCGCGCACTGCCTTTTATCACACGCTGATTCTTTTTTCGTAACAGTGAAAACACCTTCTGAAAGCGAAAACAGGGTACTAATGTAGGTCTTTCGTAACAGTGAGGTTTTGTAAAGCGAATGTTCAAAAAGCAGGGGACACCTGTACCAGATGCTTCTGGCGCCGTAGTTTGACCAGATGCTGTAGTTTCGAAGACAGTATTATCTGTACATTATAAATATTAATTGTCTTCTATGTTTGCATGTAAAATGCCAAAATAAATGTATTGTGGATTTAAATGCATTCCTAAAGGCTGTGGATACCAACCCAGACATGTTGGCGTCGGAAGGAAAGGATGAAGTTAGGTGGTGTGATATTTTGTATGTAGCTTCAATAGGAAGCATTGTCTATAACTTTCTAAGTATCGATTGCCTTTGTGTTTAGCATATAAATATCAAGCCCACATTGGGCTAGCAGACCTTTCTACCGAAAGCGTCTCCATCCGTATGATGCCTGCTGTACCTTGTTGTGTCGAATAAAGAAGCTGCTTTGTATCTACCAGTGAATCTGTCTCTCTGGTGATTGTATCCACACTACAACACACTTAAAAGCCATTTATCTTTGATTCTCTTATGAACTATGTCTTGTAGACCAGAAAAACTGACACATTGAGGATATTTGTTAAACATTTTGAGCTGCTAATAAACAGGAGATTGAAAAAAATAGTTATCCTGCTAAAGGCTTAATTGACCAAAATTGACTTAATTGTTTACAATTATTTGCTCTGTGATCTCTTTAAAAGTGAAATGTTATTTCATATTTCCACTTTATTAAGGCTTTCAATATGTTTGAAAGACTGCTTACGCTTTAATGTTTTGTTAAATAAAACTACAACTTTTAAAGGAAGCATCATGTTTATCTTTAAATTCCGACTGATGTGTATCCTCCAATCCTTCCTAGATCAGTTCAAGTACAGTTGCAAGTCCATGACCATTAAAAAATGTTAGTGCTTGTTCTGCATAAAATGTAACTTTTAACTTTAAGCAACACTGAAAAGTGAATACTCTAAATGTACTAACTTGTAATTATACTTCTATTCTTCTGCTGGTGTCATTTTATAAAATAATCTTCATTCTTCTTAGGCTTGCTGATGCAGCTCCAAGAACATTTGGGTGTAGCTTATTTCATAGTTACTCTTCTCAATGGGTGGTCTGATTTTTTTTAATTCAAATTTAAGAAAAAGCATTTTCAGAAATTAAAGACATGTTTGTTGCATTGTATTGTTTCACTAAACTAAATCATTTTCTGTGCAAAGATTAATGTTAGGGATTTGCACTTGAACAATTTAAATAATATAAAACTACTTGAAATAGTGCCTATTTGTCCTGCACAGTAAAAGATGTCATAACAGAATGGACCAAAGGATAAAAGTTCCATGAAATTTAAAGCAATTTGTATAATGTATTGACACCTGTTCTTTTGACTTAAATCAACGACAATCCAAATAGGAAAGTCCATTTTTATAATGGCTTTTCTCAAGGCATCTGAGGTGCTTCAATTATTTACATCATGAAGAGTGCTCACTTCAGCTCATTTGTATCTACTTAGTCACTGCACCAAATAAGCACTTGTTCAAAAATGAAAATGTAAAGTGCAGGAATATTAGGATATGACAAGATTGTCAATATATCACTGAACAATTTCTGTTCTTGCAGTTCATTTAAGTGTGTTCAAGTCCAAAGTAATGCACTTGTGTAGCATGGTGCTGAATAGCAACATTTTACAATAAATTGCTTGCCTGGTTGCAGCTCCAGCAATGCACAAGCTTAGCAACAAACAGGACATAACAGCCCATTTTGTAGGCAACCCACCTACATTCTATCACTGATGAGCAGAGGCAGCAATTTATAGCACCTATAAGATATACTGCAGCAACACACCGAGACCCCTTAGACAGCACCTTCCATACCAATGATCTCTCCCAGCTGTGACAACAGCATGGGACTCCCACCACCTGGAGGTTGCCCTCCAAGCCATACACCATCGCATTTACATTGCCATTCCTTCGCCATCCTTGATCAGAAGCAAGGCACTCTTCCGAACAGCACTGTGGGTACATTTAGCCCTCCAGAACACAGCAGCTCATCAAGGAGCCTTCAAGGATAACTAGCGACTGGCAATTAAATGCTGGCTCAGCCTATAAAACCTATATCTATAGAAAGAATACATTAAAACAAGTCCAAACCCTTTATTATTTGAAAGTACTGTAAAATGGTCCCATTATTTGCATGGCTGTCATTGGACATTTGAAACAGCCTTTTTCTTGAGCTCTGTTATGTTAAGAAATTACCAGATAAAACAAATTCAGGAATTTACTCAATGTCTCTTAAGAGATATAAATTGCCACACTGACTCCTGGGATTACAGGACCAAAAAGTCGTGATGCAAAATTTAGGACAGTATTGATAACCTTGAGCTTACGCATTAGGAGTACACAGAAACCCTTCTAAAGCAGTACCACATCTCTAACTATCCATCTATCCACATTCACCTTATCAGTTATCTCAGAATCCACAAAAATCAGAGGAGCAAGTCATCCTCAATGCAAGAGGCTGTAAAAGACAGTCTATTGTATTAATCTGACATTTAAAACTGCTACTCTGAGCAGATAGCTTCCTCAAGGTGAAAGTCAAAGTAAATTTATTATCAAGGTGTGTATAAATATGAAAATCTCACCATATACAACCATGAGATAAGTTTTCTTGCAGGCATTCACAGTAAATCCAAGAAACATGGCAGATTCAATGAAACACAGCACCCGACAGGACGGACAAACAACTAATGTGCTAAAGACAACACACTGTGCAAATACAAAAGAAAAAGTAATAATAATAAATAAATATGCAATAAATATTCAGAACATGAGATGAAAAGCCCTTGAAAGTGAGTCCATAGATTGTGAGAACAGTTCAGTGATGAGGCTAGTGGAGAATCCCCTCTGGTTCAAGAGCCTGATGGTTGAGGGTTAATAGGGATTATATGAGTGCAAAAGACTTATTGGTTGTGAGTGGTAAACTTGGCATGGTGAAATTAGAAAGGCAGTACAGTTCTTTAAAATACATTTATCTTCAGTTGGAAAGGAGGGGGATAAAAAATATTCATTCTTTGTAAAATGGACATTGGTAGCACAGCAAGGATTTAAATGTTGCCCCTAAAGCTTAGGAGGATGATGGTGCCTAACGGCAACTCCTTTGCTTGCATCTTCAGAAACAGCTCTATTTCTATCTTTGATGTCTCCTTTTCTCCCCACTTTCAAGGTTCTTTTGAAGACCCCGACCAGGAGATACACACTGACTTCGGTTCTTTGCAGAAATGCGACCCGCTCAGGGCCTCACAACCAGCCACTTTTCGATATGCCAAGGACATGACCTGGAAGACCAGCATGCCTTCAGGGTGCCGGATTTTCGTGGCTCTGGAGACGGCTGATTCAAGGCCCATGTTGCCACCTGATGTGTCATGGAAGTACACGGAATATTGAAAGCAGCGAGCTGGCAGCTGGTAGCTGTGCCCCGGAGACTCTAGTTCTTTAGGAACAGAGCTCAGAAAAAGCAACGCAACAGACTTTTAACACCATAAATCAGTGAGTTGTTTTGTTCTGTCACCCCTCTTGCTGTGAAACGGGGACACCTCTTGTTCCCTTATTAGGGAGAGAGACAGTGCCTGTAGTATGTTGAATTACTAGATGAATGAGTAGTTTATGAGGTACTGCAAGTCTGTGTCTTTACTGATGCTTTGCTGCACGCTTGAGTGCACGGTGAGGGGTGCTGATGCTTTTTTTGCTGGTGGGTGGGTCATTGCTTTGCTGCTCCTTATGTGTGGGGGGGGGAAGAGGCTTTGGATTCTTACATTTAACTGTCACTCATTCTTTGGGGCACTCCTATTTTCATGGATGTTTGCAAAGAAAAATAATTTCAAGATGTATTTTATATACATTTCTCTGACATTCAATGATCAGTCACATGCTTAACCATACTGCTAAGGTCCTCCTACAAACGACATTGAATACACCCACAGCAATAAGGAAATATCAATACGCTTCCAAATCAGAATGATACGCAACATGGAATAAATTCTGGACCAACTTGCACTCCATGTCTTTCCATAACATAAATAATCAACTTCAAGAATTAATATTAAATTAAGTATTTGTACCATCAGCATCTTTCTGCATAATGCTCAACATACACAATTAATTTTCAAATTGACCAGTATCGAGGGAAAAAAACTTTGCATCAATAAGTTGCTGAGCCATTTTTACTATCCTTAAAAATGGCATCCTAGCCAATTCTTTCCCTCATTTTTCAAGTTGATGCACTTCCACATTAATCACCCATTATAATTTGCAACACAAGTTTCATCTTGCAATAAAAGTTTTTACCAAATTACTTAGAAGAATACCAAGCAAATGAATGGAGACTAATGTATCTGGAACAGGAAGTAAAAATTACAAGTGTGTCATTTCGAACCTCAAGTAGCAAATTGTTGCTTGGGGTTCAATTATTTTTAAATTGTTTTCTTCTTTCCTTATTCTGTTCATTTGGCTACATATAAATACAAATTCTGCATGTTTAAAAAAAAGCTCTAAACCCTGCTCAAATGCCTAACTTTGCAACCAAAAAATTTGAAACAATACTAGAGAGTCAGGAGAGAGAAATAAAACATCATCCTGTGACAAAAGAAACCAATTTCTCTGGAATATTTTAAATAAAGAATTTCACATGCAATAAACCTCAGTAATAGCAAGTCAGTATGAGAGATAAATAATAGCTAAAAAATTAAAACTGAAAAAGCATACCAATACTCTAGGATTCTCAAATTTTGGTTATATGCCACAATTAGGATAGTTATGATTACAAATCTGTAATAGGTTACATGTAAGAATAGCTAGTTTATCCAGGGCTAATTCTCCATACAATCAAGGGAACATGAACAAGCAATCTCTAGTGGACTGTGACACAGATTTTGATTTAGACACAGAATACAAAAGGTCATCAGTTTAAACTTTCCGGTAAGTAGTAAGAAGGATGATGTTCTCCTTCTAAGAATATTTCAGAATGTTTCAATAGGCTTGCTTACATGGTTATGTTGTTAACTAACAAAAGGGAAGGACTGATCAGATGAGACAACAGCAGTTGACTCTAGATTTGAAATGTTGACCGTTCCTCAACCCCACACCTCCCCCCCCCCCACCAATGCTGATGACCTGTTGAATACTTACAACACTGTTGCTGTTGTTGTTTCAGAAATCTAATATGCAATACTTTTGGTCCAAATGTTAGAAACTGCAGTGTGAAGACAGATATACATTAAGAGCGAGTGTGCTAGATTAATTTACCATCAGTAATTCTGAAGAAAGAAAACATGGCAAGGCATGAAGGAGAATATAAAGGCTCTAGCTTGCCAAAAATTTTGCAATTTTACTTTTGATTTCCTCAAAGGATATCAGTGATGGAGACTTCCAAAAGCAGACTGAGTATTTGCCAATCAATCTACAAAATAAGGAGTGTACCTCACTTTATGATCTGAGCTGATTATTTAGCATTCACTTCCTTACCATGAGGTTCTCCAATCACAAATACTGAAACTCTTTATAAACAGGAGCAAAATAGCTAGGCTAATTGAGTGGGTTTGCAACAACAACCTTGCACCTACTTGGTCTTACGGACATTAACTGACTGTGGACCTTGGGAAGAAGAAATTGGGAGAACACAATAGTTCTCATTGAGGGATCAGCAATGGAAAGAATAAGCAGATTCAAGTTCCTGGTTGTGAAAATCTCTGATGAAGGTACACCAATGGCTATATTTCATTAGGAGTTTAAGATTTGGTATATTACCAAAGTTCAGCAAATTTCTACAGATGTATTGTGGAGCGTACTCTAACTGGTTGACTCACCATCTGGAATGGAGGCAACAACACACAAGATTGGGAAAAGCTGCAGAGGATTGTAGACTGCCTCAGCCAGCTCTATCATGGGCACTGGCATCCCCACCATCAAGGGCATCTTCAAATAGTGATGCTTCAAGAAAGTGGCTTCCATCATGAAGGATTCTCACCATTAGGACTTGCCCTTTTCTCATTATTACCAATGAGATGGCAAAGGAGCCTGAAGATGCATACTCAATATTTTAAGAACAACTTGTTCCCCTCTGCCATCAGATTTCTGAACAGTTGATGAACCCATGAACATGGCTCTTTATTTTTATATATTCTTATTATAACTTACAGTAATGTATGCATTGCATAGTACTGCTGCCACCAAACAATAAATTTCACCACGTATCAAAGCAATAATAAACCTGGTTCTGAAGTGCAAAATCATAACTCGCTGATACTCACAGTACATAAATGCAAGTCTAACACCAAGCCTCACACTCATGACTAAATGAACAATTTGACAACTAACTTGCCGTTGTACAACAATTTGAAAGGCTATTGTTTATTGACTATAATTCCAAGCAAACTTGTATCTAAACACCTAGAATTGGGACTCAAAACCTCCCTTTGCAACTGGATCCTTGACTACCTGACCAACTAACCATAATCAGTTCAGATAGGCAGCAACACTATTACTACGTATCCTTAACACTGGAGCCGCACAAGGACACATCCTCAGCCCCCTACTCTTCTCCCCATACATTCAAGAGCTGGTGGGCAGATGTAGCTTGCAAATGACGGCAGTTCAGTGGACAATCTCAAATAATGATAAATTGGAGTATAGGAAGGAAATAGAAAGTCTAATTGACATGGTGTCTGACAACAATCTTTCCTTACTGTCAGCAAAAAAAAGTCTGATAGCTTCAAGAAGGGGTTGCTGCACTTGCTCCTGTTCACATCATGGATATTGAGGTTGAGAAAGTAGAAAGTTTCAAGTCCCTAGGAGTGAGCAATATTCTGCCCTGGTATTAGCACATTCCCTTTGACCCTCATTCATGTTTATCAACACAATGTAGAAAGCATCTTATCCAGATGCATTACAGCTTGGTGTATGGCAACTGCTCTGCCCATAACCATAAGAAACTGTAGAGAATTGTAGACAGGTCATTATATCACAAAAACTAGCTTACCCTCCATGGATTTGCTGGCTGGTGGCATAGTGGCATCAGCGCCGGACTTCGGAGCGAAGACTCCTGAGTTCGAATCCAGCCAGCTCCCTTGCACGCTTTCCATCCATGCTGGGTTGAGTGTCGAGCTAGCAACTCGGCCTCATAAAAATAAGAAAGCCTACTAAAAACGCTGTCATGACAGCATCCCAATGACTCCACTCGGAGTTAAGGGCTTTCTTCTTCTCCGTGGATTGTCTACACTTCTTGCAGCCTCAGTAAAGCAGCCAACATTTTTGAAGACCCTACCCACCCAGGACATTCCCTCTTCCCTCAGGCAGAGGACATAAAAGCCTTAAAGCATATATCACCAGGCTCAAGGAAAGCTTCGATCCCACTGTTGAAAGGTCATTGGACAGTCTCCTAATACAATAAGATGGACCTCACAAATGGCCTTGTTATGGCCTTGCACTTTGTCTACCAGCACTGCACTTTTTCCTGCAACTATTTATGACTAGTTTCAGGAATACATTAGTTAACATCAGAGCTGCCACCCTGCTTGGACCATGCTGGGCAACTTGACTGCATTGTTGCATCATTACTTTCACTTCAGCTAAATAAAGTACATATTTATTCTTCTGTCTCAATTCTTTGTAAATGAAATAGAATTCTCCCATTTATAACTACAGTGAAAACTCAAATTCAAGCCACCCAAGGAACTTTTATTGTATCCCTCATTTTTATTATAGACATTCAAAACCTGATGCAACAACTATGAATAATTTGAGATATTAATTAGTTTTCTTTCATTCCCACCAGCCCCCCCCCCTCCCCCCACTTCCCCCAGCATATGTCTAACACTAGAATCCTGACAACAGGATAAGAGTTGTTGAATTTGTACTTTGGAGTTTTCCTGTTCACATTTATCCTTTTCTAACAGAGAAAACCCTGAACTTAGGATATACTATAGAGGCAAACTCTGCAGAATAAGGCAGCTGTAGTAGTAAAGGACACCTGGAAAATCATTGTAAATTGAAAAGGGCAAGATGAGTTTTTAAAAAAAGGGTTACATAGGGCTTGAATTAAGGATTCATTCTTGTGTGCAACAACTACTACAATTTTGTATCTTAGCATGCAAAACTGTAAATCCCCATTATGAGCTGCCTTACTAATGAAAGCTGCCAACTTTGAGGGATTCCTGCAGATTAGATCACATTATGTTCTAACCACATGGCTGACCACATAATGGCAGAGCACATCACATTGTAATTGCCTTATAAAGAATATTTGATTTCATACCAAAATCCATGTGAGAAACTACAAGAGCCAAGTCAATAGGTCTGAACATATTCAAACAGAAACAGAGGACAGGGGTAAACAATTTCCTGCATTTCTTTACACACTCAGTCCCCCATTTCATTAGCTGCACTGCTGTAGTAGCCCTCAAACCCTCATTTGCATCCATCAGCCAGTTTCCAGTCTCAAATTTCCCACTTGCAAAGACCTCACCTTGCACACTCAAACAGGATCATACTCTCATCCCTAACCCCCACACCCCCAGCTCTTGATAACTGTGCATGCATCCCATTCCTCCTCCGATTTCACAGGGGCTGACTCCAATTAGAAATGCATTCACTGTCTAGGCAACTGCAGTAAATGTCAAGAGTCAAAGCTGACATTTAAATTATGAATGTAAATTATTGAATCCAAATATAATGTCAAGTTGATCTGTCACAGTCCTGCAAGCTACATCATCACAATACTGTGCTATACTGTTTGACATTGGCAACTCAAATTCTTTGTTCCCCAGGAATCATTAAATTACAATGATTTTATTTATGCTTTGGTGTTCCACTCACATGGGGTCTCTCACTTGCCACACTCAATACTTTTTTTTATATATAGGCATCCGTTAGTCTCATGAGACTATGGATTTGATCCTTAGAAGGTTTCCAGGGCATAGGCCTGGGCAAGGTTGTATGGAAGACCGGCAGTTGCCCATGCTGTAAGTCTTCCCTCTCCACGCCACTGATGTTGTCCAAGGGAAGGGCATTAGGACCCATACAGCTTGGCACCAGTGTTGCCGCAGAGCAATGTGTGGGTAAGTGCCTTGCTCAAGGACACACACATTGCCTCAGCCAAGGCTCGAACTAGCAACCTTCAAATCAATACTTCAATACTTGTGTACATGATATTTCTCTTAGTTTGTTAACCATGGACCCACTGGTGATCATCTTTAGACTATTATTTATTTGCCTTTTAATAACAAAGTGGTGAACTTGTTTATTGGTACATGGGATCAGATTGTGCAACTGAAGCAAGAAATATGCATATTCCAACTAAAATGGTAGCTCCCACTCCTCCTCAATTGTTCTGTACTGGTTTGTGAGATTTCACAATGGCCAACAGGATCGTTGGTGATTCATCAAGATGGTCTTTAATCAAAATCACTGCTCGGCTCAAATCAGGTTAAACTGATGGCTATTATCATTATTATATATTGAGGATATTTTGATTGTACACCAGAGTTTTAAATTATTGTATCATCATATATCTGACATTAATGAAAGGAACCCCAAAAGATCTGCAATAAATTGGTACTTAAGAATCAGAATAGAGCAGTCATGAAATATTTAACAAAAGGATCATTCACTAGCATCTTGACAACGTGGAGTGCTACAAGAATCAATACTGGGGCTGTTCATAATTATATTACTTAGAGATTATTTTTAATTCCACAGTCTAAATTTGTGGATGACATCCACTTTTTGGGAGGGAAGTCAGTGGGATGGAGGAAATCAAAAGCAATAAGGATCAAATCAAATTCCAAACAGAAATAACCTCAGAATCATATGCTTAATAAGTGAATTAAGACAAGCACATGAATTCACTATATTAATTGGAAAATGTAAAAAGGATCTCAAAATGCTTTGAGTCATAGAACACTACAGCACAGAAACAGGCCTTTCGGCCCATCCAGCCCCTGGCAAATTTATGCTGTCTAGTCCCGTCAACCTGCACCCAGACTACAGTCCTCCACACCTCTTCCATCCATGTACCTATCCAAAATATCTCCTGAATATCAAAATCAAACCAGTATCCACCACTTTCACTGGAAGCCCATTCCACACTCTCATCATCCTGAGTGAAGTTCCCTGTCATGTTCTCCTTAAACATTTCACCTTTCACCCTTTGACCTCTAGTTCTAGTCACATCCAGCCTCAGTGGAAAAAGCCTATTTTCAATTATCTATCTATACCCCTCAAAATTTTGTATACCTCTATCAAATCTCTCTACATTCTCCTGCACTGCAGGGAATGAAGTCCTAACCTGTTCGATCTTTCCCTATAACTCAGGTCCTCAAGTCCCAGCAATATCTTTGTAAATTATATTTACACTCTTTCAATGTTATTGATACCTTTCCTGTAGGTAGGTGACCAAAACTGCACACAATATAACAAATTATGCCTCACCAACACCTTACACAACTTCATCATAACATCCAACTCATCTACTCAATACTTTGATTCATGAAGGCCAATGTGCTTAAAACTCTTTATGAAGTTATCTACCCATGACACCACTTCGAAGGAATTAAGAATTTGTATTCCCAGATCCCCTGTTCTACTGTACTACCACACTAACATACAAATGCAAAAGAAAATACAAAATGTGCCAATGGGAGAGAAATTTTTAAAAAAACATTTGCGTTTATTTCCAGGGTGGAAATTAAAAACATACAAAATAGAGTGCTTCTCAACACATTAGCAATATTTAAAAGTAGGATAGGACAGTTTTAGAGGGCTACTAGACAACAGGGTGACCCGTTGGGGCATCCTTTGAGAGAAGAGTAGTGCAGTCTGATATGAGCAGAATGAACATTAAATTCTGCTAAATGCTATTGGTATCGCTTTGCTTTGGAAACTGAAGTAGAAAGCCTCTGTTTATTAAAGAAGAACGACGCATAGCAAAGGAAATATAGTTGCTTCCTCACTTAACGAAGGACACTTTTGATGGCATCACTTCTGGTGTATCTGCCACCCTTGTGCCCCTTGTTGTCATTCTGGAGACGTGCAGCCCTTTCATCCCCAGTCTCTTCAGCTCTTCTGCTGTTTGTTGTTTATCTCTGATCCTGGAGACATGCAAGCCTCTGTCTCTTCTTCTCTCATCTTTTTTGTCCTGACTCTTTGATCCTGGAGTCGTGCAGCCCTGGCCCCATCCGATTCTTGTTCTTTCTCTCTCCTTGCCGCTTCCCAATGACGTTTGGCATCATCCCTTGACCATAACGTCCCCCTTCCCTTTCCACATGGCATAATTAGGCTGACCATTTTTTTTTTACCCTAATGCTGGATAGAAGATACGAAGCACTAACACCAAAGCATGTTGATTAGTCTTGATGATGTGGTTGGCACTCTCCTAAATGGACGTGATATAGTCCCCGCTGTCTTTTGACTGTAGCAAAGGGTTTTATGGGTGTCTGGAAGTACATCATTACAATAAGATTTAATTATCTCTTATTGATGGATGGCTGTTAGATCTGTCCCAATCCTGCACATGCTGATAGTGATTAGCAGAATGTAACCCCTCGAAATCCCTCCCCCTCCCTTCCCCCATCCCAGCATCCCTCCCCCTCCCCTCCCCCATCCAGTTTCACTCTGCCCCCTCCCCCAGCTGCCTATCACCTCCCTCATGGTTCTGCCTCCTTCTACTACCCATTGTGCTTTCCCCTATTCCTTCTTCACCTTTCCTGCCTATCCCCTCCCTGCTTCCCCTCCCTCACCCCATTTATCTTTCCCCTTACTGGTTTTTCACCTGATACCTACCAGCCTTCTCCTTCCCACCCTCCCCCCCCCACCTTATTTATAGGGCCCCTGCCCCCCTCTTCAGTCCTGACGAAAGGTTCCGGTCCGAAACGTTGACTGTTCTTTTCCACGGGTGCTGCCTGACCTGCTGAGTTCCTCCAGCATGTTGTGAGTGTTGCTTTGACCACAGCATCTGCAGAGTATTTTGTGCCCTCGAAATAGAGCTGCCCTGCCCTTTTGCTCCGGTAGGTGTCGGTGCTGAGGCTGGCCGTGCGCATGCGTTGGGCTGTCGTGTCCCGATTTCCACGATGGCCGATCGGATCTCGGGTGAAAGCCAGCTTGTTGATTTTTGGCGAATGAGTAATTTTATACAAATATATAACCCTGAACTTTGCCTGCATTCTGTAAGTTAGAGCATTTTAATTCAATGTAGCCAAAAAAATGCCGCTGTAATGCGGCGTTTGCGCTGACTGGAGGTCACAAACAGACAGAGCATGAGAGTTTTAGTAGTATATAGATGGGCCAAACGCAGGCAGACGGGACAAGCTCACTTGGCAACACTGTCAGCATGGGCTGAAGGGTTTGCTTCCACGTTGCATGACTATAATAATGACAATGGAAATGTAGAAAACTAAAATAAAGTCAATATTCTGTATTAAAATTTAATTAAAAACACACTTTAAGTACCATGAACAATTCTGTTTGCATATTACAGAAAAGAGATTGAGGCACTAGACTGGACATCTGAATCACAAACAAGAGAAAATCTGCTGATGCTGGAAATCTAAGCAACTGTTTGTCTGTCTAGGTACCACATCCAATGCAGACTTTGGTGACCATGGTTTTCCATGTAAATCTATCCTTCGTTTTTTGGATAACTTCCATTTCCTCGATGTGTAGCCACCTGGCTATGCTTTTGATGTACATACACCGAGGTCTTCCTCTAGGTTTACTCCCCCCAATCTTTCCAGAGAGTATGAGTTTTTCTAGTTCATCTTTCCGCATGATGTGTCTTAGGAATATAAGTTGTCTTTCTCTTATTGTTGGTATGAGTGATCGAACTGCCATCAGAGCAACGCACACACAAAATGCTGGAGGAACTCAGCAGGCCAGGCAGCATCTATGGAAAAGAGCACAGATGACGTTTTGGGCCAAAATCCTTTGGTAAGATGGGAATACAAGGCTTCGTCCATCAAGAAAAAAAACAAATAGGATTGTTATGAGAAGAAAATAGAGCTGATCCATTTGATATCTTTAAATTCATGAGAAAAAAAAACAGAAGTGACAAATTGTTCATGATTGGCAAGAACAAAAGATGTGCACCAAAACTAGAGAATTCAGTAAGTAGCAAGAGTATAGGAGTAGCCAAGGTCAATCATGTAAATTAGAGATATAGTTCTGAAAACAAAACTAGTTACAAATGAGAGAAATGTTACCCTGAAAGACAGATGGGAAGTTTCAGAGAAATCTAGACAGTAGTATGCACTGAATGGGCCAAATAGCCTGTACCTCTAATATGTAGTCTATGTAACCTTACTCAGCCAATAGGTTTGCTAAAATTAAACCTTCAGTCAGTAAGCATGATAACTCAGCAGAAACACTTCTTTACAACCTGCATCAGCTGCAAAAACATCAATTTTATTACTATTTGTAATTCTAACAATAACTACCAATTCACTTCAGTTACGTTGTTTTAGGCGTGACAGAACGGGAAGGATTAAAGGAAGAGGGGTGGCATTACAACTCAGAGAAAATGTCACTGCAGTGCTCAGTCAGAAAAACTGGAGAACTTGTTTTGTAAGGGTTTATGGGTGGAACTGATGAATAAGAAAGATATAACCATGTTAATGGGGCTATATTACAGACCATTCAACAGTCCGCAGGCTTTAGAGGAACAATCTGTAGATATCGTAGACTGTTGCAAGAAACACAAGTTTGTTATAGTACATGATCTTAACTTTTCACATATTGATTGGGAATCCCATACCGTAAAACAGAGGTCCCCAACACTTTTTGCACCACGGACCAGTTTAATATTGACAATATTCTTGCGGACCGGCCGAGTGTTGTTCAATTAGCGTTAAACTCACCTCAACATATCTTTTACAGTTAGGGCTACTAACTTTCTCTCTCCCAAATAAGGGACAAAAGTAGCAGTCAAATAGGAGACACTTGCTTTTACCCCAAGAAAGACTACCATGACCAGGAAGCCCTGCGCGGGCACCTGTATGCGCACGCGCATACGTGCCAATTTTTTTTCCACAAATCGGTTTTGGCTTAATCTTCCCGACTACACTGTACATACATTATTTCTACTTTATATAGGCTGTGTATTTATCATATCATTTCTGCTTTTACGATATGTTAGTGTTATTTTAGGTTTTGTGTTATTTGATATGATTTGGTAGGTTATTTTTTGGGTCTGGGAACACTCAAAAATTTTTCCCATATAAATGGTAACTGCTTCTTCGCTTTATGCCACTTCGGCACGAAAGGTTTCAAAGGAACGCTCAACCTTAGCGGGGGAAATACGGGACAAGGGCGGTCTCATATGGGACAAACCGATTTAGCCCAATATACGGGATGCCCTGGCAAATACGGGACAGTTTGCAACCTTATGTTCAAGTTCAACAGTGCGTGACAGGGAATGAGGAAAGGTGCAGCTGACTCATATTGTTTCCTCGCGGCCCGGTTGCACATGCTTTGTGGCCCGGTGGTTGGGGACCGCTGCTGTAAAAGGACCAGATGGGATTTTGTCAAATGTGTTCAGGAAAGTTTCCTTAATCAGTACATAGAAGTCCCAATGACAGAGTGTGCGATACTTGATCTGCTCTTATGAAATGAGACCAGGGCAGGTGACAAGTTTGTGTAGGGGAACACTTTGCACCTCGTGATCATAATGCCACTGGTTTCAAAGTAAATATTAAAAAAAGATAGGTCTGGTCCACGGGTTCAGGTTCTAAATTGGAGAAAGGCCAATTTTGATGGAATCAGAAAGGATCTGGTAAATGTGGATAGGGACAGGCTGCTTTCTAGCAAAGGTGTACTTGGTAAGTGGGAGGCCATCAACTGTGAAATTCTGTGAGTAGAAAGCTTGTATGTGCTTATCAGAATAAAAGGTAAAGATAACAGGTTTAAGGTTTAAGTTTTTCAAGAGATTCTGAGGCCCTGATTAAGAAACGAAAGGACATGCATAGCAGGTAGGAACAAATGAGTATAAGAAATCAGGAGGGCTAAAAGAAGGCATGTGATTGCCCTCACAGACGAGGTGAAGAAGAATCCTAAGCGATACAACATGTTAAGAGCAAAGGGATTGCAAGGGACAAAACTGGTCCTCTGGAAGATCAGCATGGTTATCTATGATGGAGCCAAAAAGATGGAGAAGATACTAAATGGATTTTTTTGCATCTGTATTTACTCAGGAGATGGACACAGAGTCTTGAGGCAAATCAGGGTGAATAAATCCCCGAGGCCTGACAAGATATTCCTTGGACCCTGTGGGAGGCAAGTGCAGAATTCGCAGGGGCTCTAGCAGAAATATTTGAATCATCCTTAGCAACAGGTGAAGTACTGGAGGATTGAAGGATAGCTAATGGTGTTCTGTTGTTCAAGGAAAGCTTTAAAAATAAACCAGTAAACTATAGGTCCATGAGCCTGACACTGGTGGAAAATTTATTGGAAAGTATTCTAAGGGAACAGATATACAAGTATTTGGATAGACATGGACTGACTAACAAGTCAGCATGACATTGGTTGGACACAACCTACCACTCACAGTCTTAAGACAGTTTTTCGAGGAAATTACCAAAAAGTTGATGAAGGCAAGGCGGTGGATGTTGTCTACATGGACTTTAGGGAGGCATCTGACAAGGTCCCGCATAGGAAGTTGGTCAAGAAGGTTCACTCGCTTGGTATTCAAGATGAAATAGCAAATTGGATTAGACATTGTTTTTTCCTACAAAGCCAAAGTGTGGTAGTAGATAGTCTCTGACTTGAGACCTGTGACTAGTAGTGTGCAGCAGGGATTGGTGCTGGGTCCATTGTTGTTTGTCATCTATTTCAATGATCTGGATGATAATGCAGTTAACTAGGTCAGCAAATTTGCAGATGATACCAAGATTGAAGGCGCCATGGACAGTGAGGAAGACTATCAGAGTTTGCAGTGGAATCTGGACCAGTTGGAAAAATGGGCTGAAAATGGCAGATGGAATTAAATGCAGACAAGTGCAAAGAGTTACACTTCAGTAGGACCAACCAAGACAGGTCTTACACAGTGAATGGTAGGGCACTGAAGAGTGCCACAGAACAAAGGGATCTGGGAACATAATTCATTGAAAGCGGCAGCACAGGTAGACAGGTTTGTAAAGAAAGCTTTTGGCACATTGGCCTTCATAAAGCAAAGTACCGCTAATGCCCCACCACCCCCTCATACCCCATCCGTTATTTAGATATACACATTCTTTCTCTCTCTCTCTCCTTTTTCTCCCTCTGTCCCTCTCACTATACTCCTTGCCCATCCTCTGGGTTTTTCCCCCCCTCCCCCTTTTCTTTCTCCCTGGGCCTCCTGTCCCATGATCCTCTCATATCCCTTTTGCCAATCAACTGTCCAGCTCTTGGCTCCATCCCTCCCCCTCCTGTCTTCTCCTATCATTTTGGATCTCCCCATCCCCCTCTCAAATCTCTTACTAGCTCTTCTTTCAGTTAGTCCTGACGAAGGGTCTCGGCCCGAAACGTCGACTGTACCTCTTCCTAGAGATGCTGCCTGGCCTGCTGCGTTCACCAGCAACTTTGATGTGTGTTGCTTGGAGTATTGTGTGCAGCTTTGGTCAGCTACATACAGGAAATATAAATAAAATTGAAAGACTACAGAGAAAATTTACAAGGCCATTGCCAGGTCTGGAGGACCTGAGTTATAAGGATTGGAACACAGAAGTTTAAGGGGAGATTTGATAGGAAGTATACAAAATTTTAAGGGGTGCAGTTAGGGTAAACACAAGCAGGCTTTTTCCAGAGGTCATGGGTTAAGAGTAAAAAGGGAAAAAAGTTTAAGGGGAACATGAGGGGAAACTTCTTCACTCAAAGAGTCATGACAGTGTAGAACAAGCTGCCAGTGCAAGCAATTTCAATGTTTAAGAGAAGTTTAGATAGGTACATGGATGCTAGGGGTATGGATGGCTTTGGACCAGGTGCAGGTCAATGGGAGTAGGCAGTCTAAATGATTTGGCATGGACTAGATGGGCCAAAGGGCATGTTTCTGTACTGTACTTTTCGATAACTCCATGGCCTCACAAACGCTTTTAAAAGCCTTTTAATTTTAAAAGCATTTTTGGCTCTTCTAATGTAATTTTGTATAGTAGCAGCTTAATTAGTTTAATTTGTTTCCAAATTAAGCACAGAAGAATTACTATGAATTTCTGCAAGAAATATTTAAGGTGGTTGTTGTCTATCGGCAGTCTAAATAAGCAAAGAAAATTTTGTCAGCTTGCGAACTGCATTCAAGCACAGCTGACATTTGCGCTATTTCTCATACCTTCAGTTAACAGTGCAAGGTAGCACCAATTCCATCCATCCAGAGGTCAATTTGCATTATGTAAATAACATTTTCACGGTAAATCTTTACTTTTTCGAAAAGCAATCCGACTTAGTATCATTATATTTCAGATACCATGCACAATTTTGTTAAATCATAATTGCCAAAATTAACACTCTGTCGACAAAACATATACAAATGAAAATAATTTATTGTAAATCCCAAGTACTGCTAATAAATTCATGATACCCAGCTTCTACTGTACCACAGTAATTCAGGATTCTTTTTAAGCCAAACATTCATCCTGTATTTTTTAAAAAGTAGATGTTGTTTAAAGTAATGAAAAAATCAACCAAACCTTTTGTAACCCATAGTCACTGCCACAAGACATCACATTGATAATTAGTTATGGATGCTGATGTTTCAACCAGTCAAGAAAACTGGTGAAACCTATACCTTGACTTGTTTTCACACATTTAGTTGCACCAGAAAGCTTAAAAGAAAGATATGCCATGATCCAGTGGATGCTGTTTAATGGAGTTGCACTTCTTAAAGTTCAAGACCACTTCTCTAGATATTGAGTTAAAATTGGCCAAGGTCACCTCAATAGAAATTCAATTTTTACTTTGAATTCCAAATTGGTTCTTCCTCCTTGCCAGATTTTTTCCCTCTAAATCTTTTGTCTTGAACATCATCCTAACAAACCTGTCATATCTTTCAGGAATTAAAGCCTAGAATTGTCAGGAGCAATATACAAAGATCTAGTAACCACTGGATAACCAATTTTCCCAAACCAGTTAGATCACTGGTATACAGCACCAATGACATTTTCAAATTGGTTAAACAACCATTTATACTGAATGGTTTCCAGATAATTCCACAAAGATCACTGATTTTAATTAATGTACCTTTAAATTTTCAAAACACAATTGGAACATATAAAGGGAGAATCTAAAATATTAAATATTTTAAAAGTACAAATTTATATATTGACACAGACAAGAATTATAACGTATACAGAAAAATCTTATGGGCTAAAAACCTTTCTGAAAAGAACCATGTTATAAAGTGCCACTAAAACTCAACTGCACTTCAACTGAAGTACAAATATTTCCAAAATATTTTGTCGTGAAGATAATATGCAACTAGCTTAAGTGTTCATCAATTCTCCAAAGATTTTACTCACTAGAACAACATGTACTGAGGTCAATTCAAAAATTACTTGCAGCAACTTCTGGATTTCCTGCATTAAAATATACTCAAGAGATCACTGTCAAATTTCATTATCAAACAAGCACAAATTCCGACAGTTACAACTGCCAACTCATGGCTAATGACCACTTTCTCTGCCTTTTTTTCAGCTTCCTGGTATAATGTTTTGTCTAGCATTCTGTAAATGGCACCTGAAGAGTATCTAGAAATTCTATCTTAATATGAAGAGCGCTGTCTCACTACCAACCTTTCTACGATTACTATAACTATTAGTTCCCACCCAGTTTTTATTGTTCTGAATTTTACTAAATAGCTCTAACATTCAAGTTCTTGCAAGTTACAGATCAAGTGCAATTTATATTTTGGTAATTGACAAAAAAACAATTCTGCATCAACTTTATATCCTGATTTTATTTTACTAAGAAGATCTGGAAGCTGAACGAGATGACTCCTGACTCTTTACGAGAAGCTAGCATTTATCAAGATCTCAAATGAACAATCTACAGATGAATAAATTCAATATTTCTGAAGCAGGTGCAACTGTACCATAATTGCTTAATCTTTGAATGGCATTTGATCAATCTAAAAACCTGCTGGCTCCATGTCAGAATAAGTAAAAGTTCTCATTAACCCATTGAGACTTATAGGTTGCTGGTAGCTTATTACAATCACATACAGGTGTTCCCCGCTTTCTGAACTTTCGCTCTACAACATTTCACTTTTATGAAAGACCTACATTAGTACCTGTTTTCGCTAACCAAAAGAGTATTTTCGCTTTTATGAAAAAAGACACCCGCTTTAAACTTGTGTTTACCACAGGAAAGACTACCATGAGCATGAAGCCTTGTGTGGGTAGGTGTGCGCGCATGCGTGTACGTGCTGATTTTTTTTTCTACAAGTCGGTTTTGGCTCAATCTTCCTGATTCTGGTAAGTGAAACTACACTACTTTATATAGGCTGTGTGATTTATCATATCACTCCTGCTTTTACTATATGTTAGTGTCATTTTAGGTTTTGTGTGCTATGTGGTAGGTTTTTTGTGCTATGTGGTAGGTTTTTTTTGGGGTCTGGGAACACTCAAAGATTTTTCCCATATAAATTAATGGTAATTGCTTCTTCGCTTTACGCCATTTCAGCTTACGAATGGTTTCATAGGAACGCTCTACCTTTGGATAGCAGGGGAAAACTGTATAATAAAATGGATCTAGTCAAAATTCCATATATTGCAAAAGAAATTAGTTAAGATTAAGTTTACTTACATTTCAGTATTAGAAATTAACATGAAAATTATTTGTGCAGGTATCTGAGGAAAATCCATTAACAATTTGCTTAGTTTACCTATTTATTTTCTAAGTTTTCATTAAATAGTGTGCTACAAGGGCTAGGGCAAGTGCTATTTGCTATTATGCTTCCACTTCACCTTGAATAGAAATAATTAAGAGTTAGGGTACATTGATTTTATTTAGAAGTCAAATAGGAAGCTGCAGAATTTGCAAAAGCAATGCTCATCAGTCCAAGTCAGCTAATCTGATAGGAAAAGTACTTTAATGTGTCAAGGGGACTATAGCTTCTTGCTCAGTGATATGATCCTTGGATCAGTAATACAGGCACTAATGTTAGCAAATAGATACACTCAGACTCAAAACCCTAACAACTCAAGTAATGAGCATAATGTATAACTCCCATCCACCTCAGAAAAATGGGTTGTGCTGAGGTTTGAAATAATCAACCTATAACCAAAGGTCAACACACACAAAAAAAAAATCAACTGTCGTGCTGCACACAGTGAATCACTAAAGTTAAAAATCAGAGGTGAGAACAATCATAACACAAACTTAAAACCTGTTAAAAGCATACATTTTGAATCTAACTAAATGATGTAAAATTATATTGAAAATAAGTAAAACTGGTTTCATTAATGGTATCCAAGACACTACAAGTTTGCTTAAAAACTATCCTGTTGTAATGTCTTGAAGAATGGAAATCTTCCACGTGTCTGTCTGACTTCTACCAAACACCAAAAATCACAACGATGTGATTAACTCCTAAACTCAAAGAAATAGCCTAGAAAGCCAGTTATATCAAAACCACTATGTTTAAACAGAATAAAGCAAACAAATCACTTTGCATTGACCTAGTTACCAATTCTGGACATGAGAAAGCTCCTGCAGCTTTAGGAACATTGTAAAGACTTCTTCAGGAGTACAAGGATTAAGTGCCCAAAGATTAGTGAGACAACAGCTTTTAACGGTAAAATGCACAAAATCATCCCTTACAGACTATTTTTCCAGAAATTCTTCCATTGTAATCTCTTGGGTCAAATCAGATGTGATTTCTCTGGCTTTTCTCTGCTCTGGATAATCTGGGCAACAGGAACTTGTTAGTCAGATTGCTGTTCATTGACTACACCTTCGTGCTCAACACAATCATCCCATCCAAACTCATCAAGCTTCTAGTCCGTTATACATCCCTCTGCAACTAGGCACTCAACTTTCTCAAAAATACAGCTCAACCAATGAGGATTGGTAACAACATTCCTCCTTGCTAGTTATCAATACAGGTGAACCTCATCTGTGTGCTTAGTTCGAAGGTTCATTTATTATCAAAGTATACATATCTAAAATTCTTCTCCAGATAGCCACAAAATTGAGAAAGAACAGCAGCACAATCATCAACTCCCAAAAAATCCCTCCTCCCCATGTCAAAAAATGAACAAAAATGGAGCAGGCACATTGACCCCAAATCCCTCTCCCCTAAAAAAAACAACAAAGATTGGGCAAAAAACTTCACAAAGACAAAACTTCAAAATGTTCCAATTGTGCTTTAGGAAAAAAAAGGCTATGGTCCAAGTCCATATCCAAAACACAGAAACTCTGGGTAACATTCTGCAGGCACACAGGCAGACCTTTCACTCTCCAAGGCAGAGCGATCCCACCAGCGATCAAAAGGCAGTCTCTCCTCTCCAGCAGCAGAGCGATTCCACCAGCAATCAAAAGGCAGTCTCCCCTCTCCAGCAGCAGAGCGATCCCACCAGCGATCAAAAGGCAGTCTCCCCTCTCCAGCAGCAGAGCGATCCCACCAGCAATCAAAAGGCAGTCTCCCCTCTCCAGCAGCAGAGTGATCCCACCAGCAATCAAAAGGCAGTCTCCCCTCTCTAGCAGCAGAGCGATCCCACCAGCAATCAAAAGACAGTCTTCCCTCTCCAGCAGCAGAGCGATCCCACCAGCGATCAAAAGGCAGTCTCCCCTCTCCAGCAGCAGAGCAATCCCACCAGCGATCAAAAGGCAGTCTCCCTTCTCCAGCAGCAGAGCGATCCCACCAGCGATCAAAAGGCAAGCAGCTGGTGTTCACCTTCTGCATTCGCCTCAATGTTTCAATATCCCTTGTCACTTTAATCGGCAAACAATGGAAGCTTTAATCAGCGAAATATAGTCGAACATCAGCCTTCTTGCCACGAGGTTCGCAAATGTTGCCTCTGCCTGCCGGAACCTCTCAGAGACTGCAGAGCACTGGAACACCCGAACGATCTCCAAACTGCAAATCACAAGCTCCAATAGTTCCAGAGTCATATTCGAGATGAGAAACAAATATAAAAGACATAAAAGTAGTGAACTATATTGTTCCATGATCTATCCCCGCCCTGTCCGTGCCTTGTGTAGCTGGATCCTGAACTTCCAGTCAGATCGCCGGCAGGTGGTAAGACTGGGCTCCCTCACCTCCATCCCTCTGACTCAGTACACAGCCCTGAGGGGCTCCTGTGTTCAAAGTCCCCTCCTTTACTCCCTGTATACCCATGACTGTGTTGCCATCCACAGCTGTAATCTGCTAACTAAATTTGCCGACAACACTACATTGATTGGTCTTATTTCAAACAAAAATGAGGTGGCCTAGAGGGAAGACCAGCACAACAGCACCTCTTTCACCTCAGACGGTTGAGCAAGTTTGGTATGGCCCCCCAAATCCTAAGAACTTTCCACAGGGGCACAATTGAGAGCATCCTGACTGGCTGTATCACTGCCTGGTATGGGAACTGTACCTCCCTTAATCACAGGACTCTGCAGAGAGTGGTTCAGACAGCCCAGTGCATCTGTAGTTGTGAACTTCCCATGATTCAGGACATTTACAAAGACAGTGTGAAAAAAGGGCCCGAAGGATCACTGGGGACCTGAGTCACCCCAGCCACAAACTATTCCAGCTGCTACCATCCGGAAAAAAGAACCACAGCATAAAAGTCAGGACCAACAGGCTCCAGGACAGCTTCTTCCACCAGGCCATCAGACTGATTAACTCACGCTGATCTGAGTGTATTCCTATGTTACATTGACTGGTCTATTTATTATAAATTACTATGACTGCATATTTAGACAGAGACGTAACAAAGATTTTTACTCCTTATGTATGTGAAGGATGTAAGAAATAAAGTCAATTCAATTCAATTCCAGAGATGTTGATCGAAGGAGCAAAGGATACGTGGGCACCATCTTGACCAGAAGTCAATCTTTCCTTCCCTGCTCTACTCTCTAAACACACATGACTATGTGGCTAGGAACAGCTCTGATATCATCTTCAATTCTGCTGACGTCACTATTATACAGTGGTACCAGAAAGTTTGTAAACCCTGTAGAATTTTCTCTGTTTCTGCACAAATATGACCTAAAATGTGATCAGATCTTTACACGTCTTAAAACTAGATAAAGAGAATGCAATTAAATAAATAACACAAAAAAAACATTATACTTGTTCATTTATTTATTGAGAAAAATGATGCAACATTACATGTACTTGTTGGAAATAGTATGTAAACCTTTGGGTAATGCCTTCTACAAGAGCTTTTTGGAGTCAGGTAGTCCTATCAATGAAATAAGATGGGAGGTGTGGGTTGCAGACATGCCCTGTCCGTATGAAAAAAAGACACCATGTCAGGTTAGTGAGAGAACCTGCTCTTCAAGAAAGATCTGCTGATGTGCACCATGCCTTGTCCAGAACAGCTTTCAGAGCACCTTAGAAGAATTGTAGAGATGCATGAAGCTGGAAAAGGCTACAAAAGCATTTCTAAAGACCCGAGTGTTCATCAGTCCACAGTAAGGGAAATGGAGGCAACTCAATACTGCTGCTACTCTCCCTGGTGCAAAGATCACAACAACAGCACAACATGCAATGTTAAAGGAGATTAAAAAAAACCCAAGGGTAACAGCAAAAGACGTGTAGAAATCTCTAGAACTTGCTAAAGTCTCTGTTCATGTGCCCACTACAAGAAAACACCGAACAAGAATGGTGTTCATGGGAGGACACCACGGAGGAAACCACTGCTCTCCAAAAAACATTGCTGCATGTCTCACATTTGCAAAACACCACCTGGATGTTCTACAACAATGTTCTGCGGACAGATGAAACAAAAGTTGAACTTTTTGGCAGAAATGCACATTGCTATATGTGGAGGTTAAAGGGTCCTGCACACCAACACCAAAAACTCATCCCAACTGTGAAGCATGGTGGAAGGAGCATTACGGTTTGGGGCTGCTTTGCTGCCACAGGGCCTGGACAGCTTGTAATTGTTGAAGAAACAATGAATTCAAAATTGTATCAAGATATTTTATAGGAGATTATCAGGGTAGCAGTCCATCACAAGAAGCTTAATGGAAGTTGGATAATGCAACAAGTCAATGATTTGAAAGACAATAGTAAATCAACAGAATGGTTTAAAAAGAAAATTCGTGTTTTGGGATAACCACGTCAAAGTCCTGACCTTAATCCTATAGAAATGTTGTGGATGGACCTGAAGCAAGCAGTTCATGCAAGGGAGCCCACCAACATCCCAGAGCTGAAGCAATTTTGTAAGGAGGAAAGGCCCAAAATATTCCTCCTAGATGACTTGCAGGACAGTTAACCAGAAACTTTTGGTTGGAGTTATTGCTGAATGGTGCGGTGGGGGGGGGGGGGGGGGTCATACCAATTCACACCAATTACTAAAAGCAAAATTTCACATATTTTCCCCAAACAAATACATGCAATATTGGATCATTTTTCTCAATAAAAAAACAAACGTATATAATGTTTAGTGTGTTATTTATTTAACTGAGTTCTTTTTATCTAGTTTTAGAACTTGCATGAAGAACTGATCACATTTTAGGTCATATTTATGAAGAAACAGAGAAAATTCTACAGGGTTTACAAACTTTCTAGCACCACTGTATCTAGCAATGTGTGGTTATGCTTGCTCACAGACAGTTAAACATTGAAAACAATTCTAAAAAGTTATACAAATGAAATGCTTTATCCATTTTTCTTTAAGCAACATATTTTGCCCATTTATTTTGCTGGGACTACTGTCCCAGCAAAAGCTTGAACAAGAGTTTTTCTAGATCAAGAGCTATGAAATCTGCTGATGTGCACTTAGTTGCTAACATATGCTAACAGAGCCAAGTGAAATGCAGCTCAAAATCCTTCCCAATGTATGGCTCAGGGTCCAATTTTGGGACCGCACAGCAAATGCTTTTAAAAATCCAAGGAAATGGATGTTTTAAAAAATAGGTATTCTATACAAATCTCAAATGAGAGTTCAGGTTATCAAGGACACCATTCAGCCAAAGACTGAATTGTTAAGAACATACAAGGAAGAAAAAAAAATAGATGTAATAGATAAAACAAACAACCGTAAAATCAAGTTAAGGCAGCAACAATCTCTTATAAAGATCAATTACAGAGAATTGCATTACAAAATTTTACTCCCCTTTTGTCTAAATTTTAAAAAGATTGTAATTATGATTGATGCAAGCATTTTGCTGCAGCATTAGCTTCATACAAAAACACGGGAAAATATTTTCAAAAAGTTCAACTCTTCTTGTAGTTAAATGATGAATTGGAAGGCTAGAGGTCCATCTTGACTCAGCTAACACAAATTAACCTATTTGACTATAGGTGTTTCTAGGACTCAGTGTTTTACCATCTCTATCATTGACTTGGATAAGAACGTACAAGAAATAATCAGTATGCTTGCAGAAACAAAATCAGGAATCAGGTGATGTTGTTGACCATGAATATGGGTATTAGAATTTACAGAAGGACCTGGGTGAAGGAATGGCAAATGGAGTTTCATTTCAGTGTAAGGTGCTGCATTTTGGGAATACAGTCGTGGGCAGGTCTATCAGAGTGAATAGTAGGGCCCTGGACAGTGTTGTAAATAGAAGGGCCTAAGAGTTCAAGTACAAACAAGAGAAAAATCTGCAGATGGGCCCCTTATCTAAGATGCACTGGCATTGGAATCCAGAGGAGGCTCATGAGAATGACTCCAGGAATGAAAGGGTCAAAGGAGCATTTGATGGCCATGAACCTGTACTTGGAGTTTAGAAGAAAGGAGAGTGGGGAAAGAGGAATCCCATTGAAACCTATCGAATATTGAAAGACCTAGATAGAGGGGATGTGGAAAGGATATTTCCTGCAGCAGGTGAGTGTAGGACAAGAGGGCACAAGCTCGTAATAGAGGGATGTCCATTTAGAACATGAATAAGGAGGAATTTCTAAAGCAAGGTGGTGAATCTGTAGAATTAATTACCACAGACAGCTGTGGAGGCCAAGTTATTGTATATATTCAAACCAGAGGTTGAAAGGGTCTTGATTTGTGAGGGCATCAAAGGTTAAGGGGAAATGTCAGGAGAATTAGATCAGACATAATGGAATGGCAGTGCAACCTCGATGGCCCAAATGGCCTAATTCTCTCCTGTTTATGGTCCTATTAGAGGTGTACAAAATCATGATGGGCAGAGACAAGGTCAATACTTGCCTTTTTCCCCAGGGTCAAGGAAAGATGGATCAGCTGGGCTGAAGGGACAGTTTTCATGCTGTGAAGGCCATTACCTGACATACAGTGGATTCCAGTTAACTGGGACACAACGGGACCAGTACATCTTGGCCAAAGTAAACGACTGCCCCAATTGGCCAAAATGTCACAGGAAAAAGTTATAAATAAAAGACAAACTACCATTTAACTGAGTTACAAATTATGTGTTTAAATGAAAATTTAAAAATTAGAACACTAAGTACTACTACTAAAAATATAAAACTGAAATTAGCTATAGACAGAGGATACCATTTTTTTTGATTGAGTGTAAATGAACAAAATCAGCCACAACGGTATCAATGACTGCACCCTCCAAATCTTCATTTTTAATTGTAACATTCAAGATAATCATTGATACCTTCAAATTCTTCATAGTTTCGTAGTGAAATCATATCATTTTCACTCCCAGCCATTTCTGCCATCTCCAAGCCTGAATACTTGAAACCACAGTGAGCAAAACAGTTCTGAATTGTCTTGGGGCTTATTTCTCGCCAACTATCTGTGTCAAAGATCACTGCTTTTTGAACACAAGTACATAAAACTTAAACACGAGGAATTCTGCAGATGCTGGAAATTCAAGCAACACACATCAAAGTTGCTGGTAAACGCAGAAGGCTAGGCAGCATCTCTAGGAAGAGGTACAGTCAACATTTCGGGCCGAGACCCTTCGGCCCAAAACGTCGACTGTACCTCTTCCTGGAGATGCTGCCTGGTCTGCTGCGTTCACCAGCAACTTTGATGTGTGTTACACACAACTTACCCTATTTAAAAACTGTTCACTCTAAGTATTCTGTAGTGTTTAACAGCCACACAAGTGCACACATCTGACACTAGTTAGAAACTGTTCGGCAACAGTCTCCTGCCCCAATTAAGTGGCATAGTGTCCCAAATAAAGAAAAGGAATCCCAACTATTTTCTCGATTAGTTTTCGTTGTTTAAGAGTTATGCCAAATAATCTTCTGTCCCAATTAACTGATGGTCCAATTAACTGGAATCCATTGTATTTCTTTTTTTTTTAAAAAAAAACAGCAGAGCTGCCCAATTCTGGAAGAGAAATTTGGAACCTCTATAATATCGGTGTTGTGGTCACATAGTATGAGAAAGTGTTATGTTTGACTGATGGGAGAAACAAGCTCAGCAGTCACATCATCATAATGAACTATCTTTTCGCAACTTACTACTTTTGTACTACTAAAAAGTTTATCTTAGTCGTACAAGTACTGCAGCCTAGGCTTCCAAATGAAAGCCTGACTACTACATTCAAATGAAGTTTTGCAGCTGATCTGTCACAGGCAACCTAGTTTAAGTGAATATCATCCAAAAACAAGACTATAAATATAGTATGTTGCTATAAATACAATTCATTTCTACTCTATAGCACAATGAAACTCAAACCAAGGACATTACCCAATGACCTGACATACTTTTAAATAATCAAAAAACTGGATGATCCCCAACTGGTGAAGAGTAGAATGGTTATGTGCAGTGGGATTACACTTATAATGGACAACTTTATTTCAATAAACTACTACTGAAATTTTGGGCTTAAAATTTGACTGCATTCCTAGTTATCTTAACATTTTCATCAAAAACTGCAAATCAATTCACAACTATTTCCACTAATTTTTAAAGATATTATCCATTAATATTTTTATAACTCAATTAAGAGTAGCATTTATTAAAATGTTTCATTTATATTGAAATGCAATTAACCCTATAAACTTAATGCAATCAAATTATTTTAGAACAATTTCTGCACATCTAAAACATAAGATCAACTGTATGAATAGAGAAGTTAGCATTAACCAAGTACTATTCTTTCTAATGCAGTATTCCATTAACGTATCAGGGGATCTGTTCTGTAACCAGCACGTAAGCTTGATCACAAAGAAAGCATGACAACACCTCTACTTTCTCAGGAGTTTGCATGCACTTAACACGTCTTCAAAAATTTTCACAATCTTCTATAGATGCACAGTGGAGAGTATCCTAACTGGCTGCATCACAGCCTGGTATGGAAACACCAAGGCCCAGGAATGGACATTTCTACAGAAAGGGTGGATAGCCTTTCCACCACTGAGTGCATTTACATGGAGTGCTCCCACAAGAAAGCAGCAACCATCATAAAAGACACCCTCCATTCAGATCATGCCCTCTTCTCACGACTACCATCAGGCAGGAGGTAGTACAGAAGCCTTTGGTCCTACTCAACAATATACAAGACTAAACTGTTGGACAACTTCAATCACTCAGAGCTGAGTGCATGACCTGCAAACTTACTCTCCAAGATTCTTTACAACTCATGTTCTCAGTATCATTTTTTTTTAATTTGCAAAATGTCTTTTGCACACTGATTATCAGTCTCTGTTTAGAGTTTTTCATAAAATCTATTGTATTTTTCCCTGTAAGTGCATGCAAGAAAATGAATCTCAAGGTAGAATATGGTAACATACACATACTTTGATAATAAATTTACTTTGAACCTAGTCTAGTCAAGTATTACAGCACTTTGATTACTCTATCAATGCACTATACATCAGCATAGGGCCATGAAAAATTCTATAATGACATGGCTGTTATATCCAATATAGTATTCATTAATATAGTTCTCGAGCCTGTCTGTGGATATATAGAAATCAAATACAAATGTTTAGAGAAGATGCATTAAAGAAATGAATCTCAAAGTTGCTTGAGGTTTGTACATCAATGAGTTTTAAAGTTAAAACTCCAAGGCAATGAGGTTAACTCACTGGAATTATTTTTCATGTGGTACATATTTGCCCAGGAGACGCACACACACTTTCATCCATTACTGTCATTCAACTCCAAATATGAATATACAACATGACTGTGCATGCATCATTGAATGAAATCATCAGCTTTCCCCCATATTTGAGCACAGGAAGTTCAGCTTGTTTTACAGTTAGTCATTCAAGACTCAATATTTGACTTGCATATAAGGCTTCCTTTTTTGTAACAAAGCATATGGATTGGGCACACCAACATAATATGTTGAAGACGTTCTTAAAGAAATCACGACCTATCACTGCCCAACTTTTTAAACTTGCTTTTGTGATGAGCAGCAATTTCCAAATTAAGACCTTGAAAACAATCTAATCTCTTGCAGCTAACTGTGACAAGTTAAAGTACCAGATATTATACCGGTAAACAAAGCACATCAACTGTAACAGTGATTAGTTACTGTAGTCATGATAACTTCCTCCACACGGATGCAGGAAGGGGAAAACAGAATATCTACAACTATGTACAAGTCATTGACAAGGCCAAGGCAGGCCATGAACCAATTTTGTAACAAGCAGTGAAACACTGGCACATATTAGGGTTCCTCAAGGTTGTCATAACCAAGGGTGGCAGTGGGGATAAACTCCCACTACCAATAAATGCTCCCAATGGCTAGCATCACAAATAGCCTCTGACAATCAAGTCCAGCTCATGTCCTTCACGTGTGGCTTAGCTCCTAAACCCAGAGAAACTGTTTCTACTGACAGGAGAAGAGGCAAGGCAGGTTACTGGCACCTTAAAGCCAGTCACTTCAGTCAGGTGGAGCTCATCAGCTGTGGTTGACAGCTCATCTAGAAGGAAAACTGATCTCACACCTCCACTGCCTTGTGGCTATATCCACTCATGGGCAAGGCTTTGGGACTAAACGCCAAGGAAAAAAAATCAGGAGCTGGCTGTCCCAAAGGCAGTCCTACATTGATTTCAATGTTGACTGGCAACCCCTGCAATGCTGCTGATGCCAAACTGTATCGGTCTTTGCCATTCCTTTTGGATTAATCAGCTGTGTGGAGAGTGGAAGCCTGCTACATGGGCAACAGCTGGCTCTCCATACTGCACTGCCCTGACTTGCACATCACAAAGGCAGATGGGACACAACATCCATTGTCAACCGCGACCAACAGAGGGCCTCACATTTTAAAAACAAACTGTTTAATTGTCACATTAAAAACAAACTGCATACTTTCTTTGTACCCCACCCCCCAAATTTAAGTGAAGTGCATCAAACTATTCCAACATGCCCTCTACATACAATGATTTTCAAACTGCATTTCTAAAGCCACATTGTACTTTTCAATGTACAGCTAGTGGGTCTTCGTAGACTCTAGTATCTCTATTATTGTGTAATTACTATGCTTTATTATATTTTAATTGTACATTGCTATATTAGGACATCAGTTGAAAACCAAGTAGATTTTTTTTTAAGATAATCACATGAATGTTTGTACCTCTTGCCACTGGTCCAAAACTCAAAATGAGAAAGGCAATGAAGATGAAATACTTTAGAAAGAAATTTCTTCTTTGTGCCTAATAGTGAGGTAGATGCACCTTCTTAACAATCAGTAACTGAATTACCCAATTAAAGAGCAACAACTGAAACTAACTTCTCTCCGAAATACTGAGCCCTTTAGAATTGTTGTCTCAATCACAAAATCCAAATTCATGGAGTTCTTTTCTCAAAATCAATCAAACAGCAAACTGACAGCCAGGTAATATATGCAATAAATGGGTTAGCTAAATTCAGTTTTTGTTCCACGAAAAGGGAATAAACATATTTAATGATGATTTATGTGTCAACTGTACCTTATAGTATTTATGTGGCTCTTTGGTTAATGGCGGCTGTGAATGTGGATCCGGGGTCATGGATAAAGCCATGATTTTGCATTACAAAGTTTTGGCATTGGAGCTTCAATTAGCACATGCTATTTTCCCCCTAAGGTCACATACCATTATTTAGACTGATACGATTATCGTTTGACTTCAAACCATATGAGTGTTTTCCAAGACAGTCACTGCAGCAGGATTGACATACCATTCATTACCAGCATTACTTTTTAAAGCTGCATACAAAGTCTTGCCGATCTATAAAATTCCTTCAATTAATATGAAGGACAATACCGGAGAAACCCGGTAAATAAATGTCAAAAGTAGTTCTACTACATATTATCGCTAGAAAAGGATATCCGCTGCAATTTTATAAGTTACACGTCTGAATCAAATACTCCTACATCTTATCTGATAGCACTGTTCCAGAAAGAACCCCAACATGGCTATACGTTAACGGGAAGGGGGGGGCGGTTACCCATGTAACTCTTGTTAAACATTTCGAGTTCGCTGCCCGAGGCAAGCTTTACAATTAGGATGTTCGCTCAAAAAAAATCAGAACATTTCTTAATCGCATTATCTGAAAGGGTGTCCAAACTGATACAGAAATGCAAAAATGCATACTATGTGAAGGTGGGAAAGCATGATTACATTTCAAGTTTGTCAGGATGTTTCGAACAACTTTACACCTACATTAAAACTGTTAGGTAATAACTCTAAAATACGACTTCTGCTAAACGCAGTTTTAACATTAAGATTTGATCAATGCAGAGGTCTCTTGGTGCACCAGTTATCACGTTATATCGGATAACTGTCCACCGACCGTCCTTCATGCAAGTCCGTTTTGCTACACGATCGGACTGTCCTTTCGCATTAGTTTTACGAATCAGGTCGTTAGAGGAGAGAAAGGCGAAATGGTGGGGTGGGGAATGCATGAAATGTAACTCATGTGACACACCACACCTGAGAAGCAAACCATGCAATGCCACCCAAAAACGAGAAGGCAGGACAAATCTCAAACTTGGGACGGAGGATATACTCCGGATAGTCCAGGGCAGTCCTGTACTCACATTAGAGTGCGGTACCTGCTGCATCAGAAACGCAAGCAAACCTCTGTTCGCTGCACTGGGGATGAGCACTAATTGATAGATAGAGAGGATCTCCTGTTACACCCTGCGTTAGGAGGGGGCTCAGCCATGCAGTGCGATAAAGGGGATGCAGAGACGGGCCTCCCCTCCCCAGCCTTGGTCGCCCCGCAGTACCTGGTGCAGCGCCGTCAGCCCGTCCACATTGGCGTAGTTGATGTCAGCCCCGCGGTCCAGCAGCCGCTTCACCTCCTCAGTGTCGCCGCTTGAGCAAGCGGCCAAAAATACGGCGCCGTCATCGAACTTCACCCGGGTCTTCTTCTTCTTAAAGACAGGCGGCTCCAGGTCGGTCTCGGAGCCCAGCCAGCGCTTGAGCTGCTCTCCACGCCGATGCTTGGCATTATCCGCCCGCTTCCTATCGTCCGCCATCTTCCCACCACACTCTCTCCCAAAACAGTCCCCTCCCCACTACCACCACCTCTCTAGCTAGCTTTGGACCGGCGCTCCGCCCCTCCTGGCCGTTAACTGGGAAACACGCTTCCATCTACGACCAATAGTATCGTCAGTCTCGCATAAACCGACGTATAATTGGGGAAGAATCCTGCCACTCAAAGACCAGCTCGCCATCAGGTTAGGTTGAATTATTTACATTGGGGAAACGCGAGGTAGGTTCGCCGCCGACCGCAGCGCCACCTCATGAGTGGATGAGGTTGCATCCGCGGCGGCGATCTGCAGGTGTATGTTCTTCGTACTGCATGCAACAGATAACAGTTATCTAGCATCTATCTTATTTGCCAAATAACTTACATCTAATCTTATATATACGTTGTTCACTTTCTAAGTAAAACAATTAATTTAAACAGGCCGTATAACATTTGTTAAGCAATTGGCATCCTATGCTATCATTCACAAAATAGTCGTAGTCATAGTCATACTTTATCGATCCCGGGAGAAATTGGTTTTCGTTACAGTTGCACCATAAGTAATTAAATAGTACTAAAACCACAAATAATTAAATAGTAATATGTAAATTATGCCAGGAAATAAGTCCAGGACCAGCCTATTAGCTCAGGGTGTCTGACCCTCCAAGGGAGGAGTTGTAAAGTTTGATGGCCATAGGCAGGAATGACTTCCCATGACGCTCTGTGCTGCATCTCGGTGGAATGAGTCTCTGGCTGAATGTACCCCTGTGCCCAACCAGTACATTATGTAGTGGATGGGAGACGTTGTCCAAGATGGCATGCAACCTGGACAGCATCCTCTTTTCAGACACCACCGTCAGAGAGTCCATTTCCATCCCCACAACATCACTGGCCTTACGAATGAGTTTGTTGATTCTGTTGGTGTCTGTTACCCTCAGCCTGCTACCCCAGCACACAACAGCAAACATGATCGCACTGGCCACCACAGACTCGTAGAACATCCTCAGCATCGTCCGACAGATGTTAAAGGACCTCACTCTCCTCAGGAAATAGAGACAGCTCTGACCCTTCTTGTAGACAGCCTCAGTGTTCTTTGACCAGTCCAGTTTATTGTCAATTCATATCCCCAGGTATCTGTAATCCTTCACCATGTCCACACTGACCCCCTGGATGAAAACAGGGGTCACCGGTACCTTAGCTCTCCTCAGGTCTACCGCCAGCTCCTTAGTCTTTTTCACATTAAGCTGCAGATAATTCTGCTCACACCATGTGACAAAGTTTCCTACCATAGCCCTGTTCTCAGTCTCATCTTCCTTGCTGATGCATCCAACTATGGCAGAGTCATCAGAAATCTTCTGAAGATGACAAGACTCTGTGCAGTAGTTGAAGTCCGAGGTGTAAATGGTGAAGAGAAAGGAAGACAACACAGTCCCCTGTGGAGCCCCAATGCTGCTGATCACTCTGTCGGACACACAGTGTTGCAAGCACACATACTGTGGTCTGCCAGTCAGGTAATCAAGAATCCATGATACCAGGGAAGCATCCACCTGCATCACTGTCAGCTTCTCCCCCAGCAGAGCAGGGTGGATGGTGTTGAATGCACTGGAGAAGTCAAAAAACATGATGCTCACAGAGCTCGCTGGCTTGCCCAGGTGGGCGTAGACTCGGTTCAGCAGGAAGACGATGGCATCCTCAACTCCTAGTCGGGGCTGGTAGGTGAACTGGAGAGGATCTAAGCGTGGCCTAACCATAGGCCGGAGCAGCTCCAGAACAAGTCTCTCCAGGGTCTCCATGATGTGGGAGGTCAATGCCACCGGTCTGTAGTCATTGAGGCCGCTGGGGCGCGGCGTCTTCGGCACAGGGACAAGACAGGACGTCTTCCACAGCACAGGAACCCTCCGGAGCCTCAGGCTCATGTTGAAGACATGGCGAAGTACTCCACATAGCTGAGGGGCACAGGCTTTGAGCACCCTGGTACTGACACCATCCGGTCCTGCAGCCTTGCTTGGGTTGAGACGTTTCAGCTGTCTTCTCACCTGTATGTATGGCTACCTATGAATAGGGATCCAGGATAAGTATATATATAGTTTTTCAAAGTAATCAATTTGTCTGAAACTTACATTTATTGAAAGACAACAGCCTACAATATTACAAATTGTATGCATGCACTTGCAATTCCTCATTTTTTTAATGTGATTCTGCTCTTGTTCTGAACCTGCATTGGAGTAAATGAAGCCTTCACTTGAAAACGCATTTTAAGTACTTTGATCAAATATAAAATTAGTTTAGATGTAGAAGAAATACTAATATTAAGGTGCTGAAAAGAGAATATTTGTATCCATGAGCATCATCAATATTCAAGATCATTAGCTCTTCAGCAAATTCACTTCCCTTACATTACTTCCTTTGCCACCTCCAACGGGATCCCACCACCAAGCACATCTTTCCCTCCCCCTACCTTTCTGCTTTCCGCAGGGATCACTCCCTACGTGACTCCCTTGTCCATTTGTCACCCCATCCCTTCCCACCGATCTCCCTCCCGGCACTTATCCTTGTAAGCAGAACAAGTGCTACACATGCCCTTACACTTCCTCCCTCACCACCATTCAGGGCCCCGGACAGTCCTTCCAGGTGAGGCGACTCTTCACCTGTGAGTCGGTTGGGCTGATATAATGCGTCAGGTGCTCCCGGTGTGGCCTTCTATATATCAGCGAGAGCCGACGCAGGCTGGGAGACTGTTTTGCTGAACACCTATGCTCTGTCCGCCAGAGAAAGCAGGATCTCCCAATGGCCACACACTTTAATTCCACGTCCCATTGCCCATTCTGATATGTCAATCCATGGCCTCCTCTACCGTCAAGATGAAGCCACACTCAGGTTGGAGGAGCAACACCTTATATTCCGTCTGGGTAGCCTCTAACCTGATGGCATGAATATTGACTTCTCTAACCGTTAATGCCCCTCCTCCCCTTCACACCCCATCCCTTATTTATTTATATATATATATTTACCCCTCTTTTCTCTCTCTCTTTTTTTTCTCCCTCTGTCCCTCTCACTATAACTCCTTGCCTGCTCTCCATCCTCTGGGCTCCCCTCTCCCCTTCTCTCTCTCCCCAGGCTTCCCATCCCATGATCCTCTCCCTTCTCCAGTCTGGTATCCCTTTTGCCAATCAACTTTCCAGCTCTTAGATCCACCCCTCCCCTCCTGTCTTCTCCTATCATTTCGGCTCTCCCCCTCCCCTTCCAACTTTCAAATCTCTCACTATCTCTTCTTTCAGTTAGTCCTGATGAAGAGTCCCGGCCCGAAACGTCGACTGTACCTCTTCCTATAGATGCTGCCTGGCCTGCTGTGTTCACCAGCATTTTTTGTGTGTATTACTTCCTTTTGAAAGTTAACTGAAAAATTAAACAAGGTTATTCAAGATATTCATATTTCAATTGTTCTCCCAAAATAGATGTGCCACTAATGAGGTGATAGAGAATCGTGAAACCCCACAGTACCAGACTGTAGAGCAGCTAGCTTCCCTTCAAACATTTGACATTTGGGTCTTAAACCAACCGGCAAAACCTAGTCTCTGCAGTTTAGCAACACCATGATCACTTTGCACCAAATTGACTCAGATTTTTCTGTTGTTCTAAATGTTTGCTCTTTCTTGTAAAAATCATGTATAATTTGTTTAATTTATGTTTTTCTTGTGAATGCTGTTTAGATTATGCTATGTGCTTGTAATGCTGTTGCAAGTAAGTTTTTTTCATTACACATATGCATACATATACTGTGCATATGACAATAAACTTAACTTTGACTTGACTTTAACTTTCTACACCATCTACCCTTGCATATGCATAGTCACACTATCCAAAATGAAACAAAATGGTCCATTAATACATTCTCCGATTCTTGAGGAAATTATTGGGAACATCTTAGATTAAAATAATTCTGCCCAGGCTTCCAAGAGGAATGCATTCAAATGATGTTGACATGGTTTGCTCAAGTCATCAAATTATGTTAGAATTAAAAAGGAAGTTCATACATTAATCAACCCCGCAAGAAAGAACAGGAAACTAGTTCACAAGTTTCAGCTGTGTCAATTTCTAATGTCTAATGTTCCATTCATTAATATCTATACATGAAGTCATACATTATCCAGATTCATTGGTGAGCAGATGATCACAATCTGACCACTTACTCTGGTCAGCTTTGAAAATAATTTCATCTGTTCAGCCTGCTTAGTTGTTTTGCAAACAGAACCTGCACGCCATGTTCACTTTCTGTATTCACATTGAAAGTTTATTGACTCTATATCTGGGCAGATTAACCAAATGTTATATCTCACCAATCAAAATTGCTCTTATGTCCAACTGTATTTTAAAAAATAAAAATATTTCATTATGTTTTATAAGCAAGGCTCTCCCTAAGGCTACCAAAAAGTACTGTCATACAGCACAATACACTGATTTCAGGGGGTTGGGGTAGTGATTGGTTATTTTATTCTGGATTCATCTTATTCATAGAAAACAATGCTAGATGTATTTCCACATATTTTGCTTACACTAAATTCAGTAGGTGACGTGTAAAATAATTCTCCAACCAAAATAATCAGAACACTTGAATGATGTTAAAATATCAAGATCTCTTCTGCTGACTAATCCATCATAGAAATTAAAAACAAAGTCAAATTGCAGGCTTTTAACAGAGAATGGTACCTTCTATAAAGTTATCCAGAGGGTATAGCATTATTTTTAGTCGGTAAATTTCTCAACACGGTGTAGGTAACTGATAGTGAGGAGTTCCAAAGCAACTACTGGCCTGGAGCATACACCAATGGCAGTCAAGTAATATTTCATTAATTGTTACATCATTTGTTATTTACAAATCTGAAGTAAGTTTCTTCACAGAAATTTGGCAATCATTATGTTTGTGCAACTATAATGCAGTATTAAAATACAACATTATTTCAATAAAACCAAATGAGTCATTTATGTGACTGACAACAGGCACACATTGAAACAGACAATCAGCATACAAGCACTTGAGGAGTAACAATCTTTTTTGATTAATAAAAATGAGGCTATCCGTTCTCTAAGTATATTAGCACTATTCCTCCAATTTAATTTGTCAATGAATATTTATCTTATAAATTAAATGCTTAAGCTTTTTATGAATTCTAATTTGTTCTAAAGTTGGAAACTACTTTCACACAGGAAACACATGATATATGGCATCACATTCATTACCATGTAGGGATCTGTTGCTATGATTGGAGAAGCAACGGACTCAATTAGCCTTTGCATTCTTAAATAAACACATCTGAGCAACTTTTAAATGTATGCAGATTGTAGAGGACATTATCCACAAGTTCCATCTGATTTGCATTTCAATAAGTGTGACAAAATTGCATGCATAATCTTTGGAAGCTGGATGATATTGTGATACTGCATCTCAACCACTTCATCATGGAGCTTTGAATGCTATGTTGCCTTAATGCTTGAATCCGCATCAAAACTGTGGAAAGAATCAAATTATCCTTCTGCTACTCTAACAGTATGTTGCAATGAAAACCATTTGACTGCTAATTATCATCCAAGTTCGAATGAAATTTAAGATTTATGTCAGGACATCTATTTATAATTTCTCTTTTATTTCAGAAATCTAAGTTCTAAATGTCTCGGGAGCACAGCTTCATACAGTGGATTCCTATATTCTTAAGAAACTCAGGTATGTTTAAGAAAACTTAAACCCTTTTTGTGCTAATATGTATTATGAAATAAATCAAGTAGAATGGAATGAGTTTGTTTTAGTTTATTTTTAATCAAGAATTTAGCACTGAGCTAATTAGTGCTTCAGGATGAGACTTTTACCAAATGCTGCCTGCAAGGACACAGATCCTCCTCCTTGTGGTGGGTTGCTGAATTGCAGAAGTGAACACAGTTGGAATGAATCAAGTGGCTTTTTGGGGCTTCAGTAAATGTTTCAGAGTTGTAATCAATCGTGATTCTGGCGTCAGTAACTTAATATCAAGCACCTAGGTAATACAGTTAGGAAGGCATATGGGATATTGGCCCAGGTATTGGCTACAAGAGCAGTGAGGTTATGCAGCAACTTTAGAAAGACTTTGGTCAGACCTCAGATGGAGTACAGTTCTGATCACCACGCTAGAGTGCTAGATGGATGTTACCTGCGATGAAGAGTTTTCACTATGTGGAGATACTGGAGAGGCTACATCTGTTTTCCCTGCAGTCAGGGAAGTTAAGATTGAAGTATATAAAATTGTGAGTAGTATAATGTCACAATGGGAACGGACCCAAATGCAAGACACAGACACTGAAGTACTAGGAACACGACAAGGATGCAGGACCTGGGCTAGGACACGGACAAGAAACAGGGAAACCAGACAAGGAACTATGAACTAGGAGCCTGGGCATGGGAAAGCAGGACCAGGACTAGGAACCATGGACTTGGAGACAGGCTTGGGGTCCTGAGGCTTGAGGCTTGGAGACAGGCTTGGGGTCTTGAGGCTTGAGGCTTGGAGACAGGCTTGGGGTCCTGAGGCTTGAGGCTTGGAGACAGGCTTGGGGTCCTGAGGCTTGAGGCTTGGAGACAGGCTTGGGGTCCTGAGGCTTGAGGCTTGGAGACAGGCTTGGGGTCCTGAGGCTTGAGGCTTGGAGACAGGCTTGGGGTCCTGAGGCTTGAGGCTTGGAGACAGGCTTGGGGTCCTGAGGCTTGAGGCTTGGAGACAGGCTTGGGGTCCTGAGGCTTGGAGACAGGCTTGGGGTCCTGAGGCTTGGAGACAGGCTTGGGGTCCTGAGGCTTGGAGACAGGCTTGGGGTCCTGAGGCTTGGAGACAGGCTTGGGGTCCTGAGGCTTGGAGACAGGCTTGGGGCCTTGAGTATGGACTCCGAGCCAGAGACTGGGCAAGGACCTAGAACCTGGGACTTGATGTGGTCTTGGACTCCAGAACTAGGCGAGGACAAGACGAGGCTACAGGACTGGACATGGCTTGGGTGAGGTACTCCTGGGTAGGGTGAGACACAAGGACAGGTAAAGGAACATGGACAGGACTCGGATAGGACTGGACCAGGCACGGACTGGATGAGGGCCTTCAGGAGCACAGAACCTTGGACTAGAAGAGACAGGAGCATGGAGCCTTGGACTAGAAGAGATGGGAGCACGGAACACAGAGCCGGGACCCCTCCTTGGGAACAGGACATAGGGCCAGGACTCATACACAGAACACTGAACATGAAGAGACAGATCCCAACACAATGTGGTGGCAAACGGCTTGACCTACCTAGTGAAGGCATGGACACAGAGAGACAATTCCACACAACAAAAGACAGTTCCTTATCTTGACCTAAGGAACTAGGAGCCTGGGCTCCAGTCTTGCTCCGGCGGTAAAACTTCAGCAATACAGGCAGGGTATACAGGCTAGAAGAGCAGGCAGAGAGTCAGGGCAAGGTATCCAGGCAGAGAGTCAGGCAAAGGGGAAAAGACAGGGAGGGGAACAGGATGGTCCAGCAGGGAATCCCTGGTTTGTTGAGGTATTTATGTCTCAGCCTCAAAACAAGAATCATGTGCCTACAACAGAAACTGGGGAAAACCAGAAACCCTGGAATAAGGAACTATGGACCGGACCGTGAACTGGAATATGGATGTCACGGACCGGACCATGACATATAGTGAGTATTGTGTATTTAATATTTCAGTTACATTTGAGAAATATTTTAAGTATATTGTATGATTACGCATTCTTTGTTGGTTACATAATTCAAAATGGATTTTATGTAAAAGTACTATCATGGCATATATTATTATGCTGTCATGTCATATGTGTACACCTCACTAAAAGTAAAAATGAAACTAGATTAAAATTTTCCCTGGCTGTCATGTGTATTTCTTTTGATTAATTTCTGGAATTACAAAACATAACTGTTGTGATGAGTAAGTCTAAATAAATGAACCCAAGATGACTACCTGCCAGATGATACGCAGCGTTATATTCAAGTTTTAACAATGTGCAGCACATTTATTTTCATTGAAAGCACAGCAAGACGGTCAAGCTGAAAAGAAGGTAGAAAACAGACAAAATTCACAGGTTTGTTAACAGTGATAATAATCATAAATCGAAAAATACTATAATGGCTGGCTGCTTCAGAAAGGTAGATGTGTTCAATTGCATGAAAGATAACTGGATATTGTACACTGAGTGAATGAAGCAGCATTTTAAAGCAAATGAAATAGTCAATGAAAAGCAAGTGCCGGTATTACTGAATACTATGGGTGAAAAGGCATACAGTTTGCTTAGAAATTCAAAGTAAATATATTATCAAAGTACATATAAGTCACCATATACAACACCAAGATTCATTTTCTTGCAGGCATACTCAATATATCATAGTAGAATAATAACCATAATAGAATCAATGAAAGACTGCACCAAACAGTGTGCAAAAGACAACAAACTGTACAAATACAAAAAGAAAGAAATAATAATAATAATACATAAATAAGCAATAAATATTGAGAACATGAGATGAAGAGTCTGAATCTGTAGATTGTGGGAATGTTTCAATGATGGGGCAAATGAAGTTGAGTGAAGTTATCTCCTTTGGTCCAAGAGCTGGATGGTTGAGGGGTAATAACTGTTCCTGAAGTTGGCAGTGTAAGTTCTAAGGTTCCTGTAACTTCCTAATGGCCACCGCGAGAAAAGAGCATGTCCTGGGTGCTGGGGGTCACTGATGATGGATGCTGCTTTCCTGTGACAATGCTTCATTTTGATGTGCTCAAAGTTGGAGAGGGCTTTACCTGTGATGAACTGGGCTGTATCTACTACTCTTTGTAGGATTTTCCATTCAAGGGTATTGGTGTTTCCATACCGGGCTGTGATGCATATATATTATGCATATATATAATATTTATATTATATACTCTCCACCACAATCTATAGAAATTTGTCACCGTTTTAGGTGTCATGCCAAATCATATTGACAGAATTGGGTGACTCTCCTAAACAGTGGAGATTGTGTCTGATGTCTTCTGCAGGTGACCAATTGATCAGTTGAGGAGAGCAGAGTCAATTGTTAGAGAAGAAAAGTGTCCAGAGCTGTCAGAACCACTTCCTGCAGTTCCAGAGTCATCTTCTACAACCACCACGGAGGAGGCCCCAGAACCTGAGATTGTTTCACAGCCACAAATCTTATCTGCCAAACAGAGTGACTCCCCTCACCAGGAAAGATGTAATCCCACAAGAGTAAGAAATCCTCCACAGCAATTAAATCTTTAGGCTTGAATGGAACAATTTAAAATTCACTATGCCGTGAATGTCTACATAGTAGTAGCATTATATAGTATACGATATGTTATATGTATGTATAAGTTGAGGTGCATTCTATACTGAATTGGAGTTTATAGCTAAGCAGGGAAGAGTGTTGCATATTTAATATTTCAGTAACGTTGCAAATATATGGTTTGATTAAGCACTCTTCATTGTTTCAATAATTTATTATAAGTTATATGTAAAAGTACGTGAATGGCATACGTCATTGTATCACCACGTTGTATGTGTGCATCTTGCTAAAGGTAAAAATGTAACTAGACCCAAGTTATCCCCAGCTCTCCCTTGTATTTCTTTCGAGTAATTTCTGGATTTACAAAACATGACAGTTCAGGGTAGACACCAGGAAATGTTTACCCTTATCAGAGATGAGTGAAACTGGAGAACAGGGATTTAGGGTAAGGGGCAGGAGATTTAGAGGAAACCTGAGAGGTGCTTCATTCAGAGAGTAATGAGTACATGGAAGGCACAGGTGGAGAGAATGATGGAAGCAGAATCACTGACAACATTTTACAAGTGTCCAGAGGAGCACTTGAATTGCCTAGCCATAGAAAGCTACAAGGCAAGTGCTGGAAGATGGGATTGTTATAGATGGGTGCTCTGTGGTCACCGAGCATCTGGGCTGAATGAATCAATTGCTTCCATGCTGGCTTATTGTATGGCTCTCTAACTGTGTTAAATGTTGCAGGATTGGATAGCTGTTATACTGGAGCTACGCAAGTCTTAAAGAGCAATCACTTATAATACTTTAAATTTAAAATGGCAGTCCAGCACATTAAATATGTTCCAGAAATCTGCAGCCAAAATAAACATACAACTTTGTGAGAATCAGAATCAGATGTATTACCAGTGGCGTATGTTGTAAAATGGTTCCTAAGGTTGCCATACCCAGGGGTGGCAGTGGGGAGAAGCTCCCACTACCTATAAAGTGCTCCAAATGGTGTGCGACTCTAACAGCCTCTAACAACCAAGTCCAACTCTTGACGTTCACGTGTGGCTTAGCTACTAGGCCCAGTGGAACTGTTTCTACTGACAAGAGAAGGGGCAAAGGCGGACCACTGGCACCTCAAAACTAGTTGCTTCAGTCAGGTGGGGCTCGTCAGCCTTGGATGGCAGCCCGCCTAGGAGAAGGAAAACTCTCATTTTAAACCTCCGCTGCCTTGCGGCCATACCCACCCATGCAAAAGGCTTTGAGAGTCAACCCCGAGGAAGAAATCGGGAGCCAGGGTCCCTAAGGCAGTCTGATGTTGTTTACAACTTCACTCTGGCAACGTCTGCGACGACATTGGTGCCAAGCTGTATCGGCGCTTTCCCTTCCCTTGGACTACATCAGTGACATGGAGAGCGGGAACCCGCTGCCTGGGCAACAGCCGATTCTTCAAATCTTCCCGCCCAGGCTTGTGTTCTGGAGAGGACACAGTCCACCAGGGGCGCAAACCCATGACCCCCGGCTGCCTACTACTCTATGTTGTAAGATGTGTTGTTTCACAACAGTGTTACACTGAGATACATATAAACATTACTGTAGTTTCAATAAAATATATATATAAATAATTAATACAAAAAATGAGCAAAATAGTGAGGTAGTGTTCATCGGTTCATGGACCATTCAGAGATCTGATGGCGGAGGGGGAAGAAGCTGTTTCTAAAGTATTAAGTGTGTGTCTTCAGGCTCCTGTACCCCTCCCTAATGAAAGTAATGAGAAGAGAGCATGTCCTAGATGGTGAGGATCCTTACTGATAATGCCACCGAATTGAGACATCACCTTGTGATTATGTCCTCAATAGTGGGGAGGCTCGTGCCCACGATGGGGCTGGCTGAGTTTACAGCCATCTGCAGCTCATTCAAAAACTATGCATTGGCGATTCCATACAAGATGGTGATGCAACCAGTTAGAATGTTCTCCACGGTTGTACAGGGGGAAATCAACAAAACTACCACAATACAAGGTTGGGTTTTGGCTTTGCTCTAACAACAAATGTGGTTTACTTGTGCGTCGAGTGTGACTGAAACCAAAACCTCAGAATGGCAGTTTAGTAGGTAGTTATTAACATGAAACGTGACTGCCAGAGTACATCATAATATTCAAGGAAAATATCCACCCATTAGTAGTAACCTGTTTTGTTACTACTAAGATTTGTAGTGCAGGGATCAATGAGGTTTCGAAAGGTTTTAATTATGTTGAGAGCACTTACTGTACTAAATAATGAGAAAACTTTGACATTTATTGTTATTTCAGGTTGAAATTTTGCAAGGTAATTTACAGCCTGCTTTATTTGGAAAAAACTATCAACCAGAGTCTTCAACAAACTTGTAATTTCACTTGCATAATAATTCAGTTCTTCCACATTGATCGAATAAGTAGGTCCACATCAAGTCTTCAGAGCGAGATCATTAGTTTGGAAAATTTATGCTGTGCCATGTCTCAAAGTGTTGCATTCAGTCAACCTGTCCAACTCCATACACTCAATTCATAGTTAAAATTGAAGAGCACACACACACAAAGAGTACAAATCAGAAAAAAAGCCACCTAGGCACCATCATTTGTTTCCATCTAATTGTTGCATTGGCAGAGACTTGGAAGCAAACTGGCCGATTGCTTCCAAGTGACAAATAGGCTGATGACCCAAGGGCAGAAACCTAATTAAAACAAGAGGATGACAATCTTATAAAAGGGGCTGGAAAATGTAAGCCTATTTTCCAGGTTATTGTGAGATCTAGATCAAAACTACAACTCTTAAATGCTACTTGTTGTGCAATACGTATTTGCAAATAAGGGGACTTTTTTTTATATTCACTTTTCAAGAACAGTTGTCGTGGCTAAAGCCAGTATTTATTGGCCAGCCTTAATTACTCTTCAGAAGGTGGAAGGAAGTTGCCTTCTTGAACACTGCTATTTTCTGGTAAAGCTACCCCTACAATTGTATTCATGGAGGATGTCTGGGAGAGGGGTTCTGAGGATATGCATCCGTTAGTCTTGTGAGACCATGGATCTGCACCTGGAAAGTCTTCATTCTCCAGGGTGCAGGCCTGGGCAAGGTTGTACAGAAGACCAGCAGTTGCCCATGCTGCAAGTCTCCTCTCTCCACAACACCAATGTTGTCCAAGGGAAGGGTATTAGGACCCATACAGCTTGGCACCAGTATCATCGCAGAGCACTGTGTGTTTAAGTGCCTTGCTCAAGGACACAATACGTTCTCTCTGCAGGGGCTCGAACTCACGACCTTCAGATAGCTAGTCCAATGCCTTAACCACTTGGCCACGTGCTCACACACTGTGGATATGAGGGAGAGTAAAGGATATAGGTCCACATCCATGAGCAATTAGAAGTATATTTCCAACACAGATTGGAGCGAGATTTGGATAGGACCCTAGAGCCGGTAGTGTGCTCATGCACCTGTATCTCACAGGGTAGAGGTTGAGGTGAATGACCATAGTGCATTTTGTTGGTAGCACACACTACAAGCACTGAGCACTGGCATCAGGCCTGCAAAGACAGGCATCTCCCAGTCTCCACCCAGCTAACAGGAGCCACCTGCCACTCATTTCCAACTCATCATCTGCAGCCTATTTAAACACAGCTCTTACCTACAGTCCTCGTTCATCCATCAAACCAGCCAGCCTCAACCAGTTGCTCCTAACTGTCAGTTACCTTGTTGCGTTAAACATCTGTTCTCTCTTGTTTCATTATCTTGCATTTTGTAATTAAAGTTTTCTCTCACCACTAAGTTGTTTGGATCATGCCTCCTCTACATTTCCTGACAGGAAGAATGAACCATTGATGAACCCAACAGCATATGCTTACTGAAAGGAAGTCGTCCATCGACAGAAGCACACTATCCTGAAGCAACGGGAAACTATTGACCATCTGCTCGCCACTCTCCGGCTTGATGATACGGCAACCCTGCACCAGTCAACCTCCCCCCCCCCGGAGCCCCAGATTCTGGCCCAAATATCCTAATGCATCCCCAACCCAGTGCCGCAACTTCCTGTCCCAGTGCATCTTACACTTCGAGATCCAGCCATCTTTGTATTCTATGGACTGAGCCAAAACTGCCTTCATCATCTCTCTCTTGACCGGGCAAGTTCTGACATGGGCCGCCACGAACTGGGACAATAAAACCACTATTTGCAATAATCATGAGGAACTTGCCGCTGAGATGCTTTGGGTTTTCAACCTTCGGGGAAGTGGAAGGGAGGCAGTGAATCAGATACTTTGCCTGCGCCAAGGCTCACGCTTGGTGTTGGATTACCCTGTGGAATTCTGGACCCTCGCAGCAGATTGTGACAGGAATGCAGAAGTGCTAGAGTCCCATTACTATCACAGGCTCTCAGAGCGTTTGAAAGGTGAGCAGCCTACCAGGGGGATGCCCACCAACCTCAAAAGCATCATCACTCTGGCCCTCCGAATTGACAAGTGTCTTATGGATTGGCCCTCCATATCACCAGCCAGAACCCCAGTTCCGACCCCAGAACCATTTCAGGCTGCAAGACCCTCATAAGCAATGCTCCCAAAACCCATGCAGTTGGGGACACCTCCCTTAGCCACCCGAGTATGAGCGTATGTGGAGAAACAACTTGTGCACTTAGTGTGGAGCTGCAGATCACTCACACATCCAATGCCCACTGTGTCGGGCCAAACAGCACCACCAGGTAAAGAAGTGGGGCCTTCCATCTGGTAAGCTCCCCACTATCCTGGCCCCTCATTCCAGCACCATAGCCTCGCTCACTCTCTCTGTCCCCTCATCCATACCCTAACGTCTTTTCGCACACAGGAGGCTCTGGTGGACTCCGGTGCAGCAGGTAACTTTCTGGCCTGGACTCTTGTGTGTGCGGCTTAGACTCCCTACCGAGCCTATCTCTCATCCCTTCTGCATGACAGCCATTGGCAGGCGGCCCTTGGGGTCTGGGATGTTCAGAGGGCTCACGCGGCCTGTGCACATGAGCCTCGGAGAGCAACAGGAGTCCATCCAATTCCTCCTTATCAACCTCACAAAACTCCTCTCGAGTTACCCGTCTCTCCACACACAACCTTCACTTTGCCTGGTCATCCGGTTCACTGCTGAATTGGAAACCCACCTGATGGACCGCCTGCCTGCAAGCTCAGTTGACTTCACACTCCATATACCCATGGAGATGGAAGAAACCCTCGACCTCGCTGAACTCCCATAGTAATACCGCAACTTAGCCATCACCTTCAGTAAAAGGGAAGTAAGCAACCTGCGGTCTCACAGACCACATGACTGTGCAGTCAACCTCCTCCCCGAGGCCATCCATTCTCCTTCTCTCCTCCGGAGACCCAAGCCATGAATGACTACATTGCCGAAGTGCTACAGTACAGCTTCATTTGACCATCCAGTCCCCAGCCACTGCTGGATTCTTCTTTGTCAAAAAGAATGATAGGGGTCTCTGTCTCTGCATTGACTACCAAGGACTCAACAAAATCACCATTAAGAACTGCTATTCTCTCATCTTGATAGTAACGCATTCTAAACACTGCATGGGGCTCAGATTGGACATATAGAGTGCAGACAATCTGATCCACTTTTGCCAGGGGGTTGAGTAGAAGGCAATCTTCATAACACCCACTGGTCACCATGAATACTGCATGATACCTTTCAGACCTTCCAACACTCCAGCCATTTTCCAAGCCTTCATTCACAAGATCCTCTAAGATATGCTACTGTACACCTCAAAGACATCCTCACCTTCTCCAAGGGTGCCCAATCCACATCTGTCACATCCGTTCTGATCTTCGGTATCTCCTCAAAAATCAACTGTACTGCAAGTTAGAGAAATGCAAGTTCCACACCCCAGTGATTTCCTTCCTGGGTAACATCTTTTCACCTCAAGGCATAACTATGGACCCAGATCAAATGCACACCACTGTTGAATGGCCCCCAGCTGCCCTCCCTCAAACATGTACAGTGTTTCTTGGGCTTTGCCAACTTCTACCATTGTTTCACTAGGAACTATAGCTAAATCACTGCTTCTCTCACCTCTCCCACCAAATCACCTACCTCATTGATAACCTGGTCTGCTGCTGTGGACCAGATTCAAGGAGTTCAAGAGACGCTTCACCACTGCTTCTGTTCTCTGCCATCTGAATTCCTCTGGGCATTTTGTGGTAGAGTTGGATGCATCTGACGTGGGCACTGGGACCGAACTGCTGAATTCCTCCAGCATTTTATGTGCCTTGCTTTAAACTCTCCCAGTTCTGGCTCTCGTATTTTCTCCAGTGACAGGACTTTCAATATAGGTGCCCTTGAGAGGTCTTCTTTCTTCCTGAATCATGCCCCCCCCCCCCCAATAGCTAACAAAACCCTGCACTGCATATCTTCTATTTTCCACCAGGGATTGCAGAGCAAACCTTTCCCTGATCCGATCCTCACCACCCAATACCCACCAGCCTCTTCATTCAAGTGATCCTTCATAATTTCCAGCCTTTCCATAATGATTCCACCACCAGATAAACCTTTACCTCGTCTCCTGCAAAGAAAGCATTCCCTGTGTGACTCTTTTCTGCCCCCACCAACAACTCTCCTTCTCACAGCACTCTGTCCCTGCAGGAGATGCCAGACCTGTTCTTCTACCTCTTCACTTCTCACCAACCAAGGACCCTATTGAGTGAAGCAATGATTCACTGACACTTCTTTCTAATCTGGAGTATAGCCTTCAATGTTCACAGTGTGGTCTCTGTATGACTGGAGCAACCAGACACAGGATGGATGACCACCTTACAAAACATCTGTGTTCAATTCATTGTTTGGGGTGATGTGGAATTTGAATATGTCAGGTAACTTTGCAGAATTGCATATTTACAATGGCTGTATCCCCCAAACCAGCAGAACCATTTTTGACATTTAATATGTGTGTCTGTTCCATATGACATAGAAGCCAAATTAGGCCATTTGGCCCATTGAAGCTACTCCACCATTCAATCATGACTGATCAAGAACATAGCAACCACCTCTTTAAGGTTAACCCAATGACATGGCCTCTACACCCATCTGCAGCAATGAATTCCATAGATTCACCATTCTCTGGCTAAAGAAATTCCTCCACATCTCTGTTTCTAAGGGATGTCCTTCCATTCATGAACTTGCCCTATGGTCTTACTCTCCGACTATTAGATACACCTTATCCACATCCACTTTATCTAGGCCTTCTGAGCACAAAACTAACTCCAGACACCCAAAATCTATCCTTTTTTGTTGCAGTGTTGCAAGATCCTTGAATATACAATTAGGCAGAACAGCATCTTCCCTTCTACCATCAGATTTCTGAACCCATGAGCACTGTCTCGCTATTCCTGTTTTGTAGTACTTACTTTTTATTGTAACAGCCATTTTTTTAGGTCTTGCACTGTACTTCTGTCACAACTTTCACAACATACAGTAATTCTGATAGGCATGGTTTTGACCTGCTAAGCTAAACTTGACAGCTTTGTTTCACAATTTGTAACAATACCTCGAAAAATGCTCCATCAGCTGTAAAGCCATTTGGAATGTTCAGATGCAGCAAAAGATCCTATTGTTTACTTTTATTCTTTATATTTCCTCAGTGTTGTCCCATTGCACTTTGTGAGTGATCACATTATACTCTCCTGACATTTCATAGCCAAATAGTTGCTGCTTACTCAAATACCTGGCATTCCTATTACATTAACTTATTATGTATCTTGAAATATTTGACACTTCATTTAAAAATGCTCCTCTTGTACTTTTGCTTGACAAAGGATTCGGTTCTTTAAAGTGATATCAGAAACAGAATGCACCACTAAATTCATACATTGTTTTGGCATTGGGTAGTACGTCATCAGCTTTTTCCACGCTTTGAGTTTAGTTGCTTTACTCCAGAATTGATCATGTTTGCACCCTTCTCCTGGTCAACTTCTTGTACATTATGTCAATGCAAGAGAATTTAGGGCGCATTGTACTGGGACTGCAATCACAAGGCATTCCCAGGAGAATATGATCTGTTGGTGGTTTCATTCCCAAGGTTATTTAAGTCCCTAGGGCCCATCTATACACTCATTGTTCTGCCCCACCTCCCTGAAGGGGAACCCAATTCTTGACTTCTCTCTTTATCAAATGCTTTAAATCCTCCTCCCTTATCCTGCTACCTCCTCATCACTATCCAGACCAACTCAAGTCCTTGATTCAAATCTTCCATCCCTGCCTGGACTCAGTGACAGTCTCAATATCTGCCACAGGGTCTTCAGTGCCAGTGCTTAATCTTCCACCTACTTCCCCCCATCCCTTTCCACTGATCACGAATGTTGTGGTAACTACAGCCTCTGACTTGACGCACCAAGGCATCAGCCCCTTCCGAAGCAATGTTCAGTTGATTACAACTGAAGGTGTACCACTTAAGCACAAGGATGTTTAGGCATAGAACGCTGGATCTGAACGAGCACCACAGCAACTTACCATCATGGATCAGATAGAAGCTTGGAAAAGCTGAGTTGTCAAATCACAACAGGGGTGCGTGAAAAGAGCTACTTTTTAATCAGGGCGGTGAATGAAATTTCACAGGCAGAGCTTTGGAGCAGATTCTCTGAGTTGAGGAGCGACCAATCAGCAAGAGGGATTCATTAGAAAGAGCCAATAAAAATAGCGCAGGTGCATATGAAGTGGCCTTTCTTTTGGAGAGTGCCGGTGTTCAGAGTGGCTTTGGGTTATCAGGCTTGGATGAGGTGAATTGTCCTGTAAGTTACACTCTCTGTGCTCTTACTTATCTGTTCCTCATCTATTAGTGCACTGTATAGTGAGTATAGCTCCAGGGAGAGTGTTTTGTACTGTATGTGGGACTGGAGGTCTCCCAGGTAAACATTTCTGCATCAGGTGCACTGAGCTGCAGCTCCTGAGAGGACATATTAAGGGACTGGAGCTGCAGCTTGATGACCTTTGACTCATATGGGAGAATGGGGAGGTAATAGGAAGGAGTTACAGGGAGGTAGTTACCCCTAGGTTGCAGGAGTTAGGTAACTGGATGACTGTCAGGAAGAGGAAGGGAAATGCACAGCCAGTGCAGGGTACACCTGTGGCTGTTCCCCTCAATATATATAACTTTAGATACTATTGAAGGGGACAACCTTTTGTTGGGCGGGGAGAGGGGGAAGGACACAGTGACCAGGTTCTGGCACTGTGGCTCAGAAGATCAGAGAGGTGAAGAGGACTGCAGTGTTGAATAGGAGATTCCTTAGTCAGAGGAAGAGAGACTAGGCTCTGTGGGTGTGATAGAGAAACCCAGATGGTATATTGCCTCCCTGGTGCTGGGATCAGGGATGTCTCAGATTGGGTCCATGGCATCCTTGAGGGTGAGGGTGAGCAGCCAGAAGTCTTGATACATTTTGGCACCAATGATGTAGGTAGACAAGTTCAGGAGGTCCTGAAGAGGGTTTTTGGGGAGCTAGGTAGAAAGCTGAGAAACAGGACTTCCAGGGTAGTAATCTCTGGATTGCTGCCTGTGTCACGTGCTAGTGAGGGTAAAAATAGGATGATTTGGCAGGTAAATGTGTGGCTGAGGGATGGGTGCAGGGTGCAGCAGGGGTTCAGATTTATGGATCATTGGCATCTCTTCTGGCAAAAATATGACTTGTACAAAGGGAACGGATTACACCTGAACCCGAGGGGGGTCCAATATCCTTACAGGCAGGTTGGCTAGAGTTGTCCGTATGAGTTTAAACTAATTTGGCGGGGGGATGGGAACTGGAGTGATAGCACTGAAGATGAGGTAGTTGGTTTACAGACAGAAGCAATGTGTGGTGAGACTCCCAGCAAGGGAAGGTTAATGATAGGACAAAATTGCAGTCAACATGATGAGTTGCAATATAAAAGGTGGACAAAATTGAAAAGGGTGAATACAGGACTAAAGGTGTTATATTTGAATGCACTCTGTATACAGAATAAGGTTGATGAACTTGTAGCACAGTTACAGATTGGCACGTATGATGTTGTAGGCATCCTTGAATCATTGCTGAAAGAACTTTATAGCTGGGAGCTTAATATTGAGGATACACATTGTATTGAAAGGACACGCAGGAAGGCGGGGGGAGGTGGTGTACTCTGGTAAAAATGAAATTAAATCATTAGAAAGAGAAGACATAGGGTAGGAAGGTATTGAATCGTTGTGGATAGAGGTAAGGAACTACAAGGGTAAAATGATTCTGATGGGAGTTGAATACAGACCACCAAACAGTAGTAAGGATGTGGTCTACAGTTACAATGGAAGATAGAAAATACATGCCCAAAGGGCAATGTTACAATAGTCCTTGGGTTTCAATATACAGGTATTTTGGGAAAATCAGGTTGATGCAGGATTCCAAAAGGGGGAATTTCTAGAATGCCTACAAGATGACTTTTTAGAGCAGCTCATGGTTGAGCCCGAAAGGGGTTCGGCTATCTTGGCGCAAACAACAGGAATTCTGCAGATGCTGGAAATTCAAGCAACACATAAAAGTTATACATAATACCTATGGTATTAAAGGAAAGATTCAAGCATGGATAAAACAGTGGCAGATTGGCAGAAGGTAGAGTGGGAATAAAGGCAGCCTTTTCTGGCTGACTGCCAGTGACTAGTGGTGGTCCACAGGGGTCTGTGATGGGACCAATTATTTTTATGGTATATGTCAATAATTTGGATGATTGAATTGATGGCTTTGTTGCAAAGTTTGCAAACGATACAAAGGTGGGTAGAAGGGCAGGTGGTTTTGAGGAAAGAGAGGCTACAGAAGGACTTGGACAAAGTAGGGGAATGGGCAAAAAAGTGGCAAATTGATACAGTGTGGGGAAGGGTATGGCCACACACTTTGGGTGAAGAACTGAAAGGGTTGACTATTTTCTAAATGGACAGAAAATACAAAAAACTGAGGTGCAAGGGAACTTGAGAGTCCTTGTGCAGGATTCCCTCAAGGTTGCTTTGCATGTTGAGTCTGTGGTGAGGAAGGCAAATGCGATGTTAGCATTCATTTCAAGAGGACTAGAGTATAAAAGCAGGGATGTAATGCTGAGACTTCATAAAGCACTGGTGAGGCCTCACTTGGAGTATTGTGAGCAGTTTTGGGCCCCTTATCTTACAAGGGATATGCTGAAACTGGAGACGATTCAAAGGAAGTTCATGAAAATTATTCCTGGATTAAATAGCATGTCATATGAAGAGGATTTGATGCCCCTGGGCCTACATTCACTGGAATTCAGAAGAATGAAGGGTGATCCAATTGAAACCTATCAAATGGTGAAAGCCCTGATAGTGGATGTGGAGAGGATGTTTCCTATGGTGGATGTGTCTAAGACTAGAGAATGCAGCCTCAGAATAGAGGGGCGTCCTTTTAGAATGGAGATTAGGAGGAAGTTTCTTTAGCTGGAGAGTAGTGGATCTGTGGAAATTGTTGCCACAGGCAGCTGTCGAGGTCAAGTCTTTGTGTATATTTAAGGTAGAGGTTGATAGACTCTTGATTGGTCAGGGCATGAAGGGATATGGGGAAAAGGCAGGAGAGTGGGGCTGAGAGGAAAAATGGGTCTGCTATGATGAAATAGCAGAGCAGACTCGATGGGCCAAATGGCCTAATTCTTCTTATGAACATGGTCTCAACCAAATGAGTTAGCAGCTTCCACTATATGTGGAATATGGATCTGAAGACTAACAAGAAATTAAGAATGACAAATGAAGAATATTCTAATTAATAAATAAGGACGGACTAACAGCATTAAAATAACATAAGATACAAATGATAATGATAACCTAGCACCAGAAGGGAAAGAGGCTGAAATTTATTAAATTCAGCATTGTCAATGAAAATCTTTTCCTAAGATCTTATTCCACTTTATAGCAGTGTTCAAGGGGAAGTTTAAAATAATTCCTAAAGCAAGCACAGATAGAGAGAGGTTTCGGCAATTCCAGAAACTCCAAGGAGAACTAGACCTTGCTGCTGAATGTGTAGCAGTTAAAACTGAATGCAAAAGAGATCAGAACTGGAACACCGATCTGGACGATATCAAGACTGAAGGAATTTGGAGATATGGGGAGGCAACCAACAAAAGAATGAAAATATGGGAAATTCAGTCCAAGTATTCTTGTATTTAACCACTCATAAGTGAAACGAAGTGACATAGGTGACAAACAACAGGGATTCTGCAGATGTTGGAAATTCAAGCAACACACATAAAAGTTGCTGGTGAACGCAGCAGGCCAGGCAGCATCTGTAGGAAGAGGTGCAGTCGACGTTTCAGGCTGAGACCCTTCGTCAGGACTAACTGAAGGAAGAGTGAGTAAGGGATTTGAAAGTTGGAGGGGGAGATCCAAAATGATAGGAGAAGACAGGAGGGGGAGGGATGGAGCCAAGAGCTGGACAGGTGATTGGCAAAAGGGGATATGAGAGGATCAAGGGACAGGAGGTCCGGGAAGAAAGATGGGGGGGGGGGGGAACCCAGAGGATGGGCAAGAGGTATATTCAGAAGGACAGAGGGAGAAAAAGGAGAGTGAGAGAAAGAATGTGTGCATAAAAATAAGTAACAGGTGGGGTACGAGGGGGAGGTGGGGCCTAGCGGAAGTTAGAGAAGTCGATGTTCATGCCATCAGGTTGGAGGCTACCCAGACAGAATATAAGGTGTTGTTCCTCCAACCTGAGTGTGGCTTCATCTTTACAGTAGAGGAGGCCGTGCATAGACATGTCAGAATGGGAATGGGATGTGGAATTAAAATGTGTGGCCACTGGGAGATCCTGCTTTCTCTGGCGGACGGAGCGTAGATGTTCAGCAAAGCGGTCTCCCAGTCTGCGTCGGGTCTCGCCAATATATAAAAGGCCACATCGGGAGCACCGGACGCAGTATATCACCCCAGTCCACTCACAGGTGAAGTGTTGCCTCACCTGGAAGGACTGTTTGGGGCCCTGAATGGTGGTAAGGGAGGAAGTGTAAGGGCATGTGTAGCACTTGTTCCGCTTACACGGATAAGTGCCAGGAGGGAGATCAGTGGGGAGGGATGGGGGGGACAAATGGACAAGGGAGTTGTCTAGGGAGCGATCCCTGCGGAATGCAGGGGGGGGGAGGGAAAGATGTGCTTAGTGGTGGGATCCCGTTGGAGGTGGCGGAAGTTACGGAGAATAATATGTTGGACCCGGAGGCTGGTGGAGTGGTAGGTGAGGACCAGGGGAACCCTATTCCTAGTGGGGTGGCGGGAGGATGGAGTGAGAGCAGATGTACGTGAAATGAGGGAGATGCGTTTAAGAGCAGAGTTGATAGTGGAGGAAGGGAAGCCCCTTTCTTTAAAAAAGGAAGACATCTCCCTCGTCCTAGAATGAAAAGCCTCATCCTGAGAGCAGATGCAGCGGAGACGGAGGAATTGTGAGAAGGGGATGGCGTTTTTGCAAGAGACAGGGTGAGAAGAGGAATAGTCCAGATAGCTGTGAGAGTCAGTAGGCTTATAGTAGACATCAGTGGATAAGCTGTCTCCAGAGACAGAGACTTTGTAAGGAACTTCAGTTATGGAAGTTGTGAAGCCAAGGCAGTAAAAGAGCTACATGTTTTGGGAAGCCTTAGCTTAACATACTTCTGAATTTTTACTTATTATTTACTGTAGTTTTCAGGTACAGGATTATCAAACAAGGTTTGGTCTGAGGCTTATGTTAGGTCCTGACCCCTGCAGGTTTTTAGAAAATTATACCTGAGGCAAAATTCTCTCTGGAGAGATCTAACTGGTTTCTTCTGTTCTCGTTAACACAAGATGGTGAACAAATTGGGGGTGTTGTGGATAATCTGGAGGGTTGATAGGATGCAGAACTGGGCTGAGAAGTGGTAGAGGGAGTTCAACACAGATAAGTGTGAAGTGGTTCATTTTGGTAGGTCAAATTTGAGACAGAATATTAATGGTAAGACTCAGCAGTGTGGAGGATCAGCAAGATCTTGGGGTCCATGTCCATAGGACAATCAAAGCTGATGCACAGGTTGACAGTGTTGTTAAGAAGGTGTATGTGTGTCAGCCTTCATCAATCTTGGGATTGAGTTCAAGAGATGTGAGGTAATGTTACAGCTATTGTTAAAGTTGTATCTGAATAAAACTCTGGAGACCAGCTTCTTATAGTTAAAACAGTTTATTGCGCACCCTCCTTCAGGAGTTTGAGACCCAGTTGTCAAAGGGAAGGCACCTAAGTACTGCCACCATTCAATAAGTGGGCCCACTCTCTCTGGTTACAGCCATATATTTATACATAGTAAGTCTCATATATTACCGTTGCAAGATGTAATTTGAACTGATACGCCCACCAAGTCTGTTGGTGCGAAACTTAGTTACAGATAAGAGTCTGCTAGATCAAGGCTTAATTACAGATGGATGTTCATCCCTGTCCTTATCGGCGAGTCCTCCTCCCCACTCAAACAAGGGTACAATGTACAATGTTATCAAACTCTCAATGTCTCTCTGCAAGCCGAAGAGAACTGGTAATGAGCCTGTCTTAGCTAACTGCTGAAGATAGTTTACTTCAGTTCCAAAATTCCTATTTAGTCCCAATTATTCTTTAGCCAGACGTTACATAGGTTAAAAATAATTTTTTTACATCTCCTATTCCTCACTATATAAGACCTTAGTCAGACCCCACTTGGAGTACTGTGTTCAGTTCTGGTCATCTTATTACAGGAAGGATGTTGATACTATAGAGAGAGTGCAGAGGAGATTTTAAAGGATGTTGCCTGGATTGGAGAACATACCTTATGAGAATAGGTTGAGTGAACTTGACCTTTTCTCCTTGGAGCGACGGAGGATGAAAGGTGACCTGATAGAAATGTATAAGATGATGACAGGCATTGATCGTGTGGATAGCTGCAGCTTTTTCCCCAGGGCTGAAATGGCTAACATGAGGGGGCATAGTTTTAAGGTGCTTAGAAGTAGGTAAACAGGGAGGTCAGAAGGAAATTTTTCACACAGTGGTGTGAGCGTAGAATGCACTGCCAGCGAAGGTGGTAGAGGTAGATACAATAGGGTCTTTTAAGAGACTCTTAGATAGGTACATGGCGTTTAGAAAAAAGAGGGCTATGCGGTAAGGAAATTCTAGGCAGCTTCTAGAGTAGGTTGTGGGCCGAAGGGCCTGTAATGTGCTGTAGATTTTCTGTTTCTAAATGGGAATTTAAAATGTTTTTCATTGGGATAGCTATTTGATCACTTTCCATTTATTTATGTACTCTAAAATAGTAAATGATAAAGCTCAAATTTTGTACACATTAATGGCCAATTGACATGTACAATTAACTTTCATGCAGATGGGCCTCGTTAGCTGTGGCTGGCAACTCATCTAGGAGAAGGAAAATTATGATCTCAAACCTCCGCTGCCTTGTGTCTATACCCACTCATGAGGAAGGCTTTGGGAGTAAACCCCAAGGGAAAAGTCCAGAGGTGGAGTGCCTAAGGCAGTCCTACATTGAGTTCAACGTTAACTGGCAACTCCTACATGCCAAACTGTATTGGTCTCTGCCGTTCCTTTGGATTAATCAGCTACATGAAGAGGGGGAGCCTGCTGCATTTGCAACAGCTTGCTCTCCATATCATACTACCCTGGCTTGTACATTGGTCTTATAGAGAGCTAATGCCTCACAATAGCCTCGACCAACAGAGGCCTCACAATTGCCAATTTAAAATGTTTAGTCAAGCCAATTAAATATAAGAACATAAGAAATAAGAGCAAGAGTCGGCCATCTGGCCTGTCAGGCCTACTCTGCCATTCAATAAGATCATGGCTGATCTGACCATGGACTCAACTCCATCCACCTACCTTATCCCCATAACCCTGAATTCCCATGATATGTAAACATCTATCCAACCTTGTCTAAATATATTTCCTGAGGTAGTCTCCACTGTTTCATTGGGCAGAGAATTCCACAGATTTGCCACTCTGGGGGGTGAAAAAGCATATCTACATCATTTTACAGAAAGTCATACACAAGCAAAACCTGTGATCACCAGGGAATCTTGACTTATTTGCCTTGCAAACATTTTCAGCATATGGATTACAACACTGGAAATTATGGTGTATGCACTTCAGTTGAAGACTGCAGAATGCTTTCATCAAAAGAGTCCTTGACGACTCCATTGATGAAATGAAGTACAGGTGACAGTACACTATTGACCTTTATTGTGGGGATAATGAAATATAAACAAGTCTTGTATCAACTGTACAGGACATGTAAAGTATTGCTTACTCTCTTGGTCTTGCTTATACAGGGTATACTTACATTGGGAGGCGGTTCAGAGGAGGTTCAGGGGTTTGATTTCTAAACTGAAAGAGTCAACAGGAATTTCAACACTGAAAATTTTTACTTTTAACTTTCAAGAGAGCTCTGGGGACCACACTATCAAATAGTTAGGGCTGTGACACTGCTTTTTGGTGCAGAGAGCGTCAGGAGCTATAAGAACAGACCATGAAATGAAACTGAAATCAGGGTTAGATTGGCCACGACCATCTTCATTGGTGAAGCAGTCACCAATGCTTCACCATTGGTTAAATTATGAGAACACTCAGTCCCCTTTTATTGTCATTTAGAAATGCATACATGCATTAAGAAATGATGCAATGTTTCTCCAGAGTGATATCACAGAAAACAGGACAGACCAAAGACTAACACTGACAGAACCACATAATTATAACATATAGTTACAGCAGTGCAAAGCAATACCATAATTTGATGAAGAACAGACCATGGGCACAGTTTGTTTTTTAAAAAAAAGTCTCAAAAGTCCCCTAGTCAATCGATTCCCGAGTCCCTGATAGCAGGCAGCAAAAGGGAGAAACTCCCTGCCATAAACCTCCAGGCACCGTCAACTTGCCGATACCTTGGAAGCAGCCGACCACAGCTGACAGAGTCCATCCATCCGAAAACTCTGAGCTTCCGACCAGCCTCTCTGATACAGCCTCCCGAGTGCCATCCTCTGCCGAGCGCCTTCGACCTCTCCCCGGCCGCTGAAACACGCAAAGCCGAGGATTCCGGGGCCTTCAGCTCCGGAGATTCTAGTTACCACACAGTAGCAGCGGCAGCGAAGCTGGCATTTCATAAGTTTTCCAGATGTTCCTCTGCACTCTCACGTGTGTCTCCATCAAATCAGAATCATCACCGAAGTGCCGTTGCGCCGCCATCTTCTAGTTAGGGTTACTATTTGGCTTTTCCAGTGACTATTTGGCTTTTCTATTTCTTGTGTCATTTCTGAAACTCCTGGTACATCCAGTGAAGACGGAAAATCTATTTCATGCATACTTACTTACTGCCCATTATGCCACTAGAACTTAGGGCAGTAATGAAGGTCCTTCATCTCTGGTCAATAGCTTCATGTCAATAGCTTCCTCTCGGTTTTCACCACTGTCAGCCATGCAAAACCTGGATGGAAACGTAGGAATACCTTTGCACTCAGAGGTAGGGTAATTCTTCATTGCTGTTTCCATAACAATTTAGTTTTACCAGTCTGGGTCATTAGACATGACCTGAACCCCCAAAGCTGGAGGACCAGTGCCTCTTGGTCTGGCCTCTACCCTTTGACCTGATTGGAATGGGTGACCCTACCATAAAGCTCTGACCTATCAAGACATGCAAGTCTCTAAACCACGACCAAGCTGGTGTCCTCTTGGAGGATTTAGTACAACTAAGCAGCAAACTAAGCATCTCTTCACAAATGAATTATTATAGGGTTTATTTAAATTTGGAAACATAAGATCTGTTTGTAAAGACATGGCTTTACTTCACTTTACAAATACAACTCATTTTTTTCAGCAACAGTAAACAGAGCAGCACAACTGATACAAGTTTTATTTCAACTGCATTTGATTCAACATCAAGTATACAGCATCACATATATTCTTTACACTTGTATCTTAATCATTTCAAATTGCTAATTCCATAAAAGCTGCACATTCCTAACAGGAGAATAAGACAATCAGTACACATTTGGTCTTGTGCCTCCAAATGCAAGATATATAAACTGAAGAACACTTTCACATGATGACACCTTAATACCATTTGAACATTAGCAAAGTTAATGGCAGATATATTCACCAAATCGACTAATGCTTCCTGTAACAAACTTATGCATGTCTGCAGAATAAAAGGACATGATTGCCATTGTGCCCCATAACTTACATGGTGCTAACATCATAATTAGGCCTCAGGATCAACAAGCAGACAGTGAATGTGTGATCTTTGATAACCACCATGAAGAAATTGACTGCAATTAGAGTTAAGAAGAAAAAGCATCAGCTTAATTTTTAGAAAGTAACTATTTCTTTCCTTGATGCCCACAAGATCATGGCTGATAAAAAAGGAAGACAGGATTGCACTATTTCCAGCATGGTCCACAAGTAAGATTTATGCTGCATAAGCATAAACTTGCAAAAAAATTATAAGAACTTTGAAAACTGATTTAAATTGACTCAGTTTTCAAATGTGCAAAACAATCCAAAGAATACCTGCTTGGACCTTTGCATGTTCCTCTGTTTGCCAAAAGCAGGCAGAAGTCTATCTGTCAAGGCCTAGAAGCAAATTTTCAGTGCATATTTATTGCTAGGGAGAAGTGTTTATAGAAGAAAACTCATACCTGCAAAAGGGAATTAAAGGGTCTCCAGTAAAGAGCGATGAAAGGAGTTTTAAAAAAAACTGGGAATGAAGGATTGAAATAAAAACATGTCATCCTAGAAAGGTCAATTCTGTTACTTTTGCTGAGGTATAGTCAGGGTCAAATTCTGGTGTACTAAAACTGATGAAATATTCTTTTATTTAATAAGTTCCCTAGAAATATATTTAACGCCACTTTTTTATTGTGGGGGACCCCATATAACTGTACTAAACAGTAAAATGCATTTACAATTTACTCTGGGATTATATTTTTTTATATAGTGGAATATGGCTGAATTTGAAATTGACTTTTGATAAACAAAACAAAAACTATCTGGAATATGAAAGGAACTGGGGAAACCATTTCTAAAAGGTTAGACTGCAACTTAGCACCATGTCAATTTTATCTTTAAAATATTAGAAATTCCAACCACAAAAATCTCTGGTTCACCACAAGAACTTTGATTGAGCAATTTTCTGATCATTCTTGACTTGAAATAGAAATAGGAAATTCAATAACAATATAAGAATTGCATCTATAAAGGCGATAAGAGCATTGTATAATACTTTCTATGTACTGAGTTTGGTTTCAGTGATGCTTGGCGTTCTACCAAGATTCTCAATGAGATTTGATTTGTCTTGTGCACTGCTGTTTGTGAATAAAGCTGATCTTGCATAATGTTGACATCCAAATTTACAGGTGATGTGATTGCTCTGATAGAAAACTGAAACTCATCACACGCCCAGCATAGAGCTGATGCTTCGTCATTTTGATGCTGCCCCATCTTATGCATGAGAAATCAGGTATGAACCCATCACAAATCAGCAACAGAATCAGGTTTAATATCACTGCCAGATGTCATAAAATGTGTTAACTTTGCAGTAGCAGTTCAATGCAATATATGATAAATATAGAAAAATTTAAATACAGTAAGTATATGTACATTAAATGTTAAATTAAGATAAGTAGTGCAAAAACAAATTTAAAATAACTTGTGAAATAGTGTTCGTGCATTCACTGTTCAATTAGAAATTAGATGGCAGAGGAGAAGAAGCTATTCCTGAATCACTGAGTGTGTGCCTTCAGGCTTCTGTACTTCCATCCTGTTAGTAATAATGAGAAGAGGGCAAGTCCTGGGTGGTGGAGGTCCTTGATGATGGAAGTAGCTTTTCTGAGGCAATTCTCTTTAAAGATGTCTTGGATACTATGGAGGCTAGTACCCATGATGGAGTTGACAAATTTTACAACTCTCTGCAGCTTACTTTGAACCTGTGTAGTAGCCCCCCACCCTTCCTCCACACCAGACAGTGATGCAGCCAGTCAGAATGATCTCCACAGTACATCTGTAAAAGTTTTTGAATGTTTTAGGTGACAAACCAAATCTCCTCAAACTCCTAATGAAATATAGCCACTGCTTTGCCGCCTTTGTAGCTGCATCGATATGTTGGGACCAGGTTAGATCCTCAGAAATATTGACACCAAGGAAATTGAAATTGCTCACTCTCCACCTATGATTCCTCATGAGGATTGATTTGTGTTCCCTCGTCTAACCTTTCTGAAGTCCACAATCAGCTCTTTGGTCTTACTGACTGAGTGCAAGGTTGTTACTGCAACACCACTCAACTAGCTGGTATATATTGCTCCTGCACACCCTCTCATCTCCATCTGAGATTCTGCCTACAATGGTTGTATCATCAGCAAATTTATAGATGGTATTTGAGCTATGCCTAGCCACACAGTCATGGGTATAGAGAGTAGAGCAATGGGCTAAGCACACATCCCTGAGGTGCACAAGTGTTGATAGTCAACGTTTATTATCAAATTCCTTTTATTATCCTTTCATTCTTCTTTCATTGAATGTCCATCTTAATGGACTTCAATTCTTTTTAGATAGTCAACAACACAATCCCCGAGATTCCATAAATTAACAAGTTTGCTCAATTAAAATATTAATGGATATTCACCGAAGAGTTCCAAGCTTGAAAACTTTACAAATATACAGTTGGAGATCCATGTTCATTGAAGTGTAAATCTATGTCATATGTTAGGTTAAAAGATGTTTACAAATTTAAGATTATGTACAACCATTGTATAGAAGGGCCAATTCAGCATGGAGACCTTTTGGTCCATAGCAGGAAGCTAATCTACTTATTTAGTCAGAACAAAGAGTAGAAACAAATTGATTGGCCTCTGTCCCACCTTCAACAGGTAAAATCAGAAATTGTGTGACTACTGAAAACAGTTCATCACTGATTGATCACGAGCACAGCAGTTTAAAAAAAATTTCCCTGGGCAAGAACAGCTATGAGAATATTCAGTGACTGCAGCAACTCGCTCCACATCAGACTCTCAGACTACTCAATTTACAATTGAAAGTGTAGAAAATTCTGGGAAAAATATTACTTAGTGTCACCTGCTTATATATTTATCTGCTAGACCTTAATTAAGCAGGTTATCAGCCTCCAAAGGATCATGGACAACAGATATGTGGTTGTGAAAGGTCACGGCCCAGTGCAGAGGGAGTCTGGATTCCCAAAGAGAACACCAAGGACCTTCAGCTGTTAGACCCATCTCACTACTCAGGGTGGAAGGGAAGATATTTTTCAGCATCATTTCCCAGTGCCTGTTTGAGTTTCTCCTCAAAAATGGCTACATTGATACATCTGTCGAGAAAAGAGGGGTTCCCAGAGTGCCAGGCTGCTTGAAATACATGGGCATGGTTTCCCAGATGATCAGGGAAGTGCACAAGGGAAAGGGAGACAGTCATACTATGGCCAGAACTTGCCAACACGCAAGGGATATTACATCATAAACTGGCAGAGATCGCACTGAAAAGACATAATCTTCCAAGGAAGATAAAGGACCTCATCCTAGAATACAGGAACTTCAGATTGAAAATTCTCTCCTCAGGATTGACCACATCAGGCTGCATCAGCTTGAGAAAGGTATTAAAACCTGATGAACAATTTCAGTGATCCTCTTCTCCCTGATCGTGAACATGCTGGTTAATGCAGCTGAAGTGGAGTGTAGAGGTCTTCTGATTAAGAGAGCTGTACAGCAGCCACTAATCAAAGCCTTTATGGATGACCTCATGGCATCTGTCCAGGCAGTAGATGGATTCTCCAGGAATTAGAGAGGAGCATCGCATGGGCAAGGATAGGCTTTAAGCCAGAGAAATACAGGCTGCTGGTGCTAAAGAAAGACAAACTCTCAGACAAATTCCATTTCTCCCTGAATGGTATTGCTATCCTATCTATTTCTGAGAAATCAGTCAAGAGTCTGGGGAAGGTCTTTGACTGCAGCCTAAGAGATGTGTCTGCCTCCCAGAAGACCATCAAGGAGTTAGAAGTCTGGCTTACCAGTGTGGACAAGTCAGGCCTACCTCGCAAGTTCTAGGCCTGGATCTACCAGCATGACATCCTTCCCTGAATCTTCTGGCCAATAGCTGAGGCTCTTGAGAGAAAGGTGAATGGCTACCTTTGAAGTTGGCTGGACCTCCCACGTAGCTTGAGCAGCATTGCTCTGTATGGGAAGAAGAGTAACCTGCAGCTCCCTTGCAATAGCCTGTTGTGCAGATTCCAGCGACCCCAAAGTGTTGACAGCACCTATTGAGGATTTGACAGGTAGGAAATGGAAGGCACAGGATGCAGTGGAGAAGGCCAAGTCATGCCTGAGGCACAGGATCTGATGGGG